>NC_135497.1:299673424-299973424 GCF_052857255.1 Amblyomma americanum | reverse complement strand
CGGACTGTGACCTGAAAGCAGCGCCTTGGACCGCTCAGCCATCCTTACGGACCAGGGCGGTACTGAAATGACCCAGGTAGCCCGCAAGGTCTTCAAAGCATTCATTTCAGAAATAAAATGGATAAAAGAAATTTCCGACCGAAATAAACGCTTTCAAGACGTTTGTTACCGCCAGGATTCGATCTGTCCAAGCTATACGCTTAAAAGAAGCCTTTAGAGGACGGGTCCCATCTCTAGCTTCTTAACGGCGTCTTAAAGCCGATTGAAGTTCTGGCGGGAAGAGCTTCTTATTTTGGCGGGCTTTTTGGCCTCAGTATGGACACGGAGCAGAAGGCTGGTTTTATGTTAGCCCTATCTAGAACGTCTAATAGACGACAGAAATTTTTTCGGGACTCATGTGGAGTACGTACGGGGTTGAGGACGGGTTCTAGTACGGCCCTCTTTAAGACAGGCAGAGGTTTCTGCAGGAAGGCGCATCTCATTTTGGTGGACTGTTTAGGCTCGGCGTTTTTCTCAGTGGACAGTTGCCTGTATTGATGCTGGCAGGCGGCGGCGGCAGCGGCCCCGCCATCTTTGGTGTCTCCTTAGTGCATTTGCACGCCGGGAACGGCGCGCGCTCTCTTCAGAATTCCTGCACCAAGCCTGATTCATGATGTGCAGATTCCTTTTCGTGGTGCTAACTTTAGGGGCGCCTATGTTTGCACGTAATCCTTACCGCAACTCTACCGTATTTCAGCAGCGGATGTCTCGTCCCTCGTTTGGCTTCCCTGCACGACGGCCATTGCTTGTGCTTTCGTGCGCTCGCCATGCTTTTCGCGCCATCGCTATGCGTGAGTACCCTGTGGACCTCCCATCGTCGCCCGATACTCGTCCTGCTGTGGTCTTCGTTTGTAAACTTCTGCCTGCAGCCCTATGCGCGTCACTGCTATAGCAAGGTTAAACCGGTGGTTCCTTTGTCCTTCGTGCAGTTGCATCGCTGCACGATGGATATCGCGCGTTATTCCATTCGCGCCACCGCTGCGCTGGACCCGCCGCGGTGGCTCAGTGGTTAGGGCGCTCGACTACTGATCCAAAATTCCCGGATTCGAACCCGACCGCGGCGGCTGCGTTTTTATGGAGGAAAAACGCTAAGGCGCCCGTGTGCTGTGCGATGTCAGTGCATGTTAAAGATCCCCAGGTGGTCGAAATAATACCGGTGACCTCCACTACGGCACCTCTTCTTCCTTTCTTCTTTCACTCCCTCCTTTATCCCTTCCCTTACAGCGCGGTTCAGGTGTCCAACGATATATGAGACAGATACTGCGCCATTTACTGTCCCCCAAAAAACAATTATAATATTATACCGCTGCGCTGTGCTACCCAACTGACTCTGTGTCTCTGTTTGACCATCTCGCCGTGCAACGACTGTCGCGCGCACACGCTTACTACTTCGCACCGTCGCTGTAAAGTCGTTCTTCGGTGATCTTCCCCTGCTCGCGCTGCGTTTCCTCCGTGCTGTGTCCGCGCGCCTCTGGATTTATACCATTTACCGGTGCTGCTGTCCGACCTCAGTGAATTGTGGCCACCTCTGCGTACGCTTCGTTGCTCACATGCCCGCTTCAGGAGCTGTTGTAGCCGCAGTATCTCACTGGGCTGATACGGTGTCTCTTTTCTCTGCTGGTGCTACCTGGGCGAAGCTGGTGGCGCTGACTACATGGTGGGTCGCGCTTCCTGAATGCCGCAGCGACTCTATAATGTCTCCGAGGGCTGGCGTCGCTGCAGCAGGTGAGGTCACCAGGTAACTGCAGCAGATACCATTGGATTTGGGCCTGGAGGTCCCCGTGCTCTTGCGGGTGTCATACGGACTTACCTTCCAGCGCACCTCCCGCCACCCGTTGTCATTGTCATGTACCAGAGGGAGTGTGCGATGCTAAGTGTGTCATTCGACCCATCTCTAACATGTGTCCTGTATGGTTACTCAGGAACCACAATCCCGCCTACTCACTCCGTGTCTCCGTCTGCCTCTGTGCCTTTATACGCACCCAATACACCCACGATCCTGTTCTCCAATCTCTGCGAGTAGTGCTCGTTTTAAAACGAGCACTACTCGCAGAGATTGGAGAACAGGATCGTGGGTGTATTGGGTGCGTATAAAGGCACAGAGGCAGAACTTTAAACTTTAAAGGGCAGCAGAACTGTGAGTCTTTATGCCTTGATATTGTTGCAGTACTGATCCTGTCTTGTTCGCATGCATGCGTATGGCTTGGCTCACTTCTTTTTTTAAATTGGTACACAGAATCTACTGTCGCTCTTGCTAGGATAACTGATTCGCCGTGCCTGTGTAGTCTCCTTGCCTACGAAGGCGAGAAGACTGCATGATCGGGGCGAATCAATATCTTTAAAGGAGCAGAATGTGCGCACATTTTATTTACACTGGACCAGAGCTGTACTTCAAGTGCCATTACTTTTTTCCTCAGAGGCAAAGCCACCATATACACGCCGAGCGGAGGGTTCATTAAATATCGTAGTCAGAACAATATCGACATATTTCTATATGGGCGTTTCGCTTAACTGTTCTGTTTGGAACTGCAGCCAAATGGACAATAACTTTGCGGTTTATAGAAACTACTGCAGGATGAAAGAACAGTCAGTGTGCCATACAGTATGTGCAAGGAGGCGGGAAAGTAGATGATCTGCTTGTGCTCCATCGCCGTGGCGCTATGGGCGATGCGGCCAAGGCCATTCTTATTTTTTCTTGGGCTGGCCATGATTTGATGAATGTTTCGCGACATCAAAAGCGTGGGCATACATGTGCATGCCACCGCGACTAGGAAAAGTAGCATGGCTCAGGGGATCCTGAATGGGATCTTAGCTGCTTTTGTTTCTGATGCACCATTCGTCTGCATCAGATGCTGGTCATATGACCTATTCCAGATACGCTCTTTTTCTCCGCTACCCCATTAAATGCAACCTGCTCAGACGTTGCTTTTGCCGTTTGTTTTAGACAAGATATTTTATTCATCGTAATAAAGATCGTTGTTTTGATATTTTTCTCTTCAACTGCGTGGAGAGCAGCCGTTGACGAAAGCATCAAGCTTGCAGCGTGCAGCAGGATTGTTATGCAAAGCAAAGTGCAAGCTTGTTGTGGGCCCACAGTGCTCTATCTCTTCTTTTGGTGAACAAAACGAACAAAATTCACGGGAACAAAATGGGGGCTACAAATCGTATTTCTAAACTACCTGTGTTCGTATAAAAACGGTCTTCCTGTTGCTCGTTCCTAGAAGTTTTTTTACGACGTTTGGAAGAGATATTCTGCAGACCATTTTTAGAAGTTTCTTGACTACACCTAGAAGAAGGATTTTGAAACGACTTTTTAACCGCACATTAGACGAGCTATATGACTTATTTAAGACGTAAACCAGCTCAAAACGGATCTTTCACACCGTTTTCTAGCCGTTTGTTTCGTTTCGGATAGTTTTTTCTTAAAGACTTCTTATATCTCAATTCGTGCCAGCTGGGGAGTGCATTCTCGAATCATTCTTTCGTTTGGACGAATAAAAATGCCCTCTGTGTAAAGAACTTGAAGTTTGTCGTTTTCTTCATGCTTGACGAAATGCCATCAATGTGCTACACCATTAGCGAAGCACAAAAAATAAAAAAAAGAGGGCACACTTATGCTTCTATGGTATGACGAGATGGCGTTAATAGCTCCCTTCAGCGGCTTGGCGTTCTCTTTATGTCTCATTTCGCTTAGGTATTGCCGACACGCCCATATATGCGGCATTGGTCATTCTATACTTCACATTCATAGATCGCGCAGAGTCCTCGTACCACTCCAGGTGCAGTGGTCCAGCTATTACGCGAATGCGCCACTGCACCAGCAAGTTGCTATTTCCAACACCTGCCATGTTGAGTAGTTTTCTCAAAATCCGGTGGGCATGCACGTTGCCTCCTGCTACGGTGGGCAGGTTGTGGTGACGTCACAAGGTCGCGTATCCTTGTGGCAGGAGCGCCACCTGCTTTTGAGCTCACAACATCGACTCCGGATTTCTTGAAGGACGGCAGCTTTAACGCTACCGCGTTTAAAGAACTGAAAAAAAAAACAGCACGACGGGCGTTTTGTAGACAGCAAATGTCCTGGTGCGGCTAAAATGATACCAACGTCTCGCGGTTACGCCAATCAAACCAGGTCGTGTGTACCATGCGACAAACTGCGAAGGTATGGGAGAGAATTAGAACAGCCAGCAGCAGGTGGACATCTAGCCGGCCCTAATCGTAAGTGTGGATGCACTCCTGTTTCGATAAAGCCAGTGTGATTTGTCGGTTGTGTACGTAGATTTGCATTAAAAGAATTGGAAGTTTTTTCTTGCGTTCAGAAAACTAGAGGCAAAGATATTAGCTCTATCTCCCTGTTTGCAGAGTGCAGACATCGCTTATCTATATGGGAATGGGCTGGCCGGTAAGAAACTATGGCTTCTTTGTCTGGATAGTAAAGAAAAAGGAAATCCCTGCTCATGTGTTTGCGTCTTCCACGTGGGTTATCTCTGTGAGCTAAAGCCCAAAGCAGCAGCGTTCTTTCATGTGGGCTTTTTTCTGGGCCTTTGAATTTACGAGCGCTACAAATGGGACGCCTGAGTGAATACGCAAAGAGGAGGAGGGCTTTAATGGAACACGAGAGTTCTGCCTGGTTGTCGGCCTGGCATGCTACTCCAGGTGAGGGTGAATGAAGAAAAGACTAGAGAAGAGGATGGTGAAAAAAGGAAAAGAAAAAGGCAGGTTAAATGGTGAAAACAAGCGCGCGCGCACGCACGCACGCACGCACGCACGCACGCACGCACACACACACACACACACACACACACACACACACACACACACACACACACACACACACACACACACACACACACACACACACACACACACACACACACACACACGCACGCACGCACGCACGCACGCACACACACACACACACACACACACACACACACACGCACGCACGCACGCACGCACGCACGCACGCACGCACGCACGCACGCACACACACACACACACACACACACACACACACACACACACACACACACACACACACACACACACACACACACACACACACACACACACACACACACACACACACACACACACACACACACACACACACACACACACACACACACACACACACACACACACACACACACACACACACACACACACACACTTCAAAGAATGTCCACGAAACCTGTGTCTCTTAGAAACACTAAAAATGCTTTTATCCCACGCACACCCGACGCTGAGTCTCTCCAGGGTCCAAGGGCATGCTCCAAGTGCACGGGGCCGTCCCGTCCGAGTCCTAAAGCCCTTAAAAGTGCCTTGCGATGATTGTTGAAGAGTTGGCAGCGGGAGACCAAATGTGGAAGATCCTTGGGCACACCACATGTGGGGCACAGAGGGCTACTTGATGCACCAGTTTTATGTAAATAGAATTTAGTGAAGGTAACGTCCAGTCGATTTCGGTGGAGGAAATTTTGATCAGGTCTATCTATATTGCGTGGCATGCGCAAGTCGCAAGTGGGGTTCATGCGTAGAAGGGGTAAATATTTATGTTGCGGATTGCACCACAAAGAGCGTTGCGTCTGCCAGGATTTTTTTGGATAGAAGCCTCGCGCCATCACTGTGAGAAAATGGTATAGGTAGGAGCAAGGTCGTGTTGCCACACGCCGACCTCGCTGCACCGTCAGCATGATCGTTGCCTGCGAGGCCACAGTGAGCGGGCAACCACTGCAACACAACACGATGGCCAAGCTCCCAGGCCTCGGAGTGGAATCTGTTTATGTCATCGATGATCAGTTCTTGAAGACTTCCTGGTGATTTTATAGATTGTAATGCAGCCTGAGAGTACTAAAAATAACCCACGCTGTTGTAAGTTGTTGGAGAATGTAAGTAAATGATGCTCGCAGAGCAGCCAGCTCGGTAGCAGTAGTCGAGGTGCGGTGACTGAGTAAAGCCGAAATTGTGGTGCGCGTTGACGGAACCCAGACGCCAATCGCTGTTGAGACGAATGCCACAGATCCACAAGTGTAGATGTGAAAATGCGCACTGTAGCATCCATAAATGTGTTCAAGAGCAAAAGATTTAAGTGTAGGACCGGGGGTCTTTGTTTTTCTTTTCATGCCAAGAACTGTTGTCTTGATTTGCCATGCTGTGTACCTCTAATGTGGGGAGGAGGTCGTGACAGGGCGTTGGTAGTGTGGTGGGAGAAGGCCGAAAACTTCCTCTATGCAGTGCGCTGTGAGCGGATGGTGAGATACACGAGCCACGAACCGCATCTGGGCCCGCAGCAATTCCTGGGCTAGCAGCACTGATGCAGATAGACGTCTGCTATCTGCTAGAGTATCCACTGTGGAGGTGTTCTTGGGAAGGCCGAGGCAGATTCTCAAGGTCTTAGCTTGCATAGCTTCAATGAGTTAGATATTTGTTTGTGAGATATACCCTGAAGAGCTGGGAAATTGTAGCGTCGGAGGCTTTCACAAACCGCACCATACAGCCATATTAATGAAGGTGTAGAGCAGCGTTTTCTGATGGTGGGGAGCATACGAAAGATAGAGGCGTAAGAGCAGAGCTTGATTTTAAGCCTTTGTACACGTGGGGACCCTGACAGTACCTGTCAAATGTCACCTCTAGGAATTTATGGCTTGTAACGTATGGTATTGGAGTACCAGCAACTTTCCGCACGTAGCGTGAAAGATCGCGCCTCAAAAATGCCATTGCTTAACTTTTATCTGGCGATATGACGAGACCGCGCTTACTTAAAAACGATTCGATGCAGCCTATTGCCCTCTGTAATCAGGCATGCACAATGCGCCTATTGCGGCCAGAACACCATATACAGATGTCATCGGCGTAAAGGGAGATTTCAACTGTAGGAGGCAACCATTTTTCCAAGCCAACAAGTGAGATATTAAAAAGGGTGGGACTTAAAATCCCCCCTGAGGCACTCCGCGAGATATTTGATGCAGAGTTGTGTCACCTTCACTTGTTGACATGAAAATGGATCTTTCGTGCAGGTAATCACACAGCCAGTTATACATCCGTCCACCAATGCTAATTGATTGTAAGGCTGAGTGAATTGCTTCGTGTGTCATGTTGTCAAAAGCTACCTTCACGTGAAGAAGCATAGCAATCATCATAGACAGCTCTGTTTTGCTGCGTTTGACACAATTTTTGAGGACATTAACGTTGACATTGCCGCTGCGTCCTTTTCGGAAACCAGACATGGCCGGAAGGTAAATTCCCCTGTTCGTCAGGCCCCAGGTAAGGCGGGAGTGTACCATTTTCTTTATCAGTTTTCCGACACAGCTTAGAAGCGCAATGGGACTGTAAGCGTTTAAGTCAATTGACGGTTTTCCAGGCTTCAGGATAGGTATCACACGCTCACGCTTCCAACACGTTTCAAGGCTGCCGGTCTCACAGGAGGTGTTATAAACTGCGAGCAGCTGAACCTTGGCCTTAGTTCTAAGGTGAAAAAGGGCAGTGTCGCTTACACCGTCCGGTCCTGGGCACAATTTTTTATTGGTAGCTGCCAAAGCCGCATGAAGTTCTTCCATAGTGAACGCTTAATCAAGAAGGGCAGTAGGGAAGGGGCAAAGCTTTGGAGAGGCAATGGCACCGATATGGCCTGTAATCGAGCAGTGATCTCAGAACAGAAAGCCTCCACTGCATCGAGACAATAAATATTCGCGTTTAAAGCTACGCAGTCAAAAGGATTTAGTGTGGCGGGCTGACTGCTGAGGTTGCGTACAATGCTCCATACCTTAGAAAGAGGCTTTCTGGGATCAAGCTTCGCACAAAAGGATCGCCATTCCCGTCTTGCCTGCTTGTCCAAATGACGTTGAACACGTTTCTGTGCGCGCCTAGCAACCCTGATGTCTTCTCTATAATTTGTTTTGCGTGCTCATCTTTCTGCTCTGCGGTGAATTGCTCGAAGTCGCTCATATTCAGCATCTGCAGTTGAGTGCATTTTTGATAGAGTTGTAATCTTAGTGCTGGACGTTTTAGCGCGTGTTACAGCAGCGATAAAGCTTTCATAATTGAGGTTTGAGAGGACCACTCTTTCAACTGTGTCAGCGAAAACTTCCCAATTCGTGTAGCATACCACACTCCGATGTGAACTTAAGAAAGCACCACCAACCTCTAAGTACGTAGGTAGATGATCGTTACCATTGGACGGTACCTTGTATATCCGAGAATAACGTATTGCGGAGGAGATTCCGTCTCAAATACAATACGGATATTTTGTGAGATTCCAAGTCGGCGGACGGATTTAACCGGAGCTTTATGTAGCAGTGCTGAGTAGATATCTGATTGAGAAAGTTCTAGGGGGACACCCTTAATGACACCCAGGCCGGAGTTTCTGGGGCGAGGCTCGTAGGCTTGAACTGCAACTCCCCCTATGCTTATTTGTAAGAGGCGTTCAGTTGCGTGCGCTGTACGGGTGTGAAGAAGAAAGGGAATTTTAATGAAAGAAAGGCGGAGAGGTCGGCCGGTGGTAACAGGGCCCTGGCCTGCTACTCCACACAGGGGAAAGGGAAGAGGAGGAAAAGGAAAGTGTGAATGAAGGCTGATGATGGCATAATACGATGAGTTTCACGGGTGATGTCTATGCACACGCACACACACACACACACAACACTGGCTGGCGCTCGCATCGCGGTTACTGGACACACATAAAACTCAAAACTGGTGTCTGCAACACAACACCGACACATGTAATTAACCATGTAGGTTGTGCACAGGCGGTCACAAACGAGTATCCAGGCCTGTTTCACACAAAAAGTTGAGCAGGGCTTTTGTCACACGCCACCAATCAGAACGTCTCGTCCTTGCGCCCAGAAGAGTTTCCTCAGAAAGAGGGCGAGAGTCCAGGTTTTGCACGGTCGCCTCCAATGTTGTTCTTTCAGAAGTATACTTCGGGCACGCGCAAAGAAGGTGTCCAATAGTCTCTGGTGTGTTGCACTGTGCGCAATTTGGGTGACTTTCGATGCCGATCTTGTGAAGATAGTGTTTGGTGTAGGCAACGCCAAGCCGTAGCCCGTGGAGTAAAGTCCCATGACGTCGCACCACCACAGATGGGAAATGTAATCGTGAGCCAGCGTCAAGCTTACACACGCGGTCCTGTTGATGACTCGGATCATGCCAGTGCGACTGCATTGCCGCCTGCATTAAATGCGCCAACAAGGCTCCAATGTCTGATCTTGAAAAGGCTATCTCAATGAAAGCACCATCACTATGTGCCATCCGAGCCTCGGCGTCAGCACGCTCGTTTCCCGCTATGCCGCAATGGCTCGGTATCCATTGAAACTTTATGATATGGCCGCGGTGGAAAGCCTCGGCTAACAAAAGCACAATCTGTTGAACCAGCTGCTCGCATGCTCTTGGTTTTAGATAAGTTTGTACGACCTGTAATGCCGACCTCGAGTCGCAGAATATAGTCCATTGCTGCGCTGGCTGGTGACCAATATAAAGGACGGCTTCTCATATGGCTGCCAATTCGGTTGCCGTAGAGGACGTTTTGTGCATGAGCCTGAAACGGTGACATGAGGCATTTCCTGGCACTATCACCGCTGCAGCTGAAGAAGTGGTCGTAACGGATCCGTCCACGAAAACATGCTGGGTGTTAGTATACATAGATGTAATGTATGACAGCGCCAGCTGTTTCAGTCCGACTGTTGGAATGTGCGTTTTCTTTGTTATCCCTGATCCCCGGGATTGTTGTCCGTATAGATGGTTTTGGTACTGCCCAAAGTGGCACCTCCGCAATCTGGTGTGGCGCGTAGTTCGAAGGCAGCGCATTGCGCTGCATCCAAAGGGCTCTGGAAAAGGCTGCATCTGGACGCACCGCACTAATGTTAGTCAGGGGGTGATGACGATGCCTGGTCAGATGCCGCAAATGCACACGAAGTGGCTCCTGTTGGAAATAAATTCGTGCTGGGCAGGCGCGGGCCTCATAAAATGTGCCCCATGTAGAAGTTTTACATGGCAAACCCAAGCATACTCTTAAAGCACGAGCCTGCGCGCTTTCAAGCACACGCAGGCCTGACAGTCTGACCCCCGAGAGAACGGGTGCACTGTATCTGAGAAGGCCGACTACCAGCGCCTGGTACACGTGTAGTAAAGATCGCTCAGAGGGACCCCAACATTTTCCTGCCATACACCGCACAATGCTTGCAAAGCTGTCGAGCTTTTTCTTGAGCACAGAAATGTGCTTCGTCCAGGACAGGTCACGGTCTATCGTAACACCTAAGAATTTGTGATGTGTTACGTATGGAACAATTTGCCCATCGATTGTGACCGGATACCACGCCATTATCTTGCGTGTGAAAGCCAATGTTACGCTTTTAGTTGGCGAAAGTTCAAGCCCCTGACGGCGCAAGTACGCAGACGTAATGGACACCGAACGCTGCAATCTTGCTTGCACTTGGGGACGCGTGACACTTGATGTCCAGATGCAAATATCGTCTGCGTAGGCGGATATTGAAACAGTCTTCGGTAGTTGTTTGAAAAGGCCAATGAGCACGAGATTGAACAACGTTGGACTGAGCACTCCACCCTGAGGAACACCACAAGCAACATGATGATCTGCTGTGTCACCTTCAAGAGTCTCCATGTAGACTGTCCGGTTTGTCAAATCGCTTGCAATCCAATTGTGTAGACGTCCGCCTATACCACATTCTTCGAGTGCATTTAGTACTGCATCATGCTGAACATTATCGAATGCGCCCTTTATGTCGAGGAAAAGAGCAGCAGTCAACCTGTGACGGCGTTTTTCATGTTCTACCGTTGACACGAGATCAATTACACTGTCGATGGCAGACCGGCCTTTGCGGAAACCCGTCATTGTGGAAGGGTATAGCCCATGTTTTTCAAGGAACCATTCTAGACGGGTTAGCACCATACGCTCCATCGTCTTGCCAATACAACTTGCCAGAGCTACTGGTCTGTAGGATGTTAATGTGAGTGGCGATTTCCCTGGTTTGAGCAAGGCCACAATGCGGCTTCTTTTCCACTGCTGTGGTACAGTGGCAGAGGCCCAAGAGTGGTTGAACAATGTTAAGAGGGCTTCCATTACCTGTGGGCCTAGATGACGAAGCGCATTGTATGTTATTCCATCAGGTCCTGGGGATGAAGGATGCGTGCAAGCAGAAAGAGCTGCTTTCAGTTCTTGAATTGTGAAGGGGATGTCCAGTCGATCGTCCATCGTGGGGGGAGCACATCGATGCTGCCGAGGTAAAGAAGCGCTTCCGGCAGTTCTCGAGCAGAAATCCTCCGCCACCTCTAGTTCTTGCCGTCTATCATGAAGTGCCAATGCACGGAAAGGGTGTTTCTGCTGGGGAAATGTCTGCAGTGCTCGAACAACGTGCCAGATTGTGGAGAGTGGTTTGCGGGGATCCAATCTGCTGCAAAATGACCGCCACCGTTGTTTGCCTAGGTTCTCCAAATAGCGCTGTATTTGCTTCTGGGCACGTCGAGAGGCCCGGAGATCCGAGACATCCTTTGTCCTCCGGTATTTTCTTTCTACGCGCCGACGAATCGCCCGAAGCTGCGCGTAGATCACATCCACTGGTGCTGTGGAATTTGGCGCTGAGATATTGCGTGTTGCATCGTGCATGGCCGAAATAATACGCTGTTCCACATCTGTTGGATCAGCGAGTTTCCCACAGGTTTTTTCTAGAACAATGCGGAAAGCACTCCAGTCGGTGCAACGTATTTTGGCATTTGGAAGACGGTGAAACCACCGTAGCTGCACATATGTCGGTATGTGGTCACTTCCATAACTTTCAATATCAGCACACCACGTTGCGAACAATGACAGGCGCCTGGATACAAATGCAAGGTCCAGGCAGCTGCTGTAGGTAGTCCCGCGTAGAAATGTCGGCGTGCCATCATTGAGCAAAACGAGACCTGCATTGTTCATGAACGTGGCGATATCCCGTCCTCGAACGTTCGTAACGGCGCTTCCCCAGCCGTGGTGATGCGCATTGAAATCTCCTACTATTATATGGGGTTCCGAAACGCTGTCAAGTAGCGATTGTAGTCGTAGGGCATCAAATCGACCCCTTGGTGGTATGTAGCCACCTATAATAGAGATTGTGCGCCCATTCAAAGTCACAGTGATTGCTACATACTCGTTGCTACTGCCCCCAGGAATTTGATGCCGAACGTAAGTGAGGTCACGACGGACGCATAGTAGTACCTTGCTCAAATGCCCAGCCGCTTCAGAGAGGAAACTTTCATAACCGGACAGTCGAAAAGGAGATGTGATATTAGGCTCACATATTACAAGCACCGGAAATCGGTATTTGAAGATCCTCTGCCTGAGATCTGCTAGGCGGCCTCGCAGACCTCGAGCATTCCATTGTAATACTGCCGATCGAGAGATTCTCTCCTGCAGTGAGGGTGCTGACGACGGTAGAGCCATAATTTTGACTGCTATTAAAGGGTGGCAAGCACCGGTTCAATAGCATCTAAAATTTGGACAGCAGCCTTAGCAATTGGCGTGTCCACTCCAGCAATTATCAGCCGTAAGGGGCCTATCAGCTGTTTCAGCATCGCCCTGATTTGATCATCTGTTGTCGACACAGCCGGCGGACGCACAGGCGGACGTGTCACAGAGCTTACAGTACGCGATGGTAGAAGTGGCCACTCTGCGGGGTCCTCCTGGGGGGTTGTCAGTCTTGGCTCTTGCGGAGCTGGAGGCAGTGGCTTTTGCGCGGCAGAGCGGTCTCGGTCCTCCTGATGTGTTGACACGTCATTTACTGAGCTCAATTTCTTCTGCCGACTTCGTGTCCTCCTCCTGGAGCGACGTACTGCGATTGCTGCTTCTCGGTGAGTAGAATGGTCTCTCACCATTTTCTTCAAGATCTGCATCTCTGTTTTCACCTTCGGACATTCCCTAGATGTTGCCTCATGAGGACCTTTGCAGTTGGCACAAACTGGAGACTCAATCGTACATGTAGGTCCATCGTGCACGCCACCACAACGCGGACATGTTTTCGTGCTCGTACACGCAGCACTTACATGTCCAATCTTCTGGCATTTTCGGCACTGCACCGGTCGGGGCACATAAGGACGCACTGGGTGCCTCACAAAACCCACTTTCACATGCGATGGTAAAGTAGTACCCTCAAACACTAGTTTGACACACCGTGATTTGCCGAAACGATGGATGTCAGTTATGCGAACAGAACTTGATAGCAGTTGCACCAAGTCCATATCCTTGATCTGGATGTCCACATCAGAAATCACACCAGCAGTAGTGTTAAGTCCATGAGCGAAGAACGAGCGGACTCGTATGTTGCCAAGGACAGACACGGTCTTCAACTTATCCAGGGTTGCCCGGCTAGAGACATCAACAGAGAGGATATTCCTTCTTGCCTTAATACGCACTTCTTTGACTTGGCCCGGAACCAGGCGTTCAAGAAGAAGAGTCAAAGTCTGCCTGTTGATGGAGTTGAGATTCTCTTCCTCAACAGGCATGTATGAAATTGTGTAAGTGAGAGATTGCTCACTTACATTGGCCTCGTTGGTTGTTTTCTTGCTCACACTGGATTGGTGAGGCATCTTCGCTGGCACAATGGACTTGTTAGCCCGCTTCGTACACACACTGGGTCCACACTCAGTCTGGGTTTTGGAAAGCTTCCTCTTCAGGCGCCGACTCACAATCTCGGTGTAGCCTCCGTCGAACTCCATGTCATCCGAGTCAGAGAAACTGGACGATCCCAGGAGCTCTGAGGGGAGATCCATACTGCATCCAGGCTGATCTGTGCAGTTCACACTGCTAGCCACAGAAGGCAGCAGAGGCGGCGGGTCATCCGCCATCGCCTGGGACGGCGAGGTTGCCTTGAAGGCTACAGAAGCACAAAGTATTTAAAAAAAACAGGAGCTCGATCAAGAGATGCTGCCGTTCGCAGTTCGCAGTGTGAACTCCCAGAAGGTTTAGGCGCTGGCTGGGACGAACTTGAAGAACGCCGTCTGGAGCCACAGATTCTAAACCTGGTCCCAATGTGAGTGGATTAAAGCAGGTAATGCGGTGTCCGGAATCAAGTGGCTTGCTGACAACCGTAAGGTTGTGCTTAGGAGTTTGAGGTACGTTCGGAGTATCTGCACTAATAAATGACCGCTTTCAGCTGCGACGGCGCTTTGAAGGCGCATGAATAAATCTCTCAGACCCTTCTCCGGACATCACAGTAGTGTAGAAGAATCTGACGAATCAGAAAAATCGCCCTTACCTGAAGGTAGTGGCAGATCACGGTCTGAGTTGTAAGCATCAGGAGTTCTTTATTCATACGGATCTGGAAATCCTAGTCCCTGATGCAGCTGGAGCAGAAGAGTGGTTGCAAGACACCAGGTTTGAGGCAGCAGGTAGGGCTTGCACAGCAGGTATGGCCTTCTGAGTTAGGCCTGACGGAATGTTAGGTGAACAGTCAGGTGGTGAGCCAGGGTGCGGCACCGGCGGAGCCGCACCCACCGCAGGAATCATACCCGGATATAACAGCGCAGGTTATCTGAATATAAACGTTCAGCGCTGATGAGAAATCCTTCATAAAGAGTGACAGAGAAGAGCGGGCACAGCCCGACAGCTGTCTGACTTCTTCGTCTTTTCCACGCAAAGAGGATCAATGTTCTCTGAGGAACGCCATCGTGCGTTTAAAATGCAGCCATCCACGGCGCATTCGGGGAGTGGAGGGGGGGGGGGGGAGGGAAGGGGAGGATGGGTGTTTACTGCTGTACTTGTTCTACGGCATGTTGCGCTTTCGTACAAATATTGAAATAAAACACATGCGGCGATGCAACGCGACCACGGTTCGACTCCGGTATACTATGCGTGCGATGCTCCGGCCAGAATTCGCAACCCACGAAATTTCATACCTCATCTTTTGAACACGTTCTCATTTCCAGTAGATGTCAACGCAGCATCATAGAGTTCGCTACCTGCTGTACGGATATAGGCGGAGAGACTAGAGTAGCGAGAGACGATGTGTTCGGCAAGTGCTATGTGTGTCATCCGCGTGCTGAACGGCATGAGAACCGCCAGCTGGGCAGTAAGCCGGCATTCGCGCTATGCAGGGCTAGTACAGGATGTTATGCTTATGTGGCGACTTTACCTGGCAGTAGTGGAGCAGCATGCTGCTTCTAGCTACTGAAATTCTGGCAATCACAAAAAATGTCCGGAGCATGTAAAATTCTTGTTTGCCATCGAATATCAGTACCGACTGTGAGAGAATTATTTTTTAAGCACTAATCCGTGCTTTAAACAATGTTTAACATAAAACTCTTGCGGGCCCATCTTTTTTATCATTTATTTTCGATGTCGAGATGAACCTGTTGCGGCGATTCATTGCACACCCGTGAAATTCAGTTCTAGGAATTTGCGTTTTGTCATTATTGTATCCTTTTCTCGTGACAATTCTTGTTTTTATAACATAGCTATTTCTTTGCAACAATCAGTATAATATTGCGTGTTTTTGAGATTTTGTATGCTTTTTGACACAACTAACGTCGACGCCAATTTCAACGCCTCGCTAAAAACACTCAGACTATCACCGGCAGTTTGCGAAATGGAGCAGTGAAACCTCTCCATAATCGCGTCGTGTAGGTTGCATTTTGCGCAGTTCTCTTCGCTTCTTGTTGATGTCTTTCCTCTACACTCATTAACGTTTTCTCTTGATCGCTTATTTGCCTGTTAGCGGTGCTTCTAGGCACTAAAAAACTGCTTTAAATTAAACAAAGACGCAATAAGGAAGTCATTACGCATTAGCGTCCATTTAGGCTGCAACTAGGTAGACGCTTTAGTAAATCTACAAAATTTACTACAAATATACTCCAATTTGGGGTATGCCCTTCTAACACCGTTCGCGCTTCGAGTTGTTTATCAATTCTGCCTCGCCCTACCATCTACTAGTTAGCTTAGTTAGTAGAACGACTTTCCCTCCGAGTGGTCCCAGGTACAATCCTAAAGACCAGGACGGCGCTTTTCACCTACAAAGTTTCTGTGGAAGCTTTACAGAGTTTTCGCGGCGAGCAGCAAAACAACCCCGAACTCGGCGGAGCAACGCCGCTCCTATTATCTGGTATGCGCCGGCGCCAGGGGCACCAAGGCATTGTGCACAGAATACGTATGCGCTCGCAGTTTTTAGCAGGACGAAGTAGCTTCGAAGCTTTGAACGTCCAGATATCGCCCCGAATCGTGACTCAAGGTCGTCCGGCCACCCCTGTGTTGTTGTCGGCTGCAGTAACGACTATCAGAAACGGAAAAAAATTATCTCCAGAACCACGCGAAGTGCAGCGACAGCCGTGGCATGTGTGTAGGTGCAGGCTGTTTAAGTTTAATCGCTTAACATGCGACAAAGATGGGGGGAGTCTGCTTTGCAAGCATCAGCCAAAAGGGTTTCGTCGTATCGGCCGCGTCTTATGGATGATCTGAACGCGTTGTTAGTGGATAACGGACAGTCAGAACTTAAATGGGCAGAGGGCACTATTCGCAGCAAAAGTTTACGGGATGCGGTTGAGCGGAAAAAAATGGTTGTGGTTTAGCTCTGGTTAAACCTGGAGGGACGCGATAGCTACAGTTGGCCGAGTGGAACTCGCTCAGTCGAATCACAAAGCCAGTCTTTCGACGCTCCGTTTCGCTGGGCTTTCCTTCTTCATCTTCGTTCCTGGACGTGGATTCATTCTCTCCCCCTCTCTACTCCCCCTCCCCACTCGGTTTCACCGCCGCGCTGTGCCGCCGGCAGCTGCTCCGCACCACGTGACCAACCACGTGGCCAAGGCTGTGGCGCCGCCACGGAGCTCAAGTGGTGCCGCGCTGAAGGCTCGAAGAGCTGGCGTAGTGTAGCTCTCGCTACAAAAATTATTTCGGTGCAGTCATGTAAGCCGATCTCCTGAAATTTGAGAAATCATGAGAGGACATGCATGCTCCACCGCTGTTAATAATACAAGCTGCCTTGGTCGCGAGGCAGCGCTACAGCAGGTTTTTTTTTTTTCCCCGAGAACACCCACCCAGCTAATATTTGCTCCCAATAATACGTGCGCATATGGGTATGTTAAAACAGGGTTTCGTCCACACGCGAAAATTTATCCACATTAAATGTGCTAGAAATGAACCATGCAAGCGAGCATCTTTCAGGGATAAAATTGGCAGGAGACGTGGCGTGAGAACTGACTACATGCCGGCAAAAAAGTAAGGGAGTTTAGCTTTATGGACAAGTGCCTGGACCTCGTTGTTGCTTTCACATGCCAAATCATCGTGTTCTTCATGAAAATTTTTATGAAAGATTTTGGTGCGCTTATTCGTCACTTTGAAATTGTGCCACATTATTTAGTTCACAAGAACGGTTACTTCACAACGGCTAGAGCTCCCTCCCCTCATTGTCTGGCGCTGGTACATTTAAAAGAAGGCATGTAGTTGCATCCCCTGCTTGGGGCCTAGATCCAGATTTCCGTTATTCGGAAAGACAATTTATTTGCGGCCGCAAGATTTTCCAGTCGCAGCGCGTTGACAAGGGCGAAACGTCCATTGTCACATATCCGCTTCGGCATTCACGAAACAAACTCGCCACCATAGCTAATCGCACAGCAAACTGAGTGTCTGCACACTGGGCGCACTCGACAAATAAGGTGCACTAACATCGCCTTTAAACAGTCGTCAAGAAATCACCAAATTCGCAAGCTTCCAACAATATACCTAACTAGTTCTATCTTTCGAACTTGGTCAGATATCATGGAAAGTAGCTTAACAATTGCCCTACCCTGCGTCGCAACCACCGTTACACCTACGCCATTTTTAACCGCGTAGATCACGCGCGACTCGTCAGTTGTCAGCACGACGGTGCCAGCGCCTGCGGCGTCATAATCATCCGATGTACCGGCCATTTCCTCACATAACGGCGTCACTGCTGCTTTAAAAAGCTTTTACTGTCAGTCTGGATGGAATTTTATAACGCAATAAAATAAATGCGGAATGCTTCGAAGTGCCGATTAGGGCCAACTGTGTTCTGTTAAGTCTGAGTGCCGCGAATGCGATCACGCGTACTAGCGTGGCGTTCGTTTCCGGCCTTGACACTAGATGGAGCCGCCATCCCGAAATGGTGGCGCTCTTGATAAAACGGTCTGGCAGAATACAATATCTCGGATTATGGGGAAACGCAGGAGAGATTTACATGGAAAAGCACTGAAATGTAAAGGAGAAGGGGTGTGGAGGGTGTCGCGATAATGAAGCATAGAGCGCTACGGCGCCACAACAGGTATGAAGTACTGAGAGTTATTTGGAAATGAATAATTATGCCAGGGCTTACTTTTGGAAATGCGGTTTTGGGCCCAATGGCAGAAGTTCACTCGTGGCTAGAAATAAATAAGAGAGCTGTTAGCAGGTTATCATTAGGTGCAGACGACAAAACTACAGATGAAGTAGTGCAGGGGGACATCGGCTGTGCATCATTGGAAGCACGGGAACCTCAGAGTAAAATATTGTATAAAGAACGCTTGAGGAAATTGGACGAAACCATGTGGGAATGTCGGGTATTTATGGTATCATCATCATCATCAGCCTGTCTGCGCCCAATGCAGCACAAAGACCTATGCCATATCTCTCTAATTTACCCTCTCCTGTGCCAGCTGCTGCGGCCACCTTATTTCCGCAAACTTCTTAATCTCACCCGCCCACTTAACTTTCTGCCGCCCTCTGCTACGCTTGCGTTCTCTTGCTATCCAGTCCGTTACCCTTCACGACAGAGTGTAGGCTCACAGTGGCGGGAAAGGACTAGGAATATAACCAGTAAATATGAAAGAAATAAGCACGGAAAAATAAAGAGCTTTAAAGGGGAGATAAAAAATGCACATTGTAAGAATTGGATCTATTCAATGAAGAAACAAAGCGGACTCTAGACCTGTATATTTTAGTTCAGTTTAGTTTATGGGGGTTTAACGTCCCAAAACGACTAAGGCTATGAGAGACGCTGTAGTGAAGTGCTCCGGGAATTTCGACCGCCTGGGGTTATTTAACGTGCACGGACATCGCACAGCACACAGGCCTCTAGAATTTCGCCTCCATCGAAATTCGACCGCCGCGGCCGGGATCGATCTAGACCTGTATATAAAATACAAAAGGCAAATCAGGAAGCAATCGATCTATATATGTGGTAACTCAAGAGGCAGCGGCCTACTCTTTGAAGCGAGATCAGGGTATCTTAAAACGCGAAGCTACAAACGAAATTTTAACCTAGATGGCGCACGCAGGGTGTGGTAAATCCATAAAACAATGAAACTGATTTCACTAGAATGTGCCAGTACCCATCTAGATGTCGATACAGGCACAATAACCGTCCCTGAGGCCCTTGGATTTAAGATATAACAAAGCTAATGTGAATTCGGTGGACGTTAGCAAGAAACAAATGGGAGATTAGTGACTCAAAAGTAGCCCGGTGACGTAAGGATACAAGCTAATAATAAAAATTTGGTCGAACGTAGAAGTCAGTATAATTTATGTGCAAAGAAAGGTGGTGAATTTATAAATAGTTCGTTTAAGCTTCACAGATCGCTTAGAGAAATAAAAACATACGAGCATGGTGGCACCATCCATCCATCCATCCATCCATCCATCCATCCATCCATCCATCCATCCATCCATCCATCCATCCATCCATCCATCCATCCATCCATCCATCCATCCATCCATCCATCCATCCATTACTTTCTATCCGTATGGGTATGGCTGCGCTTGGGTGGACGGTAATGAAATTACTCCCTTGTTACACCTTGTTAGAAACCTACTCAACATTGGAAGATTTTTCTAAAACATTGGATTAAACGAGTGAGTATAATCACGTATCTACCCCCTGCGCTAGCTCAGTGGCTTGGCGTTCGGCTGATGAGTCCAAGGTCTCAAGATTGAATCTCGACAGGGGTGGTCGCGTGTAGATGGAAGCGAAATACAACGCGTACACGTGTGCCCGTCTAAGTGCACACTCAGTGCATCTCGGGTGCTCAAAATTAATCCGCAGCTCCCCAATCCGGCATACCCCATGTGCAGGTTTGGCACAAACGCCAAATACCACAACTTCATAGCTCTATACCACACATCAGTACGGGCCGCCAGCAGAACAAAACCACCTAATTTTTCCCGTCACTGTTCAAAGCTTCGTGATCTCCGATCAGTGCGCCCTGAAAGCCCTGAGCCAAACCAACGGTTGCATAAAAGCCGCCATGCGGCCGTAACAACTCGTCCTAACACTGGCGGATCTCCAAAGAGGAGACACGACCTCGCCCTCTCAATGCGCTGCTGTGGCTGGGGCATATAACAAACAAGACAAGGAACAGCCGTCTGTCCCGGCGACGAATAGGTGGCATCCACGCCTCCGAGAACACAGCCCGCTCACTTCCGTATCTCGTTTTCCTCCTTTCCCCAACTAACTGCGGCTCGCGGCTCCAACGGTTAGAAAATGGCGTGGGTGGCATGAGTAAGATAGTGAGTGAGAGAAAGCGAGGAAGAGAAAAAAAATAAACGCTCTCGCTTTCCTTCTGTGGGAAAAACCGGGGCAGCCTCAAGCTTTCTGTTCTGAAGCAGGTGATGGGGCGATTCAGAGAGGCGAGGAAAACAAACCCCTCGGTGACTGTCGCCGCAAGAAATATCGGCCAATGCCAAGTCGCATGCGGCTGCTGCTGCTTCTTCAGTTTGCCTCTGCTGCGTTTCCCCGTCAGCCAGGCGCGAGTGGGGGCAGCTGCTTTCTAAATCGGGCGCGGGCAGCGGGACAACCGCTTCGCGAAGCCCAACGCGCGCCCGCGGCTCCGCTCGCTTCGCCCGGCCGCCCCTCCAGCTCCCTCATCTTATTCCGCCAGCGTGTCTTTGAGAGACACACTCTATTTTGCTTCTTTGCCTTACCCGCCCGACCGCCGGCCCGAGTCGCACGCGTTGCCCAGCCCTGTGCCGGCACTGGCAAATCGAGGTCACGCCACAGCGAAAAAGGGCGACCGGCGCAAAGTAAACCGCAAAGGTGAAAGCCGCGCCGGCCGGCTTTGGCAGACGACACGTGGCGGAGGGCCAGTAGTTTTGGCTCTTCAAAGATGTCGCCACAGTACCGTTATTCGGAGAGAGCGTGCTACTCCTGTTTCGTTTGTTCGGCCACAGGTGGCGTCACTGGCGATTCTTTGAGGGATTGCGAATTAAATTAAAAAGTGTCCTCTGTAAAATGCCTTTTGCTGAGCACCTTTGCATTAAAATTGACAGAGGGAAGATATGACGAATTACGGTCTGCAAAACCATGTAATCATTATGAATGTCCGAAATCAATCGCACCGGAACATATTGAGGCACATGATTGCTTTGTCACTAGAGGGCTTACAACACAGCATAAAGTACTTCAATTAGCTTTCTGGTAAGTTAATTTCGACTCTTGGATGTGCTGCAGCGGTTAAAACACAGCAATCACATCGCCTGACGAAGCGACAAGGACTACACCGCACTAAACAATCAAGTTCTTTTTTTTTTCGAATATCTTGCGTATTCGTGAAGTACAGAAGTTGCGATAACATGAAGCCTCCTTTTTCGTGCCGGGAGGCGCTCGCAGGACCTTATCCGACAGTAATTATGAAGTTTCGCTGACAGACTGTTCACCGCAGCCGCAGAATGCAAACCTTCCGAAATGCCCCAGTAAGCATGTCGATATTTTTCTCGAACAGCCACCACGTCGTGCAAGTTAGCAGCCCAGGGGAATTTCTTGCAGCACACTAGGAAATTACTGCTTGGCGCCTCTTTTATTGACAAGGCATTTTCTCGAGGCTATTATTCGCTGTCCAGTTTTCTGGGATATCCCTTCTAACTGTGAGGAAACTGTGGAATATCGTAGGATACTATTATTAACATATTGGTTATGTGTGCGCTTGCGTGCGTGAGTGTGTGCGTGTGTGCGAGAGAGATAGTGTGTGTGTGTGTGCGTGTGCGCGCGTGTGTGGTTGTGTGCGCACGCGTGTGTGTGCGTGCGTGCGTGTGTGTGTGCGTGTGCGTGCGCGCGCGCATGTGTGCGTGCGTGTGTGGTGTACGCGCGCTATGAGGACCCCCGACCTTCATCTATATCCTCGAAGGTCTCGCCTACCAGGGGCCCACGCAGCAGCAGAATGAAAAAGCGGCGTCGACATCATATTCAGATATTCCATGGTAAGGTGGTCAATGCGTGTTGGGATTCAGGTAGCGTGGTGGGGCCAGAGCCGGAGAAAGGTCGAGGAGGATGATGATGGTCGTGGATTTTTATGGCGCAAGGGCATCTGCGGGCAAAGAGCCCCATGGCACAAAGTATTTTCGTTTGTTTATAGTGGGGTCAAAGACCCATTTCCCGAGCAGGCGACGTGGTTACTATAAAAGGGACGAGGAAACTCTATTCAAACTATTTAGATGATGGTTACATTACGAGTCAACAATAGAGGAGAGAGATGATCGAGGCAAGAAGCCCCGAGGAGAGCAACTGAGAGGAACTGCCGAGCGCACACAACGCTGCTTTGTTTAAAGCTTGCCTCCTCCCTAGGTCCCACGTCCCTAAATGGGGACAACAGTATCTTCAAAAACGTCAAATAGGTGGTGCTCAATCTGAACGAGCCGTAAGGCATGCTGGGTACTCCGACTTAAGGGTCGTTCGGAGAGATGCGCTTCTTCGGCGCTCTGCTTGGAATTCGGCCTTTGATGTGTTAATAAGTGTGAATGAGGTCATAAACAAGCTCAGCATGCTCTACGTGCATTATGACGTCAGTGTTCAGCGTTCAGTATTGGTATAAAGGGCGAAAAAGCGTTTCAAGTGCGAACGTTTCAGTGTGCGTCGTCTGTTCGCACTGAAGTTTATGCAATGCTTTAGGACGCTTCATTTACTCTATTTACTAGCTGAAAAGCTCGCCTGTTATTGTTATAGTGTGGGTGCTACATCATTCTTTAACACATATTAGAGCATAAAATTCTTAGAATTATCGCTCTACACCGCAGCGGTGGCCTAGTCATTCCACTTCCGGTCACCGACATTGACGGACGCATGTATGATGGGCTCCGTTGGAAAGCGATAGCGGCCGGTGCCGGCCGCGGAAACAGGAATGCTGCAGCTGCAGATAACGAGTATCAAGTTCTTTTGCCAACTTTGCCTACTGGACACGTGATGTTAAATACTGTTTTTCTTCATGGCGATGTGCGACTTCGGCCCTTCAAAGTCGAGGACTTCCATGATGCCCTGGCCAAGACTGGAACTCTGCCTGATGTGGTTGCTGTGGGGGCGTACCAGGTTAACCACTTATGGGCGGTAACCCTCAGCCCTTCCGAGGCAACCAAGCGGCTGGTCGCCGTGAAGGAAATGCAAGTAAAAGAGGGACGGTGCATGATCATCTACCCTGTGGACCAGCATGTCAAACTGCGGCTGCATTGGATGATCCCCGGCCTTGATGACGAGGAGATAACAACGGCATTTGCAGCGTTCGGAAAGATCACTGCAGTGACCCGTGAACGGTGGCGAGTTCAAGGTATGACGGAAAAAGCCTCTAATACAAGGACTGTTTTACTGAAGATGAAGCCAGGCATTACAGTTGAAGACATCCCTCATCAGCTAAGAGTTGTGGGAGAGCTGGAACTTGTGGATGTATCTGGTAGGCCAATGCAATGCCTGTGCTTTCGTGGAACTGGGCACGCGCGGCGAGAATGTAATATTCCTCGCTGTACGAAATGCAAACGTTTCGGTCATGGTAACGCTGATTGCGTTCGCATCTACGTTTCGGCAACGGGAGCTGCGCTCGACGACGAAAAGGTGTAGTTGCAAATAGATGCCGCTGAAGCTGAGGAGGCGGCTAAGGGGCAGGGTAAGCGGATAAGTCAGCAGTAGCCACGGTCTCCTTACCGTCTTCGGCGGAGGACACCGAGACGCCTAGTGACCAAGGGGAGGAGCCTGAACTTCCAGCGTCTATGGCAACCAAAACGGCAGAGGAGGCGGGTCTGCAGGCGCTTCAAAAACCGAGGTGCCTCAACTTGTGTGTGAGGAGGGCATGGATGACAGTGACAGGCGCTTGGCAACCATTTGTGCGCCAGTCAAGCGTCCTCATGATCCGACTCGCCACGAAGAGGCCAGCGAGACTACAACCAGTTGAGAGGAGCCTCCAGCGAAAGCTACTCAGGCCCGGAGGCCAGCTTTCAAGCCGCGCCTGAACATTTCAGCTAACAGGCGAGTCGGCGCAAGTTCACCTTTGCGGCAAGGCCACGACGATCGACTTGATGACACAGGCGTTCAACACAGTGTCTAGCAATACGCTGGACGTGAAAGGCAAGCGCCATGCTCTCGGCCTCTTCACCTTTTTGTCTAAATGGCTCCTCTACTGTGCCTGAGAATAGCCACACTTAATGTAAGGGGATTGGCGGGGAAAAGAAAACAGAGCCAAGTGTGCCGACTTATAACTGACTACGACATTGATGTGTTGGCGGTGCAAGAAACTAAAGTAGACGGGGAGGAAGAGACCGGGAGCATGGTGTAGCGTTTCACTTCTAGTTATTACGCGATAGTTGCTCATGCAGTTGAAACGTCGGCTGGGTGTGGGCTCTTCTTTAAAAAGCTACCGGGCTTGGTTGTTCAAGCTTACGCGACACGTTCTTATGGGCGATTTAATGTGCTTGATTATGCTTACTTGGATGTGGAATGTAGAATAGTCTGCCTTTACGCACCTAACAAGGTCGAAGAGAGGGCAGCCTTTTTTGAAAGTATTGAGCAGTACTGTACTCTCGAAAGGCAATTGATCGTCATGGGTGATTTCAAGTGAGCCTTGGCTGCGCGTGACAAAACAAGCGATAGCATATTCAACGACAGAAGTACCCAAAAGTTTGTCCGCGTAAGTAGATAAATGGAATATTGAAGATGTGGCTGACTGTTTACAAGACGAGCGAGATGTGCAGTTTACGCACTTTCAGCGGTCAAGTCACGCACGTCTGGACCCTATTTATATGGCGGTAGACCTGCTTCCAAGAAGTAAAAATTAGAAGTTGCACCTGTGTCCTGTTCGGACCACTGTTTGGTACAGTGTAGGCTAGGCACAGGAAACTGGGACAATGCGTTTAATTGGAACTTGTGGAAATTTAATGATAAGTGGTTAAAGTGTGAACGTTTTTATGACAACATAAAAAAAGAAATTTGCAAAGTAGTGCCTAATTCAAGAAAAAAGTTATGGGAGCAGTGGGAACAATGTAAGCAGCAAATTAAAATGAAAGCAATTGAGAAGGCGTGCTGCGTGGAAAAAAGGAAAAAATTAAGGAAAAGAATTCAAGAGAACTGCTGCGGTAGCTAATCGAGCAGGAGAGTAAAGCTCCTAGTCAGTGGATTTATGACGTAAAGAAAATTAAACATAAGCTAGAAGTTATGGAAGAAGAGCGTTTTCGTGGAGCGCTGGTGCGTGCGAGAGCCGAAGAGGCGGTTTTCGGTGGAACGCCAACAAAACGAGCATAGGGCATGGAAAAAACCCGGGCTGAGCACAATCGGGTTGGTAAGATTGAATGGGGATGTTTCATAGCAGATGACGAAACGCATATAAAGCATGCTTTTGGTGAATACTATCAGGCGTTTTTCGAAAAACATGACGGAGACATTGACACATTCAAAGACAAGTTTCTAGGAGCAATGCCAAGAATAGGTGACGAACAGAGAAAGCTATTAGAGGAACATATTCTGAGTCCGGAGAGCAAAAAGCAATAGACAATTTAAACTCGGGCAAGTCGCCTGGACCAGACTGTTTAAGTGCGGTTTTCTATAAAGCCTTTAAGCAAGACATTTCTCCTTTGATAACTGCACTCTTTAATGAAGCATATGAATTGAAAGCACTACCTCCTTCTTTTGGCTTATGTCACACTGTCCTAATTCCGAAAACGGAAGACAGCGAGAAGTTAAAGCTGGTTACAGCCTACAGGCCGATTACACTCACGAACATGGACTACAAAATATTTATGAAGGTGCCAGCAAGACGGCTACAAAAGGTAATGAAGGTGATAGTACCTGCTCGTCAGACGTGTGGCATCAAAGGCCGTTCTATTATGCCTCTTATTCATAAAACAAGATGTGTTCTTGAGGGCAGCAATACTACAGACAGTCGTGCTGCTATTCTTTAGTTCTACCTAGAAAACGCTTTTGATTGCGTGGCACATGAACTTCTGTTTTTAATTTTGGATCAAGTGAATGTTGGATCAGTCATCAGGGAGGGAGTGGCCATGGTGTACCGCAACTGCACAACTAGACTAATAGTAAATAAGTGTTTGGGGCCCACATAAGGGTGAAGCGTTCGGTGCGCCAGGGCTGCCCCCTCAGCCCTATTTTGTTTGGTATATACATAGAAGCCCTGTCTTTGAGAATAATACAAAATAACGGTATTCAAGGTTTTGGCTACAAGCGGCAGAAATTAAGTTGCTGGCTTATGCGGACGACGTAGCCGTTTTCGCGGTTGATTACGAGAGAATATGAAAGGTAATCGATTGTGTTTGACAGTTTAATCAATCGACAGGAAGTCGAGCAAATTGGGCAAAATGTATTGATTTCTGGTATGGTGCATTGCCAACAACTCCAGTTAACTTTGCGAATGTGTCCTGGGTGACGACCTCAATGAAGTACTTAGGGCTCACACTGGAGTGATATCGAGACAGCGAACCGTATTGGAAAGGTCAATTGGAAGACACGTGAAAAAGCTGGCAGGTGGAAAGGGACACGGTTATCGACTTTCGCGAGGGCTACAGTGTGCAACTTATTCTTCATCAGCAAGGTGTGGTACGTGATGCAGGTACTGCAGTGTTCGCGCACTAACGTGCAGAAACTGCACCGCATTTTTTCAGCGTTTGTCCGGGCCTGGAGCTGGGATCGATGCAGCCGAACAAATTTATTTGGAAGTGAAAAAGATGGAGGCCTAGGCCTGGGTCATCTGTTTTTTTTTTTCGTGAGGCGAGTGACCCCTTCTTGCGTACAATCTGTCAAGAAAGGCTGGGCCGTGCGTTACCAGAATGAATTGTGGGAACGAATAACACTCAAGGTCAGATTTCTGGATACAGCACTTAAGTGGTTATGAGTGTTAGATTTTTACCTGCACGTTTTTCACAGCAGTACATCTATACTGTAAAAAGAAAAACTCTATCGGGATGTACGTAATCTTGTTCTGTCTGTCCATTGTGCAGGGCCATGTACCGTGGAGGCCAGGGCGGTAATGTGTTGAAGCGTATGAAGAAAATGCAGGTACCACCGGTCGCTAAAACTTTCTTTTTTAGTTACACACAGAAACACTGACCGTGAAAGCTTTTATAGAGAAAAAGGAAATGTTCCTGCCTTGGGGCACAGATTGTCTGATTTGAAAGAAGCCAGACACAATCGATCATGTTTTCTTGCACTGCTGGGAAGGCGTCTATTGTTGGGATGTTTTGCAATGAACGCTCAAGAAAGGCTTGCCTCTACACACGTATGGAATACGGTATCTGCCTCTACAAAACGAAGAGGGCGTACCTTATGACACAATATTGGTTTTGGGTCTCCACGCTATTTGGTGCTCGCGAATGGCTGGATACTACTGCGAACAGGATTCGAGGCCTGCTCGAATTTACTTCCGTGAGAGTGCGCACTGGTTCACTGAAATACAAAAAAAAAGCGGCCGATCAAGTTCCTGAATGGCTCTCGAGGGTAGAGCCCTTGGTATCCCTGAGGGACTTTTAACATGACGAAGCCAGCAGCAGAGGCTGGTTGGGTGTCAGATTCTCTCCTGAAAGGGGAATCATGTAAATTTGTGTTTGTGTATTCTGTCGAAGCCCGACAATAAAGAAAAAAACAGCGGTGGCCTAGTGGTTGAGCATCCGCCTCGCATGCGGAGGTGTAGGGTTCGAGTGCCGCCGGGTACCCACCCGTCATACAAAAGGGTACAAGCTTTCCCCTGGCCTAGTGCTCGGCTTATGACGGGGTGAAATGCTTGGGAATCAAATTCAAAAAAGCTGTAGGAAGGCAGTCAATGCGAAAGCTCAATGCATCACCAATACGCCATATGCAGACTCGTCGCATCGCATCGTATGACCGGCCGCCAGTTTTTTTTAAAATAAAAATGTGCTTCTTAGCTTTCTGTATTAGTCTTTATATTCTACCTTTACCCTAACTTCACTTCACGCTCACAGTGGCATCTCGAGGTCATTCTGAAAGACGGGCATTCGTTACCGGCTGGCGACAGCTAAACACCACGAATGTTTCTATGAGGAGTGAAAATAATTTTCGACCTTTCTATCGCGGCATCAGTTTTTGTTTCTGGCTGTTTTTGTGGGCCCTGAGAAATCTGCAGCAATCAATTAGGCCCGACTTTTTATTTGACATAGACCTATCGCCACTCGCTCCTAGGAAAACACATCGACGCAAATCATCCCTTTGATCGGCTCGCAAGATTACTGTGCGGAAACTCTGGACTGCTTCGCAAGCTGAGCTATTTCCGTATTCACATCCAGCCACATGGATAACATTTCGCAATGCTACGGCAGCGCTGGATACTCTGGTTATCGTCAAGCGCGTTGCACAGCAGTTCTTTTCTTAGAAAGGAAAATATGTGGTCTCGTCCTTTCATGCAAGGACGCATCAACAACCGTAATGCATACTCAGAACCTTGTCAAGATGTCAGTTGCGTAGATTTCACATCGAGTGTTCCACAAAGTACCATTTTCGGACTTCTCTTTGCTATATATAAGAATTACATTTGGTCACTAATTTATTTAGTTTGCAGTTGTGGAGAAAAGTTCTCGGGACATGTATTCAGGGGGAAAATTGTTTCGCCGTGGTCAGGCCAACCAATTCACCAAAAAGTCTGGAAGTATAAGGGTACATACATGCTCCATCTACTGAAACGAATATTAGCTTACGGGGTAACGGGGCAAAGCAGCATCATTCCTTTCTCGCGCACCTGCATTTTGTTAACTTTTGTCCATGACGGCACGGTTACTGTCAGTGAGAGCGTTTTATGCAAAAGAAATCAGAAGCGAAGGCGTTAGCCAGTAACAAAATAAAATATGTTGTTTTTGAACGGCGGTGGCAACGGGGAGAATAATCTTAAATAGTAAAAAAACGCGCTCATGTTTCATTCACAGCCAAAAAGAAAAGATCAGCTCTCAGTATGCCGCGCCTGCGCAACAATACGGCGTGCAATGCGTTTCAACACGAGCAGAACAATATAATCGCTATTGTCGAGTAATAAATAGGCCCAAGGTTTCCATGAATGCACAAGACTTTGACCTGAAACTGTACCGAGCAATGAGAGCATGCTGCATTGATTCGTGCTCTGCCCCTCCATGCCCCCCAATCCGCACCTCCTTACTTTTGTAAACAAACCGCCCACACGGGCGCCGTGCGCCATACGCCGTATGTGAACAGCTCAATGCGATGTCAAAACAACGATAGCCTGTGCTGACTCTTTGTGTCAGTTTTTTTTCAAACAGCATTTCTGTAAAAACGTGTCCCACCTGTCGTCCAACGCGCGAAAAGTATTTCGGTGCAACAGTGCAGCCGACTGGCGGTCTGGCCTGGCCACAGCCATGACATTCTATGCTTCAAAAGGCTCGTCGATGGAAAAAGGAAAAAGGCACCGTAACGTTTTAGAATAATATATAAGTTAAAACAGTGGCGTTGTTAGCACCAACAACTTCAATAACACTTCTGTTGGTACTAGTTGGTGCATGATAATACTACAGATGATCGATGTGCACAAAACATTAGACAATCCACTTAAACCTGCCCTTCCGTTTCTCTCGTGTACTCGGATTGTCTCATGTTTTGTGCACATCTATCATCTGTATCATCAAGAAGAATGTACGCTTGAATAAATGAAAATGAAAATTTGTTTTTAGGGAAAGGAAATGGCGCAGTATCTCTCTCACATATCGGCGGACACCTGAACCGCGAAATAAGGGAACGGATAAAGGAGGGAGTGAAACAAGAAAGGAAGAAAGAGGTGCCGTAGTGGAGGGCTCCGGAATAATTTAGACCAACTGGGGATCTTGAACGTGCACTGACATCGCACAGCACACGGGCGCCTTAGCGTTTCGCCTCCATAAAAACGCAGCCGCCGCGGTCGGGATCGAACCCGGGAACTCCGGAATAAGAACATTTATTTTCACTCTTGCGTCTTCTGGCGTTTGGAGAAAATACCAAGCGGCTTGCGTGGTCATAACGTACTTCCTGAGGCCAGTTTCAGCCGAGTCTCCTCTCGTTACGTTTTCTTTCGAAGCGAAAGCCGCTCTTCGCATGTCGCTAAATTTGACCTTCCCAGAGACAGAGGTGATGCTTTCGCGGGGTTGAGGTGTCCACTGAGATGTCGAGATCTGAGAGCTACTGCGCCCTTTCATTTCCTCAAAACACATGCTTTCGCATTCCTCCACGTGAGCAGACCTAAGTGCCCTCGATTGCGTTTCGCCTCCACCGATACAGGGCCGCCGCGGTCGGGTTCGAACCCGGGTACTCCGGCTCAGTAGACGAGCGCGTTGACCACTGGGCCACAGCGGGGGGTGCTTTCGCTGTCTAGCCAGGTTCAACACTAGTTAAACCGCACCGAATTTTTTGAAGCAAAAAGCTTCACTACGCTAGGTAAAGCAGTCATCGAGCAAGCCAGAGAATGACCTTAAACGACCTTCAACCCAACGACGTTTATCTCTTGCTTACGGCGTGGTTCGGATGTCCGCAGATATATGTGAGACAGTTACTGCGCTATTTCCTTTCCTCAAAACCAATTTTCGAAACCAATGAAATTTTCTTCGAAAACAAAAGAAAGGCGCATGACTGGCCCCTAGGGACAGTTTAGGCCTGATTCGCGCTTTAAACAATTCTCTTCGAAAGCAAAAAACAAAAGCGTGAGAGATCACTGCGGCAACCCGCATTGGAGGAATGCCAAACCACTAACGCTTCCTCGATACTATTTGCTCCTCTTTGATTCTGTTTTGTCTTCTTCGCCTTATCGACTGATTGATTAGTTATCGATTGGTTGATTGCCTCTATTGATTGCGAGGTTCAACGTTAATTCATCAATTTAATTTCTGTAATCATTTGCCTTAATCACATTTACTCTTATTATACACTCTTCATTTCAATCGCCACACGCCGCGGTGGCTCAGTGGTTAGAGCGCTCGGCTGCTGATCCGGAGTTCCCGGGTTCGAACCCGACCACTGCGGCTGCGTTTTTATCGAGGCAAAACGCTAAGGCGCCCATGTGCTGCGCGATGTCAGTGCATGTTAAAGATCCCCAGGTGGTCGAAATTATTCAGGAGCCGTCCACTACGGCACCTATTTCTTCCTTTCTTCTTTCACTCTCTCCTTTATTCCTTCCCTTACGCGCGGTTCAGGGGTCCAACGATATATTAGACAGATACTGCGCAATTTCCTTTCTCCAAACAGCAATTATTATTATCATCATTATTATTATCTCAATAGCCCATTCTGAGTTTTGAAACTTATATATAATATATATTATATATTATATATAGCGCCATGATTTGTTTTGAAATTTGGCGCCCTGGTTCGTTCCCGCCCACCTACTTGTTTTCACGACCATTCGCTATGTTCACAACCACTCCTAGATCTGTGACATTTTTGGCTCTAGTTACTAACCATGCAATTGACATCAAATTTTTTGCGCATCATCCTGACATCGTCTTCTATCGATTACAGTGATTCGTTTGATGCTATCTTTTATGAAAATGCCATAACTGCAGCGGACACATTTTGGCGACACACTTTGGCGACACGATTCCGCCGATGTAGCCTAGAAATGCTTTCGCATTAATAACTGGCCCCCTGGGACAGTGGACACCTCAGTCGACCTTTAACCTACGTGGCGGTAATGACAGATGTGCTCTGCGTGCGTTGGCATTCACAACGTTGTAGCAGAAATGCGGCACTCAAGCTATTGACAGTTGGAGTTCATTGCGTTCATCGCCGTTGGCAACGTTCTAGACTCCGATGATTTTGAGGAACGGAAGGAGCATAACTGGCTCCCAGGGGCAGTGTACGCATCAGTCGCACTTTCAGGTACGTCGAGGGCAACGATAAACCATACGATAAACGAAAAAACTAGCGCAACGATAAACAACCCAAGCGTACAGGCAGCAGAAGAAGCCGCCATGGCTTTGACAATATCGCATGGCAACGCAACAAGACAAAACCTCACTATAGTGACGGACTTCAAACAAGCATTCAGAAACTACACAAGAGGCAGAATCAAAAGCATCGCCAATCGTATTCTAATCACAACGAGGAGACACGTAAACACTAAACAGTATAGTATGGTCCGCCGCGGTGGCTCAGTGGTTAGGGCGCTCGACTACTGATCCGGAGTTCCCGGGTTCGAACCCGACCGCGGCGGCTGCGTTTTTATGGAGGAAAAACGCTAAGGCGCCCGTGTGCTGTGCGATGTCAGTGCAAGATCCCCAGGTGGTCGAAATTATTCCGGAGCCCTCCACTACGGTACCCCTACCTTCCTTTCTTCTTTCATTCCCTCATTTATCCCTTCCCTTACGGCGCGGTTCAGGTGTCCAACGATATATGAGACAGATACTGCGCCATTTCCTTTCCCTAAAAACCAATTATTATTATTAGTATAGTATGGGTTCCAGGACATGAGGGGATGAGGGGCAACGTGGCATCAGACGAGTTAGCTCGAGGCTACGCCAACCGAGCAGACTCAAAACTTTGCACCACGGGCACCTTTTGACTGTTAACCTCACGTCCTCAGACATACTCGATCATTAAAGGGGGCAGCGGAAACGCTGCCCAGCCCCACACAAAAGGCTTACCAAAGAGGAGGCGGTAGACTGGCGTATACTACAAACCGGCACCTGCCCGCACCTGCACGAACTACACAAGATTTTCCCTACCCAATATGTAGAATAATGTCCGTGCTGCCAAGGCAAGCCTACTCTACAGCATGTCACATGGGCCGGCCCTAAGGCAGATTTAGAGCCTAGAATAGACCACCCGAGTGTGGCGCAGGGGGGGCACTTGCTCGCCAGCCAGGACGAGGAAGCGCAAAGATTTCTCGTACGCCGAGCCACGATGGCAGTAGTGAAGTGCGGCATCCTCGATCAAGGATCGACCACGGCGCCCAGTGACCCGTAAGGGTCAAGAACACTTTGAATTTGTCGCCAACAAAGTTTTGAAGCGAAAGGCTTTAATACGCCAGCTTTTCGAGCCGTCAGCGGGGCCGCAAGTTTGACCTTGAATATAGCTTGAGGTCAAACCATGAGCATAATTAGTGGTAGTCAGGTTCGACACATGGCGTCGGCTACAGCAGCGACACCAGCGGCTTTTACACCAACTGTCTCGACTTTGACCCTTGACCTTTGATCATGACCATTGTGCCATGATCTTTGACCTTGACCTCTGGTAAAGCGGGAAAGCGTCTCCCGGCATCGCATGCGCAGGCCATGAAAGTAGGTTCTGCATAAAACGCCGGTGCCCTTTGATGCGTTCAGCGGAACGCTAGGTGTGATAATAATAATAATAATTGGTTTTTGGTGGAAAGGAAATGGCGCAGTATCTGTCTCATATATCGTTGGACACCTGAACCGCGCCGTAAGGGAAGGGATAAGAGAGGGAGTGAAAGAGGAAAGGAAGAATTAGGTGCCGTAGCGGAGGCCTCCGGAATAATTTCGACCACCTGGGGATCTTTAACGTGCATACTTAACTGGTTTCGAGCCGTTATTTCAAATACTGCCACTTGTTCTGCAGTTTGTCGGGAAGCTTAATGAAAAGCAAATAATTTTAAATTTTCTATTGATGTTAACTTCTAGAAATTTTTAACAAATATGATGACAGTCAATTTTGAATGCGATCAAGGGAGTGGTCCAAGCGAGTAAGGCACACAAATAAAATGTGACAGGGAAATGCATCAAAAGAAGCTATTTACTGCGGATACGTTTTTCTGTTGCCTTTAGTACCAGGTACAAAATGGGAAGATGTGCCAAAGCCTCAAAAGCATAAATAACTATGCAGTGAGTGAACACAAGATGCTTACCCTCTCATTCAATAGACGTATGCATCAGTTTATATCATGCTGCCTAGAACCGCTAGTTTCAAGAAATCATTTACCTCATCCTCACATAGTAAAATTACAAGTACAGCTTCCATGCATTGGTGTGCATGTGTATCTTGTGTACCACCTGCCCTGAACCCAGAGTGAAGCTTCAGCATGCAGTAATGAGTAGGAAACATTTAGTACAATTGATTAATATTATCAAAACAGTAATTTCAACATAAACATTTTTGCTAAAGGGATCTTTCTTTTCTACTCCTATTAAGCCGCCGCGGTGGCTCAGTGGTTAGAGCGCTCGGCTGCTGACCTGAAAGACGTGGGTTCGATCCTGGCCGCGGCAGTTGAATTTCGATGAAAATTTACTTCCTGTGTCATAGTCAAATAACGCACAGATTTCTTGTCACTTCACAGTTGATGCTTGTCACATCATAACAACTACAATTAACCATAATTTCATGTGTAGCATATGAGCATGGTCCCTTTGAGACGCACGACCTTCAGCTGCGTTTTTATGGAGGAAAAACACTAAGGCGCTCATGTGCTGTGTGTTAACAGAGTCATTATAATATTTTATTCTAGCCCTGGATTGTTTAGTCTCTTCTCAGTTGCTTCTAGAGACTGACTTCGATTATATAAATTCTGTCACCCAAAGTTCTGAGGCCTGGCATGTGGTGCTCAGAAAAGAACTTCGGAAAACCAGCACCTGTTCATGATTATTTCGCAGTGTCAGCAATTCTTGGTGATAATCAAGTGATTGTGTTATTTGACATTTGCACCCATTGAAAACATTTATATTGTCATCTTGCAATACCACACAATGAAAGAACAAGGGTATGCTATCATGCTTCATGTTCTTACAGGATGCCTAGTCACTGTTTGGAACTATGATGATGGCTGTTTGTTTAGCTTGCAGTGAAAAATGTTAGCAGGCACAGGTGAAGTGATTTGGGAGGCAAACCTATAATTGTTCTGTGGAAGCCAGAAAATTTAAGTATTTATGTTGGTGTTTTACAAGGAATTAATTTTAGCTTTTGTGTGCAGCCTCAGCTGCATAGAATAATGTATTTTTTTTATCACACTGCAAGGCTTTATGCGGCAACTGAAATTTACTAATCCTCTTGCAGAACGTAACCTACAGCTTCATGTGCAACTTTAGTGCAGGCGGAAATAGAGTAAGGACCACTGATTATGTTGTTTGTTTACCTCCTCCCTTTAGGGAATAAAGAAAGCAGAGGAAAAAAAGTACTGTTACACACCAAGAATGTGTTTATTTTGCAGAGCTCTGTGTACGTTTCGATTTGGCAGTGTACTCTAGAATAATATTTCTATTCTTTCTCTTTAAAGAACTTTATAAACTGCTTTGCAGGCCCCTTCCCAGTGCTGTGCAGGCTTGCTTCCCTAGCCAGGCACCCACATCCTTTTGACAGAATTGGCTTGGTAAGCACTCTTTCTTGTAACTAGATTTGGGCACTGGTCTGGCTTGCAAAGCAGTCTGTCTTGTAACTGTTCTTTCTAGTCATCTCGTTGATGCAGTGCTGCGATATGCTGAAGTGACATTTGAAATCTGGGTTCAACAAAAATAAGGGCAGCGTTTTTGCACTTCAAAAAATTGAAGCCAGCTATGCACTCACTGCAATTCTTCAACTATCAAAACAAATACAATAATCAAGTCAGTATTAAGTGTCTGTCTGTCAGGTCTTCAAACTCCTTGTTTTAGCCTGCTTCCTGAAACAGTAGAAAATGTGTTGCACAAAATAGGTGCATCGGTAATGGTGACATTAATCAGACAAGTAGCTCCCCTCTACATTTGCCTTTACTGCTGCTTGTTGCTTTCACTATTTGTCAAGGTATTTGCCTGTCTGTGCAGTGCAAGATCTGCCTTGAGGACATTAACCAAGAGACTGCACTTGTGCTGCTGGGAACCGTGTGCATTGCATGCCGTTGTGTGCCATCGCTCTCACTCTTGCACTTGATAGAACACAAGTGTTCTATCAAGGAGTGTTCAACACAAGGAAACACCACAGAAATCCCACACTTCCTATCATGTTTCTGAGGTGTTTCGAAAAAAAAAGAATTGCATGGATTTGTTCCTGGAATGGGTTACACTGGATAGATAAGCAAGTACATTTAATTTCTTATTGTGAGTGTGCCATTTAACTGGGATGGTGCAGGTGGTAGGAGGGTGTTTGACTGACCACAGCCACCGTTGCCTAGACGCTGCAATGTTAGCAGTATGTGTCATCCACCATTGCAGGCTGCTTACTTGTGATGAATATTTGAAGTGTTTTCAATATAAGTAGACAGTGTATGAACATGGTATCTGGAGACGGTTGTGTAAATAGCCCAAGGGTTAGCTTCTCATCTGTGCAGAGGGGCTTTTGTAGCATTCATAGATGTGCCACCTTTCAGAGGGGTGATAATAATAGGTCATAGTGTTAGCAAAGTTAGGACAGATGACACATATACAGTGTTAAATGGTTTGGTTCATGGTTTATGGGGTTTAACGTCCCAAAGCGACTCAGGCTATGAGGGACGCCGTAGTGAAGGACCGCGAAAATTTCGACCACCTGGGATTCTTTAACGTGCACTGGCATCGCACAGCACACGGGCCTCTAGAATTTCGCCTCTATCGAAATTCATCCGCCGCGGCCGGGATCAAACCCGCGTCTTTTGGGCCAGAAGCCGAGCGCCGTAAGCACTCAGCCACCGCGGCGGCTAGTGTTCAATGGCTGGTACATATCCTGCTATCATGGCTTACGAAGGAAGTTAGAACTAAGTATAGGATTTTAATAAATAAGTATGTAGCTGGGAATATCAACAAATTCTTCACAATCAAGAAGACAATGGTAGTGATCGTATTTAGATTTAATAAGAGGTACAAGTCGAAGGCTGTCAATGTTTATGAATAGACATAGTCATAACAATCGAGTTTAATAAAAATTTCTGTGAACGCATAGAAGCGGCAGTGAACCAAATAAAAATGCAGCTAGATTGCTGAAAGACGAATTTAATGTGGAGGCAGAGATGAAGCATGCAGTAGGAGAGTATCGCATGAATTTAGAATAACAAAAAAGCTATTAATACTATTCGCAGAAAAAAGTAATTTATCTTATATGTGAAGCATTTGAGAACACTATTCCCTGCCACCATAGGCATCAGCAGTCTCACCACATCTGTCTAAGCAAGCAGCTTCTTGTATATTGACAACTTATTCATACTGCGCACTTTTTTCCAAGATGAAAGGGTACAAGTTGACGCAGGAAATGTAACACCATGCAGTCCACGTAGCCCTGGCTGCACTTCACAGTGACTTGGAAATTGCCACCTTTCTGAATGCAATGAGGGCTTTCGTTTACAAGGTGTGGAAAGAGCTGATGTGCACTGACAGTGACATGGCATCTCTGGGGAAAAGAAAAAGGCACAGCAAGCTGTCAGATCTGGCCAGAATGCGTGATTTTTTCCAACGGCTGCAAGTCATCTTGAATGATGACCCAAGAAAGTCGATCAGGATCATTGCCAAGGAGCTCCAAGTCGCAGAGTCGACTGTCAGGCACGCTGTGCACCAGACTTGAGTTACCGTTCTTAAGTTATGAATAGGGGAATTTGATGCCCATTTAAACTTGCGAGAATCGTGTACTCTGTCCCAAGCGCTTGTTAAGCAAGCTGAACAAGGCTGAGAAGTGTGGATTGCCCTGCGGTTTTTCAGTGAGAAGTTGGACACAGACCAAAAAGCCAACCGCCGTAATTACAGGCGGCTTTTTGCAAGCTCTGATGAGGTGTCTACATGTCACCGTCCGAGCACATCAGTTCTTTCTGCAACTTGTAGACGAAAGGCTTCGCTATGTTCTGAATGGTGTCAATTTCTAAGTCACTGTGGAGTGCGGCCAGGGCTATGAGGACTGTGTGGTGTTTCATTTCGTGTACCAACGTCTACGGTTCTATCTAGGAACTCACCGCACAGTATGAATGATAAGGTGTCAATATATAAGAAGCTGCACGCCTGGACAGATGTGGTGAGGCTGTTGGTTTCTATAGTGATAGGAAATAGTGTTCTGAAATACCTCACGCGCTTGTTAAGAATCATAAATGCCTTCTCCAAAAAGCAAAGAAAAGCATTCTTTAGTAATATTCTCTTGAAATAAAGTAAATAAATAGACATGGCTAAGGCATGTGATGTAAAGGTAAGATAACTGAGGGCCTTAAGAGAAGTAACCAGGCAGACCTCTCCTGTTTCATTAAAGATCTTCTCTTCCTTTTCAAGAGAAGGTAAGTTAGAAGGGGGCGATCAATTGTGATGCGCAGCGATGAAATTAGGTAATTTGTGAAGATAGGGTGGGTGCAGCTGGCAGAGGAAAGGGCAAATAGAGAGTATTATTAGCTTTTTCTTAAAGTGGAGGTAGATGGATTCGTGATGATGATTATGTAGCCCAGTATTAATTCTAACTCTGCATTCTGATGCTTTGTCCTGTATCTTTGGAAGTGCTATCATGTTCGGTAGTATGGGCAGAAGTATTTTTCTCTGGGCAAAAGGTGCAGCTGAGCAGAAATTCTGAAGGCTATGCATGATATTCTTTGCTGGAGGGGTAATTGAATATCAAAATAACTTTGGAAGATATAAATCTACAATGAAGTTAGCGTACCTGAGACTGCTAACCAGTGCATATGCGTTGTATATATTTGCCTTTACACAGTGCTGTCTGCTTATGGAGACCATGGTTCTGACAGGCCTCTAAAAGGACAGATACTACTTCGAGTTCACTTATGGAAGCTGTTGATATGATAAAGACATTGGCTGCCTCCATGGTGCACATTTACTTGTTTAAAAGCGTAGCATATCTCACTAAATCATAGTATAGACTATTGCTAAGGTCTATCCCTGCTGGCAAACCACGCTTGCGCAGTAGGCACTTTGAAGTACACGCACGGCTCAGGCTAGTTGTGGTTGATAATTAGCTGAGTGTGTGTGCTTGTAAAATCTACAGGGTTGCTATTTGTTGTTAGTGGAAATATATTTACGTGTCGTAAGGGTTTGGTGATTGTTTAATTATTTCCATATCAGGTGCCTCAACATTAGTCTAAGCACAGAGGACTGGCTGTTGCCACAAGGAAGGAGCAGCACAAATGTGTTGAGTGGGCAGATGGTAGATTTATACTCTTCAAAAATTTTTGCGACTGTATTTTTTGAAAGTCCTATGGAGTGTTTATTTATTTTTGCCCAAATGCACACAGTGAGTGCCTGTTTGTGTTTGTGAGTAATTAATTACTAAATGTGAAGCCTTATACTTCATGCAGATTGTAGCCTCTTTGTAGCTTCTTGTATTGCAGCTTGTGTGTACATCACTGCTAGGCAGGTCACTAGAGTTGAGCTGCCTGTTTGCATCTAAATTCAGTGTTTGTAGTGCATAAAAATTTGAAACCTTACTGTGAACCTTCATGTGAGCCATAAGCAAGGAGTATTTGAGGGGGTGTTCAATTTTTATATCTTTTCTTTTCGAGCCTCTGATTTGCTTGTCACACTACTTTGTAAAATTGGCCACAATGTGTTTCAGTTTTTTGGTTACTTCAAGCCCATTTTATTGACATGGTATAAGGGCACCTTTACCATTTTTTGGTGCATGTTCTGTCCTTACAGCAAGAGTATGGTTTTCAAATCTTTGGCACGGAGGCCACTGCAGCATTTTGTTTATCTTTTGAATAGCGGTAGTGACCCACTAAATGCGATCATGGATCTGACGGGTAAATCATATGTACAGTCGTGCCTTTATAATATGAATACTTTGGTTCCCGAGCAAAATTGTCGTAAAGTGATTCATCCATAGTAACGAATCATGAAGGAAAAGAATAAAATTTGATATAAAATTAGTGGCTAAGGTCTGCTTCTGTATATAGTGGTGGGCAGTGAAGTGGAAGCTAGACAAAGGGTTGGTAGCTCCAAGTACATTAGCCTAGTAGCCGTTACCTTTAAACATCGGTAATCTTATTGACATACTTGAAGCCTGCGTTTATTTGACTTTATTCATTAAAAATTAGGTTGGGCATCGTTTTTCTATGCAAAATTTCTTGCTTGGGGAGGGCTGACCACCCCCATATGAATTCTCCCCTAGGATAGTGCCGTCATAATGTGCATGGTACTGAAATGTGACAGTATTTCTTTGCTCTTTTGCAAGTGTTGATAATGTTAGTGACATTTGGTTTTTAATTTTGCAGCACTTGCACCATACCTGCTCCCTATCAAGGCGCAGTTTTCCTGTTCATTGGACAGCACCTTGTAGTGAAAACCTCATCGCTTCTGTGGGGTTTCTGCTGTTTGCAGCCCTCTGGGTGTTCCGTGTGGAAAATCTAAACAAGGCAAACTGTCTGCTGAGCTTTCTTGAGTGTGCTTTTATAAAGTTTGCTTAAAATGAGCCGTGCTTCGATTATCTTGAGCCCATCAGTTCTTAAGAACAAGTTCGTCTTTCCTTCACAGCTGCCTCTTCTATCTGCCAGTACGCGTTGTATATATCTAGTTGTTTAGTATTGTTTAGAACACTGCTAGGGGAACACTAACTGTGCTGCTCTAGCTTACCAATGTTAACATGTTACATGGTACGGTTGGCCAAAGTGCAGAAAAAGAAAAACAGTATCAGCATGAATCTGTGAGAAAACTGGTGAAAAGCTTTTGTCAAAAGTAAGGATCCAAAGGGTTGGGCTTCTAAGACATGTGATAGGGCCTGTGTAGCATCCAAGGACGTCCTAACATTCACGGTGGTCAGGACGAGAGTTTCTGCACCTTCAACGGATCTGGAATGCTAGCGATGCACAACAAGCCACTGAAGCCAACTCCTCGGGCTATAAACTTTTGTACTTGCATTATGTGGCAGCGGGGAAAGACAAATGACAAACAGGAACATGGCGTTGACCCTAGGAATCATCACCCCACCGTGTTTCTCGTCCCCACCTGGGCTAGTCATAGTCTTTATCTTTTTGCATTTAGCTGGGACAGCTTCCTGGCCACACGGTCAGCACGGTCATTTTTTCTGTCTTCTTGTAGTTTTCCCGTTCTGCCCCATGGTGCAGTTGGTAACATTTATACATATCATGCACTAATAAATTTTTCATAGTGATTACGGATTTGGTGAACATTTAAGTTTTCAAGCAAAAATGCGCTTAGGCACAGGCCTTCAGGAATTTTATTATTTATTCACCAAATTACCAGTTCTTTAGTGATATTAATTGCCATGGGAACTTATTTTCTGGAATTTTGCTTCAATCCGTAAAGTGAAGGTGATGAATGCCTTTCTCCTCATCAAACAGAATGCCTGTACCCTTACAGCTTCGTCTTTTGGCTATGTTTTTTCCTTTGCTTGTTGTGCCACCACTCAAGGCAATGCCAGGTTGACTCGTTCCTTGTGTTTGTGCATTAGTCAATATGTGTTAGTTGGATTGAAATGCAAGTGTGATGTTTGCATTTGTTTTCAGTAAAAAAATTGTATTGCCACTGAAAAGGGTGGCTAACATATGTTTCTGAACACTAGAGAATAGGCTCCAAATATTGAGTGTAAAGTTTTGTTTTGTGGTTTTTTTATGTGAATGTGTGTAAAGTGAATGTATTTTATACGTTTTCTAAGGTTATGTTTGTCCTTTCTGTTTCTAAGAACAGACACAAAAGTTATAAGCTGGATACCTGGTGAAATTTACTGTAGATTTAGTGAGCTGCTTTAGAATGTCTGTGTTTGGCATTTTCTTTACCATAGTTTATAGATCTGCATGTTGAAGTTATCCAGTGTTACTTAGAGTTTGAAAAATCCTATTGTCGTGTACCTACATTGTTTTGGCTAATCTTATCTGAGTGCACTGGTTAGTCTGTAGTGTAGGGAACAAATGCTGAAGTCATCTCTGCATGAGTTTTCATGATTTGCTGTTATATCGTTTTGATTACTTTTAGGTGCTCATTTCAAGTTCGTCCCTATCACTTACACCTGTCCAAAAATTGTGGTCGCAAATGTTGTTTATTGTCCTCTGTTTTAGAGAAATGCAAATTGGAATCTACAGGCCTTCGTGACCTTTTGCTTATTACTTTACGCTGACTCTTGAATTTCTTTTCAACTGAATAAGCTTGAAATGCCATAGTTAAGCAGCATTTTAAATGCTGTTGCTGTTAATAATCCAGTTATGTGTGTAGCTTAGTAACTGACGTATTTCTGATAATCCAGCGCCATTTCTAACAGTAGTCTGTATAATTAAGTGCTATCGAATATATAATGAAATGAATCTACTTCGCATGCACAAGGGAAGTTGTGAATACAGTATTTAGAGGATTTCCTAGTAGTAATGTTTTTGTAAAATGCTTACAAAGTGCTGCTACGAAGAAATAATGGCTAACAAACACACAACTACTTTGCACCGTAAAAGTAAAATCATAGAACTATGTTTCTGCTCCAAAATAAAACCACTGAGCGCAAACTATATCCCATGTTTTTGTGTAACCCTTCATGGGGATCCTTTTTGCAAAATGGTACTCGAGACATATTTTATATGTGCGAGTGAAGCACAGCATTCAAAATTTTCTTTAAAAAGCTCCACTAAGGACTGGAAAAATAAGTGACATAAATGAGCGGATTTTAAACATGCAAAATAATACTCTTGAGTATTATTTTTAAAAACTCCCAAGGGCAGAGATAGCAAGCATTGTTTATCCAATGTGGAGTAGCCCGTTGGTGGCTTGCTTGTGCACTGTTCAGGATCTTTAACTTCAAGGAATCGGTTTTTGGACCAAATGAATAAGACAAGGTAAACTATTGTGAGAAAAAAAAAGAATGTGTTGCAGGAGTCTGGTACGTAGATTAGTTACGATGGTCTCATTTTCACTTTCTTGGCCCGCCGTCTCCACAACTCCGCTTTTCTTGCCCGTTGCGGGCCGCCCCTTCAAGATTCGTTCGGCTGACGCCGGAGCCATGGTTCGCGTATTTTCTACAGAAGTGCCGTATACACAGCAGAGTCAGATCACGGATGTTTCCTTGCCGTCGCCACCGCCGCCGCCGCTGGTCGCGTTTTGTTTCCGCGGAATACGGTGATACGCTGCGACGTGGCTGCGACGTCGTGTGTATGCATGGCGCCACGACCTTGCCGCGCTGGCATCCTGGAGAAAGAGGTGCATACAGCGGTCTGATGCACTGTTCTATCCAGTGTTTTCACCCTGTTACAGTACTACTGCGTAACGATATGGATGGAACGGTGCCAGTTGGTACACCTCACCTTTGATGTTCGATTGGGTTTTGTTCACGATTAAAAAGCGCATTAGACCCTAATTGTTGTCGTATATCACAATAGCACCGTTTAACCTATATCATTAGCATTTGTAGCGTTGTAAGCAAAAACGAGAGTGCCATAAAAAAGTGCACCGCTGTCATCACCCGTTCCTGGCTGCCGGCGTTGCGAAATCTTGGCCCCATGCATACACATGATTCCGCTGCCACCACTCAATCACCGCGGTTGAATTCTCCGATTCCTAACTGCACAAATCATGAAAATTTCTCCCGTTGTCTACTGTAAGTACTCGGTATTTTTTAGCGTAAAATAAACACCAAATCTGCTCCCATTGCTACTAGCAAGAGCTCCGTGTTTTTTGGTGTGCAAATATACATCAAACCTTTTCCCGATGGCAACCGCATGCACTCCGTATTTTTTGGTGTGTTGAAATCCACACTAAATGTAACGGAGGATTTCGAACCTCGATTAGGGAGGCCGCTAGAGGACAAGCCATTTACGTCGATATTGGTTGATTCGTGTTTAATGTGTAGACACCTTTAGAATTCTTTCCGTCTCTCCTCTTTCTAACAACATACAATCACGGCGTGGTTCAGGTGCCCATTCAGTGCAACAGCGTCCTTCATGCGTTTCTTCGTTATTTCGTCCTCCTCCTCTCCATCTTTCACATGCCACTGGCCTTTGACGCTTCAGCCTGCCACCGATTTTATGTTGCCAGCACCAGAAGCACAAGCTTTCCTGGGAGTCTAATCATTCAGTCTTTGAAGCGTCGCGTATTCGCAACATTTCGAAATGTACGCCGCGTACTCATTTACACGTGGAGCTTGGGTACGAAGTTTTGAGTCACCATACACAGAAATTCTCGACAAGCGCATTTTTCAGCGGGAAATAGTATATGAACGCAATTTTTTTCATATATCCTAAGAAATCACCTTAACAATCAATATGTCTGCACGTCTTTCTTCGGCAGGACATTTTGTTTTGTTATTAACGTCTTTCTGTCGTCAAAAACATTCTCCATTGGATTTCTATGGCATTCTTGAAAAAATCCATGCGAGCGATAAACAAATATATAAAAAAGAAAGGCTTTGGAACGCATCGGAAGAATGAACCATTACCTTTATTATCTCTATAACAGTGCTTACAATATTCCACAGTTGCCTCGCATTTGAAATAGATGTCCAAGAATCCCGGACATGATGCTCCCAGTAGCAGACGCTTTCTGATGAAAATATATGGCACGAGTGTGAGGAATCTGTACGAAGGAAAACGAGGATCTGATGTACTATCGGCGGGAAAAGTAAATGGCCCACGAACACGAATAAAAAGTTTTACGGCAGTGCAGTTCTGCATTGCAGTCCTCCGGAAATCACGAGTGCGACAAGCGTGGTCTGAAACGCTTAGCACCAGCCGACAGAGGAAACCGCTTCCGATATGACAAGCTTCAAGAAATAAAAGTAATTCCGCTTCCGTGGTCCATTTACTTTTTATAACAAGGAATAAGTACTCATTGGCATCCGACGATATACCGGCAGTATACCACCACATGCAAAAGTTGAACGGCTCATCCCGTCCCATTTTCTGAACTATTGCCGGAACACGTTAAAGATTGTTGCATCAAAAACTGTTTACTCTAGCTAGACCCCTGCAAACAGTCTTTTTATTTATCGTACGATTGAAATGTTTTTTCTTCGCATAAGTCTTTAATTTTTGGCATATCGCGAATTTTCGACAATCAGCAGTGGCGTCACTGTTTTTATTTTCATGAAAATGTATTTAAACTCAACTCCGTAGTGAAATTCAATTCTTCTCCTTACAGTAGCACACGCTGTTCTGTTCTAATCGGTTCAAACGCCCGTGATTCGTCGCAACTCACGGAGACAATTATTCCACGAAGCACGGACTTTATCTCAATCTGAAATTATTGTCGGCTACGTTACTGTCAAACCGTAAGAATACCAGCCTTGAGTGCCAAACCCAGCGGGAAAGACGAATGATGTGTACTACTTGTTTTGAGCAAATGGACAATAAATCTTATTTAAGCCAATTGTTGAACATTTTCAGGTGGAGCTTGTCACTGAACTTAAAGAGGGAGTTGTGAAAGTAGAGGGCAATGATGAAGAGAAGAGCGACGCTTGTAGTACAGTGCAGGCCTGGAAAATTGGATAGGGCGGCGAGCGCCCGTCCTCTGCCAAGTAAGTGCTCAGGGACGTGTGCAGGCGTGGGGTGAGTTGTGACACCGCGGGCACTGACACGAGTTGCTTTTCTCAGTCTTCATCCATTCTCCAACGGTAGGCTTCATTGAGTGTCGCGGCTTCCCCTTACTGTTACCCGCCGCGGTGGCTGTGGCGTTCGGCTGCTGATCCCAAGGGCGCGGCGGCGGCCGTATTTTGGTTGGAGGCGGAATGTAAAAAACACCCTGTTTGACGTCGGCGTGCGTTAAAGAACCCAGGGTGGTCTAAATCAATACGCAGCCGGATAATGTAGTAACGCAGCATTCTCAACGCAAATGTGTACGTGTGATAACTTCAGTCAAATGCTAATGAAATGTTCGCGTTGTTAATGCGGTTGCAAAGGCCTGTCAGAACCTTACACTTCAATCAGCTAAATTTGAGACAATCACCTCACCTGGTAAGCGTATGTCGATCAATGCCGATGAGGGAATATATTAGTGGCGTACTGAGTAAAACACCGGACAAAATTCAAGACTGAGAACCAAGGCTCGCCTTTCGTCGGTATTTGAGAGGACAGACACAATAGGAGCTGTGTTGGGGGAAATTACTGCTAAAGCTATTTCGAATATTTAATCGTTGAACAGGAATTAGTAAAGAAATATAATTATATACGCCTCACTGCGTTTCCAACCGTACTCATGATTGTTTCAAGAGTAACTGAGCGTATAGAATAGACTTTAGAAAAAACAGTTGAAGCAGCTGTGCAATGTGTGCGAAGAAACACGTTTTACTAACACTGTGACCCCCTGCGACAGTGTGTCTGGCGAAAGCGAGGTAGTCCTTGTGTAAAAATAAAATAAAAAGAAACAGGATAAAACTCACAGACGGCTACGAATGGTCAACGCGACACTCAGCGACCGGAAAGGTATATCTGCTTTACGATATGTTGTGGTAGAGAATATGAAAGCGACCTCACATCTGTATAGTTCTAGAGCGCTCTTTAGTTTTCCACACATAGTCGCTTTTTCTTTAGGTCTCCTCTCCAGTTCGCCACTCTAGACGCGCAGTGCCGCCGATGATTCTCTCCTCAGGCGGCGCTCTTCGCAGCAACAGCCGCAGATGGACCAGGCTGTATTCCTCCGCTGTCGCCATAACCTCCCTCCGCCTTCCTCTGTAACCACCCTCCGGATAATTTCGGTGGTATCCAACTCACGGTTACTCATTTCTACGCTCACGTCAAGCCTTCCTCCTTGCGCGGTAACCGCCGTCCGAGTGGTTCCCATGGCAACGCACCCACCGGTTACGCCGACGACCACTGACTACGAGAGAAAACAGCAGACTATAACAGACTACGACAGACGACGACCGACAACGACAGACTACTACGACGCGAAACACAGGAATGTGCGCTTAGCAGCTCTCGCTGTAATAGCGAACGAAAACTTGCAACCCGGTTAGAGTGATAGTTGGTAGAGTTTTTTCTGGAGTGCAACACGGCGTCCGCGTTGCTGTCGCCGAAACTTCCCGCTTCCCACTGCTAGCCAACAGAAGTGCTATCATGGCACGCTGCGCATTTCGCACCCTCAAAAATGTGCTCTCTGGTGTCACAATACAGGGTAGGCTTTCGAGCGTGCACTTGCATGTGTTAAGGGAGTGGTGCATAGCAGGACTACCATTTTCACCGTTTTCACTTCTTGGCCCTGGACGAGGGCTGAATATGCCGGAGATTTTTTCTGTGTCACCCTTTGTAGTTGTCGTAGTCCGCAAACGTTACCACACGCATCACCACTTTTCAGACTTTTCAGAAAGTCCGTTCCAGTTTATGAGACTTTCAGGCACGTTATAACCAACATTGTCAAGCAATCTGTCTCTTCTGCCAGAGTTAGTGGATTAAGTGTGCCGGCGCCTTCAGTACTCCTGCTTTGCTCAAGTTTGTTCCTTTCCTTTTTTTCGCCCAAACTCTGCTTCCTGATTCTGCTGCACATTCCCGTTGTCAAACACTAGCACTTTGCGCTAGCATCCGGAAAACTCATAAAGACATCGGAGTTTCTTGACGCATTCACAAGTGGAAGTCTTTGTAATGGGAACATGGTAAAGCTATATGCACCGGCCGGTGCATCATCTCTTCTAATCCTGTGGTAAGTCAAGCGTGGTGATGGCCGGTGCAGCTTCCAACTTCGAACAATGAATCATCAGACTGGCCTGGTCGAGTGTACGCATAGTAAACCGCTATCTGCGACTTTTTACTGGTGAGCTTGTTTACTTTAGTTTGTCCAGCAGATACTCCCGAGTCTTCTCATTGTTGTATAATTAAACTATGCCTACACATCACTGACTTAAACCTCAATTTTTCGTATGACACCCTCGCCTCTTTCGTTCTTTCTGCTTCGCACTTGAATCGTTAAGCAGGATCGGAACTCGACGTGGAAAGGTTACAAAGTGTTTAATGACGCCCGGCTGTATTCTGACCGTTTACTGCTCTGGCATGGTTCCAAGAACGCAGAACATCTCCGGAAAGTTATCCTTGTGCCATTGGTTCTCCAATCTTACGGAATCAACCAATTTGACGCTTTCCAGAACATGCCTGGAATGTGGTTCATGATTTCGTAATAATCTCGTCAACAACTTTGTCAAGCACACCGATCCTGTGGCATTTAGCACTTTGCAATACCTCCTCAAACTTCCTGCTCCCCAGATTTAGGAACGTCAACGGTTAAACTGCCTGAGCAAGTTTGAGTTTCAAACAAACATGCATGCAGAGCTTCCGAAAACAAATTAGCAGTGGCTTAGCTCGGCTATGCCAGGATACACGTAGCATGAGCTATGCTGAGCCACTGAGCAGCAATTTCGCTCTCGTTCTCCATGGCTATACCACACTGGCAAACGCCCCGTTATATGTATAAACCCCCCCCCCCCCCCGATACCTCTGCGCATGCGCACAAAATGAGAGGCGCTATCAAGCAGCTCCGGCGCAGCCTCAGACTTGGCTAATGCGCAAAAGGAGGTGCACAGCTGGGCACGCGCCGGCGCCAGTGCGTCTGCCGCGGCTATGAAGTCACTCCACTAAAAGGCGCAGACCAGCGAGGCGCGCGGCGGCGACGGCGGCGGCTCCGGCGCGCCAGCTGTGCGCCATGTGAAGTCACTGCTCCTCGCGCATGCGCAGCACGGCTCTGCAGGAGCCACGCGAACTGGTCAACCTCGGTCAGTGTAGCTTACGCTACAAAAGCTGCGTCGGTTTGGCGCGTCGGCTGTCAACGAATTATACGTCGCTTAGGTGTGCTAAATTCACAGTGCTTCGCGAGTAGTTGTAATGCTGCCCCAAAGAGATACATGGCTAAGTTCCTGACGTGACATTTAAACTTCAGGCAGCCACTTTGCAATTTTTTCTTCTTTCTGACTCTTCTTTGGTTCGACCTTGTTCAAATGTCTTAAGACCAGATAGTTTGCTTTTCAGCCGTACATAGTGGTGCCCTTATCGCAACCGAGGAGATCTCTGCTGAGCGAAAACAGCGCTCGTCCTCAACTTGCAAAAACTTTTGGTCTCTGAGCGTGTCAGAAGTGCTGCACTGCAAATAGGCAGAGTCATAAAAAACTAATGCAAAATAACGAAGCGATCAATGAAACCTTCCGGTGGCTCTAAGCGGCTACAAAAACAAGAACCAAAAGCGATATAAACATTTGAAACGAGACCACAAGCAAGAGCGCCTGCATCAGCATAATCGGTGTTAGGCGAGCGTACTTTAACTATACGAACCCAAGCCATTTCGGTCATGGCAAGAATTTTGTATCGTGTTACAGGGTCACTCCGCTAGAAAGCAATTTCAGCCTGGCTAGTTCGTCCATAGTTCATGTTTGTGTAGCTGCATGTAGCCACCAGTAGTATTTCTGTAATCACTATGCTCCTTCAGGTTAGCTTTACCGCGTTTAGTACGGTGTTCACAGAGACACAATATAGGGTTTGCACTGAAGCGCGGAAATATGCGAATAAACAAAGCTGAGAGCACATTACACTTCGGCAGCCAGCAGTAATGCAGGAGACCAGCTTACCGCGCTCTTATCAGCTTTTTAAGGTTAACCTGCATAACTGAACGAATGCAGATTGTTTATATTAGCGTATTCAGGGGGGCCATAAGTTTCATTGTTAGAGGAGAATGTTCGCCGGCACCCATCGTTGTGAAACAGTCGCTAAGGTGTTACGCTGATGACTCGCATTTCCCGAACTGTTCTTCGTCTTAACGACCATATTTCGATCGAGTGAAATGCGAAAGCACCTATGCATACTGTCTTAAGTCAGTAGCCATTTAAGTAGCCCAGGCGGTTGAACCTAAATTTTAGCCCACCACTAAGGTGGCTGTCACAGTCCACGCAAAGCTTCGGGGCGTTAAACCACGCGTGCCACCAAAATATTTGTTTGCAAATTGTAAAGTGCAGAGTTTAACGTCCCGAAGCGACACACGTGATATGAGGGACGCCGTATAGTAGAGGGCTCTGGATTAATTTATACTCTCCGGGGCTCTCTGACCCGCGCATTGGCATTGCACGGCACACGAGAGTTTTTTGTATTTCACCTTCGTCGAAATACGGCTACTGCAGCCAGGATCTAACCCACGACCTTGTGATCAGCAGCCGAACGCCAAAGCCATTGAGTCTTCGTTGAGGCGGGTGAATTTGAAGGCTTGAGCGGCAAGAATCTGCATGACATTCTTGTAGTCGTCACGTGATCTCATGGCCCTCGGTTACATGAATTTCTCTGTTCCACTACCGTTGTTTTGGCGGGAGCAGCTTGGATGATCCAAACCTATGTCAAAAAGAAAAAAGTAAAGTAATAAATCACAGACAGTCTTGAACACTGCAACTAAGTAACAAATAATTGTACGCAATTACTTTCGTGCAACCTCATGAAAATGTAAGAAAGTGTTCTGGACATACGAATATACGTGCTTGTAACTTGTTAGTGAAAGATGCCTCTATCCTTGCAATGCGTGGCACCCAGATAAAAGCCACTAACGCTTTCCACTACAGCCATAATGACGTATAAATCGCATGCAGTGTAGGCGTCCGTCACTTGAGGATACAAGAGCGTTGCGGTTTTTTAAAGAGATGGTACAGAAACCTAAATGGGAAGGACATACGCCAGTAGTGACTGTGAGCGTGCAGTAGGTGTTTCCAATCAAAAGGACCTGCATTTTAAACGCAAGCGTACTTTATTACTTTCTAAATTTGAGCAATTGTGTCCGTACACTGTAGTGAGATAAATATGAGGGACAATCGCATACAATGTGCACCTCCGACGTATGGAAGTCGTCTGAAGCGTGCCGTGCGTGTAGCATCTCTAAAGAGAGTTTGATTAATACTTAACTTTACACAAAAAAACAAGATAGGCTGTGAAGTTTTCAGCCTGGTGTGCGTGATAACACTTACTAACAAGATCTCCTGACTTCCTTCTTCTCTGCTCACTTCATGAACTTAAGTTTTTTCAACGTTCCTCAGTCGGTTGACCAACTATTTCTTGCTCTAGCAAAGCTCAACGTTGTCATCTTTTCCTGTAAAGGGTACTTTGCCACTGACAGGTGAGCAGTGTGAGGAGGCTGCAAAATGCTGAGGGTGACACCTCGAAACTGACTATTCAGAGTGACTTGAGTGTGGCTTAAAAAAGACAGTGCTGCGAAAAGCAATATCGACTATGACAAAAATGCCCTCAGAAACACTTGAAGTAATCGAAGTGTTATAAAAGCAATGGGAATGAGCATGAGCTATGATACGTGTGTCAGATGGTGGCAAACAAATATTAACAGCCGTTCACACGCAGTATAATGAGCAATCAGTGAACAAACTACGCTTAATTTCACATAACGACTGCTGACGGGGCCCGCTGTTTTTCCTGCCTTTCAAAATATGGGTGGTCTCTGTTAGAATGCCTCAGAGAAGCTGCGAGAGAGCGCCCTCTTGCTTGGAGCACTATTTAAGCATATAAATTTTGCGGCTTAAGTTTTTTGTTTTCTCGAGGGATACAGAAAGAGAAGAAAAAGTGAAGCTTACTGCAAATGTTTGATTAAGAACCACTTGCGGCCATAAAAGCGGAATAGAGCATGATATAGAGCAATCAGCTAATTTTCGGAACACAAATCACTCCAGTGACGTCATACCGAACCTTTCATGCACTTGGCATGCGGCAGAGCAGATTACAAGCATCCATGAATCATAAAGTAGTAAATTTTAAGTTATATGTTCGTGGGCTTCAAAATAATCTCTTTGTTTTGTTTGCGACAACGTCAGCCCACATAGCTAAGGGCGAGCTTCGGAAGAGGACTCTGGGAACGCTACAATGAGGCAAGAAGTGCAATTCGCTCCAATATGTTGTGGCCAATTCTGGCTGGAAAAAATACTCGGAAATAAAAACGACCTCCACACTTCCAAGGGATACACCCTACATCATGATAAATTGCGACACGCTTACCTTGTTTTGAATCAATCTGCCAAGAATCAAACTTCTTGGCAGCACATGTCTAGGTATATATTAGATTTCTTCTGATTAGCTGTTTGTGTGGTTGTCGTTTTACCTGCCTGGCCTCTAGCGCATGCAAAGTGGTCCTCGTGACAAAAAAAATATGATATTTGCACCGATGACCAAAAGCCTCCGGTCGACGGACATTAAAAATCAACAACAATGAAAGAAACAGGCAGGTGCTCTCGACCCAAAAATTATAATAATAATAACGGCAATCTTAACATCTGCTCATATCGGTTAGACAGAATGCTGGCACAGTTTGTTCGTTAACTACTACACGGTAAGTTGTTAGCGCATGCGCTGTTTCAGTAACAGGAGACTAACGAAGACCGCAGATGAAGGGCACGGCCAGCGGCAAGGACGTTGCCGGGGAGTGAGAACCGGGGGCTTGGGGCGCGGTCTGACAGCGGCGCCCGACGCTCTCTTCGTCCCTGGCTGACGTGTTCGAAATAGAAGGCGCGCCACGCACTCGTCACCCTTCTAGAAGTGGGCTGAGAAACGCGCGGAAAGTGGCGCCACTTGCGGGCACGCGTCAAGAAGACTGGCCATCGCGCCACCGCGCAACCGTGCGGCAGTCTTTGGCACTCTCACTGCTGCTTTGCAGAAGATGGCAGGAGGGCTTGGTAGGGTTTGGTAGGGATGACTGCAAAAGAAAAAAAAAAGCTGTTGATGCGACGTAAACAAGGCCGATACCCGTGATGTTTCAGATGATTTTGTGGCTACTAGCCATACCGCTGTTTTGCCCGTGGATTCATTCCTACCCCGAACATGGGGTACAACCGGCCGTGCTGAACATTACGCTTGGGAACGGACAAGTTGAATTACTGTTTGTACCGATAGAGCACGACGGTGAAGGAGACCTTGTTAATGAGCCCCTAGCTTACCGGCTGTCGAGCTGAAGGTAACGCTGCTTTCTTAAAAGCGTTGGCCATTGTAAGCATTGTGCACAGAGCACACCTCTGTCATTGTGTTGTACGCGTAAGTGATCTGCTTCCCAGTTTGCGACATGCGTTTAACTGCCGAGTCAGGTTAGAAACAGCCGTAACAAGTATTTTTGCATTTTTTTCTTTTACGAGATTTGTTGTCTTGACGCAAATAGCTGACATTATAAGGCCTCGACTTTAGGTTGGCCATCGCAACTGGCGCCACGGTCTGTAAGAGAAAACAAACGGGCAGCACTGGTTTCTCGTAACAGTAACATGATAGATGAACACCACATTCTACAACAGGGGTGGATGTATGGGTCACTCTTACGGCTTGGGTGAGGGCGGTTCAATTGGAATCGTGTAATTCTTGGACATTTTCACCGAAAAAATTGTGCTTTAGCCATGATTTTCCTGCGTAAAATTTCTCGCCTGGCTAGGGCGACGCCTCCCTTCCCTTATAAATCCGCCCCTGCTTTACAGCTGTTACGTGAGCTTAATATTTCAGCACTAAAAACTGCTCGGCTTAAACTGTAGCACTGAACCCTCTCTAGGGCACCCCATGAAAAATATTGCCCTGAGGGCGCATGCATCTCAGTCTCAAGCTCAGTATTAATCGACTTGATTTTCTTGTTCCTGCTTGATAGCAAATACTTTGGCTTGAATCAGATGGTCTAGTCGTACCACACACATTTCGTGCTTACGACTACTCTTCTCCTTTTGCCTAATCAACAAAGGAGCACTTTTCTTTTCAGCCACCAAAGGAGACAAAAGCAGTTATAGCAGGTTTTGTTGCGTAAATTACTGTGCCCGAAATATCATTTATCTTGATGACTGGCGCAACATGCTGTAATTAAGCCAGTTGCTGCACCGAGCGTTCTCATAAATAAATACTGGATGAAACTACACTTAAGAAGTGGTGTTCTGGGATGCGAAAACTAGGGGACACAACTCACACACGCACAAAAAAAGAATACAACACAATAAACGCAGGCTCGATGCATCACAGGTTATGCTAAATAACGTCACAAGATCTTATGCGCAGGCTTTCTGAACGACGAGAACGCTGTCTTGAAGAGCCGTTTCACTATGCTCTCGTCTCGGTATTCTAAGTATATAAGAACTCACTATCCGGTAAGCTCGTTCGTTGGCTACCTTTAAATCGGCAATTCATCTCTTTAACCAGTCGTTTGTTTTCACCGCGTAGTATTTAACGACCGACTCACTTATAATGACATGTCAACCAGACACGACTATAAATGCTTTATGTATTCGTTTATTTGGACTGTCATACAGAAGAGCAAAGAATGCATATCTATATATTACCACATAATGGATGCTGTGTGCGACACGAAGGTGATATACTCTGCAAGATGAATATAACATCTTTTTTACCTTTATAACGCATTATTTATTCTGAGTTGACTTGCTGAAAGGATATGTGGGGAGTATTGTATTCTCCTCTACTATTACACAAAAAAATGATGTCGCAATGCCTTAATAACTACAACCTACCTTATGCAGCACATACCTACAAAAGTCTACTGGGGCAGCAATGTACCCTCACTGCAATGAATACGAAGCCGTGTCTATTTTATTTTGGTGCATACTGGATTCACTTCGCACCGAATGACATAGAGTGGAAGTCAAATTAACCATTTAACATCAAAAAGCATGCGAGCTCAGCTCCACTTCCCTGCTGTCAGCCTGTCATGACACAACGGTGAAGGATCGGTGATTGGGTGATCGGGGATACCATGATTGACCAGGAAACTTAGCGGACGCATGTGGGTTCACGCCACAACATCCGGTACTTGAGAAGCGGAGAGGCATGAAGAGGGAAAACTAAGAGAACTGGATATGAGGAAAGGCGTAGATGGAAGAATATATATATATATATATATATATATATATATATATATATATATATATATATATATATATATATATATATATATATATATATATATATATATATATATTTTGGGGGACTAAAGACGCAGTAACTGTCACATATCCCGGTGGGCAGCGGAATCACGCCCTGAGGGAAGTGATGCAGGAGGGAGTGAAAGATGGAAAGAGAAAGAGGCGCTGCAGTGGAGAGCTACGGAATAAATTTGACCACCTTGCTTTCTGTAACGTGCACTGATTTTGCACAGCCCACTGGAACCTTTTGCACTTCGCCTCCATTGAAACGTGCCCAGCGTGGCCATGGATTCATCCGGTGTCTTTATGGTCAGCACGTGAACATCGCAGAAGACAGAAGGCCGAATTTCATCCCGTATTCTTCTCCTTAGCTGCTGATTGCCGTTGAAGACGTTGCCACGACGGTGGAGAGATTTAGTGCACATGCGTTACACTGTCACAAAACCCACCACGATCAATAGCACAATATTAGATTGGGTATTTGAAAATGACGTCCACAGTGTCAATTGACTAAATTTTTCGGCACAGTTCAGTTTTATTATGCCTGTTAGGTGCAGTGATAAATTCTGCATATCCCTGGGGTATGTGTTCGAGCAGCGTGACTATGTATGGTATGTCTGCAGCAGGGCGTGCACTGTATGGGATGCCGCCGCTATTCTTTTGAAGGATACAGCAAGAAACCAAGAATATTTTTTCCCTTTCATCTTAAAGCTTTGTTGAAACTATGAATACACTGTTGCTGGCCCATCGATGAGTGTGCCGTGTCTATCGCTGTCATTGTTGGATCCTGACGCCTTTTAGGCATGTTTGACGGGTCGAAATCTTCCATTGGACAGGCTAGTAGGACGGCAGTTACGTCAGCGCTCGCGACTGACTGAAGATGGGCTCTAAGCCAATTTGAGCGGTCGGCACCGACAGAACTGTCGCCTCGCCGAAGTTGGCTTGGACTCAGGATATAACCCTGAATATAGCGGAAGGCATACCAGCACTCTGGTTATAGTTACAAAAAATTAAGTTAACGGCGTCAAGCTCAAATACATTCTACTTTGCATGAAGATCGCGTATCTTTGTGAAAACTAATATTTTTGTCGGCTAATCAGGGCCCATATTCGTAGAACTGTTCACTTGAGGTCATGGTTCCCGTGCGCTGACGAGCCACAATTGCCAACAGTCCGACAGTCCGAGCAGTCTATAGGACAAACGGGAACTGTTCTTACGTGACAGTAGCTTTGGCAATTGGGTCTCTGATTGGCTGGCGCAGGCTCTACCTCCCGCAACGCTGCATATCTAAGGAACACAAACTTTTGGGCGAGCTGGTTTGAATTTTCGGATATAAGAGCAGCGCAATAAAGATGTTCACAAGAGAGGACGAGGAGGAATACCTCAGTGGCCATCCTTGCGTATTGTGTTCTTTCCTTGCAGTCTTTTTTGCGCCACAGCTATGTTAGAAAAAAAAAGAAACAGCATAGTCACTGCGTATAAGCATGCTTGAAATATCGAAGTTAGAGCGTCGTGATTCAGTGCTCACGCATGCTTCATAATTAAACAGTCTTACAGAAAAGCAGCGGCATCGTAACGTCACGCACAAGCACATACCTTCAGGTACTGTTTCGTATTGTCAAAATGCACTACGGGTGCAACAATTTGACTGTCTAAATTCGGTCTAGAGCCACGCTACACAGCAAAATGTTTGCCAGTGCCTCTAAGCGTAGCGTTACAATTGTTCCAGTAAAATATTTCGTTTTGGAGACGATTTACTTGAGTTCTTACGCAATTATAACCTATTTTATTATTTTTTTTCTAGCACCCAGATGCGTCGCATGAAACGGAGCTCTCTAGCGCCCTGAAGACATTAGGGGGGAGAGCACAAACAACACATGCTGGAAAATCTCACGCTTAAAATGTATTTAATACGCTCTTCTACGCTATGACAGTTGATTGGAATGCTCGTGTCGCTGCGTTCGACCGAGAGAACGCTCCAAGCTACCTCTTCGCTCCACTGCTTCGCGTCCAACTCGCACGCGACGGACGAAAACGCCGCTGGTTGACACCGTCAAAAGGCAACAACGTATAACGCGCATCAAACTGTCATGCTTAACAAGCCGCCCCGGGGGCCTTCCCCCAGCGCCATCTTTAGTCGCCACCCACCTCGAACGGGTGCAGTGGCAGGCGACGCTTTCGAGATCAAAGGAAAGCTGCACTATGCGAGACAACAAAACCGAGAAACTAAAATAGGGAAGCAAAAAAGAGGAAATGCAGGATTAGCTGAGACGAGAGGAAGAAGAGCGTACGAAGACGGCGAGGCCGGGCTATAGACGTCACAGCACGCTGCTCGTATGGGGGGGGGGGGGGGGGGGGGGGGGGGGGGCTCTCGATAAACGGGCTCCTCGGCGAGAGCGGACAGCGTGTTAGAAGGGCGCCGCTCAGCCATTTTCTAATTTTAAACGGGCCGACGCGCTCTTTCGACTTGCTCGTTCGGGATTTTTATTACTTTCAACTTTCGAACGCCGCCTTCCCTCCCCGCTTCCAGTTCTTTTGTTTTCTGTTTGTCAAAGCCTTCTGGTTATGTAGCCACGTTGACAGCACTCCAGAATTTCTGCCGCCAAGTGATGTTCCTTGCCAGCGTTTTTATTTTTTCATAAACGTGTCTCTGGTTTTTGTTTTCTTTAGAAAGTTGGGTGGCCCAACCGCGACTTCCATTCTACATAGGCCGGAAGCGGTAACAATGATGGTGATATTGAAACCCCGGCTTCAAATGCTGAGGGCTTACTAAGCCCCCTACACGATGCCGGCAACGAAATCTCCATCTTTTCATGTTTCTTTTTGGCATGTATTTTTTACATTGCGGTAATAACCTGCGAATCAGTCCGTTACCGAATTTGCGTGAAACTAACCCTCGTAGATGCGTGTTCTTACGCCGCTTGGGCTTAACTTTACAGCTGAGAGCAAGCTTAGACTCTTTTCGCGTACAGGGCGTACGGGGTATTCTTTTTTCCCGGTGTGAAACCAGATTTTCTTTTCGTGGCACCAACCTGCCGCCGCCCTCGGATGCATTTTGAGGCTAAACTGCGTCTTCGCCCGAGTTTCCCCTCCTTTCCGCCAGCAGCGCCTCCAGTGACGCCGGGCACGTAAGTAGACGCGCTCGGTCTTCGCGAAAACAGAATGCGCCCGCTTCTGGTCGCTTTCCAGCGGGTGCCTATGCAGAATCAAAGCACAAGAAAAGCATGCGCAGGAGAGAGCGAACGGCTAAATGGTGGGGCAGGAAGGACTCAAACACGAGTGTTTCAAAATTAAGAGTTGAAGGCCGCTGGTACACGCCGTCGGTGGCGGGCGAGTAGACGTCAGGAAGAGGGCCGCAGTGGGGGAGAAGGGTCCTCCGCTGAACGGGCGAGCGGGCTGCCGAGGGCGAAAATCTGGCTTCTGTACATCAGCCACGAATTCCTCACGGACGGCCCAGGGCCGAGCCATGATGATGGAGGCGGCTTTTAAAAAAAGGACCGGGCGGACCCTCTCCCTTCCTTCCCGTGTTTCTTTTCCTTCTTTCGTCGCTTGTCGCGTGTGGGGAAATATTGACGGCAGCAGTGCACGCAGCCAAGGAGGCCTTCTGGACGCGCTGAGGACCGGCGCACGTATTGAGAACCTTCAAAGAGTCTTTTTTTAAGACGCGACTTTCAAAAGCAGCCCCGCGATAGGTTAGGCGAGGGACGGGAAAAGAGAGAACAGAAAGAGGACACACGAGGGAAAGTAGAAAAGAAAGAGAAGAGGGAATCTTCCTGGGCTCAGTGCGGCCGCCGCGTTTCCGAAGCTTGGACACCAGTTTCGAGCCCAACTCGAGTGCGCGGGGACAGCGTTTTCCCTCTGGCCGGAAGCATCATCCCGGAAGAGTGTCTTGAGCGTACGTTGTCGTCCGCACGTTTTTTCGCCCAAACCGCAGCTCGCTATGTTGAAGGCGACGGAGAAGCCGGACTGCCTCAAGGATGCCCGGGACTACAGGCGCTACACCGCGGCGCCCAAGAAGAAAACCAAAGATGTGAGTGAGGTACGTGGACGACGTGTGTATTGAGCGCGGGAGCGAGGATGTCGGTGGCGTTTCCGCGCGCATCCAGCTGCGCGCGCTTTCGTGTGAAAACCGCAGGTGGCCTCTTCCTGTTGGCAGACGCCGAGGCGATTCGCCAAGAAAAGCTTTTGTTTCCGCTATACCGACAAGAAATCAAGGGGGGGGGGGGGGAGGGGGTTGCACCATGGGGTGTCATTGCACTCTCTCCATAATTCCCTGACGGCTGGAGTACTGTTTTTTTTCCCATGGGTAACTGAGTGATTGAGAGAGACAGCGTGCTTTCTGTTGAAATCCCAACAGAAATTTCGCTAACTGTTTCTGATAGGTGAAAAAATAAGACGCTCTTCCACTCATAATGTAACGCACGCAGGGTTTTCAATATTTTCTGCTGTGCCTTCTTATCGAGCCTTATGGGACCTGCACAAATGGCACGAGCAGCACTATATGTACTCCTTCTTCACTATTCACTCGAAGTGCAACCAACGGCGCGTATATTCTCTTTTAAAACACGCCGCGTTTTTGCTTTATTATTAATAATATAATTTAATCTGTTCCACAGATGGAATTCCTTGCTTTTACTCGTGCACTGAAGTATTGAGCACACGGCACGTGGACTTGAGTTTAAAGTATACTGGAGCACATGCAGTGTACTGAAGGATCTACCATCATAATCTGCAAAAAGTTCCAGTTTCTTACCCCTGTCCGCTTAATACTTCTACTGTTTTGTGCACATATTTTATGCATGTGGAACCCCAAAACGTTACGTTCTTCATTTCGTGTGCAGAGCGACACCTAACGTAAATCCAGCTTTTCATTTGAGAGGAAGATTTTCACACGCTCTAAATTTGAAACGTAGAGCATTTCTCGAAGATCCCCTTATAATACGAATAAAACAGCAAGCGGATGTAAGAAGAAAAAAAATCACAGGAAGGTTACGAGCTTGTAACGCGAGTGAAGCAGCGTTAGCTGACTTGTGATCGCGAAGAAATGGAGACGTATTAGCGTTGATTTATTAGAGTTGATGATCTCACATAGCATCGCCGCAGTGGACTAGTGGTTCGTATTTCCGAATCGTATTCGGGAGGAAGTGGTGGTAGATGACGGAGAATATAGGCGCCGGTGGGCTACCCCGGTGTGTGCAGCCGGTAGGTGGCTGCTCGGCGGCGTGTGTTGTGCGGACGCCACGGACACCACATTTTTGAACAACGAGCTAATAACAGGTGATGCTGTAAAAGTTGTCGCGTTATTACTTGCATTAGTGGACCTAGTGGACCACTTCCTGTTAGCATGGCTGACGATATTTATGCTGCAATTGATTGGACTAAAAAATAATTGGTCTTTGGCTGAACTAAATATGTCCTGAGCTGTTGGCCTTCCACTGCTTATTTGCCGAGTACGGTGGACACCGATAAAAATTTGAGGCACAAATACGCCTACGCTATACTCAACTGCAGGAATAGATGCGTGCTGTGCCTTCGTGACCCGGCAAAGCTGGCCAACATCGTCCACCAAAGAAGAAACTCTTAAAGAGTGGCTTTGAAGCTGAGACGGCTGCTCCGCATATTAAACTGCCTGCACTGCCTTTCGTTTGGATTGCCTGACAACTTGAGCCTGGATTGCTCTCCTGAGAGCAAGTTTTTCAGCTCTGCGCCTAGGCGATGGGAGCTCCCTTTTGCTCGGGACCCCGAGGCGCAGAGTTTTTGCAATAATGAATATTGAAGGCCTATGTATAGAGCCCTTTGCTCCAGATCTATCAAAAAGGGTCAAACATTGACTTATTGCCTAGGAGACAGAAATTACATTGCTGCCTCTGACTGCTCAAAAAACGGGTACACTATGTAGACAACGAAAACAAGCTGTAAATCCGTCCTCATGTGAAGCTTTATGCAAACAGATTACCTCATTTCCGCAATGACACCTTGGTAAATGAGTGCGATTTAAGTGTGTAACGGTATTCTCTAACTGAGGGATTTGTCTCTTTCATTGAGGAGGCACACATGTTCCGGGACTTGTAGCCGTATCTTGCGAACGTCATGGGCGGCAGTACCTGCCCTGACCACTTTTCCCTGTACAGCTCCATGCAACGTTATTAGAATTGCGGGCAGCTGCCAGCAAGCGCCGTTAAGTCTTGCGGCCTAAACCACATCAATAGGAAAAGTCTAGTTTTTTTTGTATAACTACTCGTGCAGATAATGTATTGTTTTTTGCCACTATTTAGAAGCCAGGTGATCTCCCTCACACGCCGAAAGCAGCGGCGTCTCGACTGCTCGCATAACGTTTATTTCAAATCCATTCAAAGTTCAAACAACAAGCGTCGTCTATGGAAATGAAAATTTAAAGCCTTTCTGGCGCACAAAACTATTATTTTTGAAGAATCTACACCTCTGTTCCCGTTTTGCCAGCGGCTTTACAGGAAAGTCGGGTGAACCTGTGGTTCTTTGAACTCTAACAACGCGCCGCCGCCTCGCCACGATCCCAGAAACTATAAACTCGAACCGCAGGCACCTCGTGAGGTCCTGGGCACAGACTCACTGAAGGCTCCTCCGATATCAGGCGAACGCAACAAACCGTGTCCTATGGTCCGGGCCGTAAACGTTCTGGTGGCGCTGAGCAAATAAGCAAGCAGCTCCTTCAGTAACGGTTATCGTTTGAGTAACGGGTACACATTAAAAAGACTCGCACACGCTCACCGTACGCTTTGCAGAAATAATCTAAATTACAATGCAAAGGACATGCATACGAGGAGCGACATGTCTAGTAAGGAAACTGGTACTTTAGTACACTTTGCACTCCTGCTTCCGTGGCGCATTGTTTAGAGCGTAGTGGTTAACAGCCCGGCATTTCGGAGTTTGATTCCCGGCTTGCACGTAAGTTTTCTTTTTTTTTTCAACGCCATGGCTCCCTGAGTTCCGCCAGAGGGCGCCGAAGCCATGAACACCGTACAGTGCCCATCTTGCGTAGATATCACTGCAGAATTTTTCATGCGAGCACAGGATTTCTACTTTCATTGTTATGCCGAGGAAGTACAGTGCTTACCAAAGAGTGCAACGCTCTGAACCTCAGCCGTCATTACATACTTTCTAATAGTCGTTGTCTTCGAAATAAGGATTGTTTCTACAGTTAGGCCAACTGGCTGCTTCAGCGCAGTTGTGTTGTTTTTATAGGCGACCTAATCCTACCGTCAGGTTCCGCGCAGGGGCGGTGGTCATGACGAAATCCTCCAGGCATCAAAAGTGCAATGCTCCGATACAGAGCAACTCGAGCTGCATGGCTGGATTTGGTGACTGTCGGAAAGGTTCTAAAATTTCTTTTTTTTGTTTTAACCGTCAGTTTGGCATCATAAAGCACAGTGTACCATAGCGAATTGCAGCGGACTATGACAGACAAATATTTTTTTAGACGCCTTGTAGAGCCGAGTGCGAAAAATACAGATATATGTAGTTAATTTGCGCAAAAGAAGAGTGGTGGACCAGTGAATCAGCGGTAGGGGAAGGAAGATAATGAGACCGGCGGTGATGATGATAGGTGCAAGGCGAAGGTGCTTATGAACGGGTTGCCAGCAGGCATTCTTCAGGGCTTTCGAAGGAAGAACGCCGTACCGCAGGAACCAAAAGGCCGTTCTTAATCCAAGGCTAGTAAATTCTGGCTCTCGCGAAGGAGCCAATGAAGTCTCCTCAGACTATAACCGGTTGCCGGAGAACGCCGAGAACACTTCTAGCGCATGCTGTTGTGAAGAAAATGGATGGTAAATGCACGACGCATGTTTTAGTTCTATAATAAAGAAGGTTTGGTTGATTAAAGTGCTTCGTAGCCCTCTCAGTGCTGCGGATGGCCACAGTACGAGTAAAAAAAATGCTCTCAGGGCAAGCGTTGACACTCAAAGAAATTTCCACATCCGAGAAAGAGTCCATTTATGAATTGGCACGTGGCGGCGATAACAGGAGGACAAACATATGTAGGAGATGGACAGGAAAGTTGACGTAGTAGTCGCAACGAACTGTTCACTCAGGCCAAATTGTACCACGAACGAAAGAAAGCAACTCATCGGCGACGACAAGAGTAAGCGCATTTGGCGGTATTCGAGACCAGATTGACTGAGGTTGTCGACTTTGCTTCGTCTATAAATGACACAGAACACTCTAGATAACGAGCACGCATCTGTGTGAACAGTCTCTAACCTCGCAGAAAAGCCAGAGAACGATTTTGATATTTTGCTAACGATTTTATTACGTCTAGCAGCACCATTGAATATAGCTCGCGTAATACGTGGTGAGCAGAAATTTATTAAGCCATGCGCCAGCGGTGATAAACAGAAACGTTGATGAAAAAGCAACCATAGCAAAGGTGCGTGCGACGTAATGTGGTCACACTAATGACAGCTGCCAACAAAATCAAGAAAATAAGATCGCCACCACTGCTGAAATTACTGATGCGACCATATGCTTGCACATGCATACCTAAGCTATTGTTTGAATAAACAAAAATTTCTCAATGTTTCAACGCTTGTCTTCCGTTCACCTTGTCTTGCTGCTTCTCATGGCGCTGGGAACGCTTTTTAAGAGCGTTAGCTCTTAATCATCCCGTTTCGAGATTTCGTGGGGTCTGCTACCACCCTGAGATCACAGCACCAAATTTGGCAGCAACTACTCATCACGTTTCGAGATTTCGTGGGGTCGGCTGCCACCCTGGGATCACAGTGCCATCTGCGGCAGCAACTAGAAAACAGCACATTTAGCATTGAGACTTGTAGCGCCATCTACGATAGCATTGTAGAAACAACCACCTGCCGCGTGCCAAAGATGACGTCACGGTCCAATATGGTTGATAAAGGTGGAACTATGTGAGTATGACGTGAGGTTACGAAATGGCGGCATAGTTTTGGTTTCGGCACAGTTTCGGCGATAACGGCTGCTTCGGTAATGCCTATGACTATAGAGCCCTCGCCGTGAAATCTCAGATTATGCTGGCCAGTGGATTCCTAGTTCGTGCCCTATAAAGTGGTCACCTGATTAAGAGGGCATCGCTAAGGGTTACCTTAGCCTATGCATTGGTAAGTTTGTTTCCGGTCAAGCCGCTTGTGCGGCAGACCAGTGTAAGCACAACACCGCTTCCGGGACTACACCTGCGCGATTCAGTAACGTCCTGAAGGGCATTTTCGTTTGGAACAAATGCGCTTGCTTGCGGAATCATTTTTTGGCTACATATCGCAGGGTGTTACCCACGGAAACTACAGAAGGAAACAACAACATGCCACTTCTGTGATGTTACGACCACGTCCCGTCGCATTCTGGTGGTATTAAGTTCACAAGACATTGATAGAAACACTTTTATTTGCCAGGGCACTTGAATGTCTTCTGTCGGCTGCACAATAAAATTGTTACTAACGATAGCCAGTCATATCACAACTGAAAAACTATAGTTGCCTTTCCGCGGCAATGACATCAACGGAGTGTTTACATCCATTAATCCTTTTTCTGCTGATGGCTTCCTTATTTTTGAGGGTGCGTCAACTTTGACCGGGTGCAGAACTATATCTGTATGCACAAAGAGATATATTTAGGTGTGGGTAATGGAGAGCAGGGGTGACGGGGCGCCACTGCCATCGCCCGGAGCTGTATACCTGGCACGCCGGCCAACATCGCCTTCTTTTTGTCCTTTCCCCAAGGCGTCCGCCGCCCGACTCGAACGTCACTGATGACGTGAATTGGACTGCCAATCTGGCTTCGTGTTTACTTGTGGCAGCGTGCCATTATAACCGCTACTGCACTTCTGCCATTTTATATGATGTTTTTGTATTGTTTTAAGTTCCGATTTTTTTTGTTCTATCTGCAGCATTGCTTGCCGGGGAGCTCTGATATTCAATATCGCTTCTTTAATTTTTGTTTTTCTTTGGCCAGATGTACTTGTTGGTCTGGGAGCAAAGGCAATACGGTGGGTGATAAAATGGTCCGAGCAAGACAACAGCGCAGTCTGCGCTGACATAACTCCGTAGCCCTACTATAGTTACCCGGGGATTCACTTCAAGAGAAGAGTCGCGTCATGCCAGCTGTACAAGCGTTATCATCATCAGCTCTGGGAATAGAAACATGCAGAAAGGAAAGAGGAAAGGACGGACTGGGAACTAGTAGTAAACATTATGCCATTCCCTACGCTACTTGAGCTGAATTAGCCTACGGGAAAACAAAATGAAACGCACGTCCGGTTCTGAAGAAAGGAAAGAAAATGAGCATCGCTCTTTGGCCGCCCAAAAGTAAACTAGCGTTGAAGCAGCCTGCAGCGACACGAAATAGACATGACCCTTTGCGAAAGCCTCCGCCCTAACGACAACAATGCGCTGCTGTGACGTCATGGTTGCTCCTTTGAGCAGCCAGCCGTCTAATCCAGTGGCACAGTGGAGGGCGATAACAAAAGCACAGATAGATAAAAAAATGGTAAGTTCCACTTAGGAAAGCGGGGTAGCAAAAGGAAGCGACTGAAAGTCACGTGAGAACGAGAGGAAGGTTGCTGAGAAGCACGAGAAAATAAAACGTAAATGCTGAAACAACAAGGAATGACGGAGGCGCCAAGTTCAAGTCAAAGCCGAAGGCTGTCGGAGCTTCATTTTGATCTCGAAACAGGAGCGGTGGAAGAGGCACCAGCGAAGCGAAATTCCTGGGCCGTGATGCGACATTGGCTCTCTTGCACTGACTGCTAAATTTGGATATATTAGTGAGTCGGCGCTGGAACGAGTTTAGCGGTGAAGCTTAATGAACCTCGCGCAAAGAGGGTATTTTTCCGTCCTCCTGGAGTGAAAGTGCAGCGACTATGTGACATTTTTGTGTAGACTTCCGACTTCATGCTCACACCATGTCTCAAGAGACATTCGAAGAGTAGCAGCTACCTGTGTTACACTTCAAGTGCAGGCACGCGAACTGGCCGACAAGGACAGCATTCCAATCAAACTGTTGTAACTATCACTTACTCATGCTTTCGAAATGCTACGCACTACGCCATCCAAATTAATTACGCTCTCGTAAGTTGCAACAACAAGTATTGACTTGAGGCCAGAGCACTTAAAACTGGAAGCTTAAAAAATTTTCCTCAATACTGTATTTCACTAAAGGCGGTATCCCGCCAACTGTTTTTTTTTCTCGCAGAACACAAAAAACAGCTAAAGTAGTTTCTGCCAGAAATTAATTTATGAATGAAATTAATTTATCTAGAAATGAGAAGAACTTCGCTCTAAAACGATGCGCGCTGTGCGAGGCCCAGTAAGTATACCTAGTGCTACCAGTGTTGAAGATTTCCGCCGGACGCGCAGTCTGCATAAGACTGCTGGATCCTAGCATCTCCAGCTCGAACACACAGTTGCACTACTCCGGGTACCCACGAAGTTGATTGCAACAACAATGCGCTCGACGCTTTTGTTTTTTTATGTGGGCTTGTTTGTTACTCCCCCGTGTGTTCCTGCGTGTGCAGCTTAGTCAAGCATTTTGTGGCGCTTGCCACAATTTGCAGCGAACGGTAACGTGCTAATCGAAGTACTTCTATGTCTAGTGCATCTTAGTGGTTAGGCCACTAGGACAGCACGCATCGCCGACCGCCCTAAGGCCCACCTTGGCTGCCATCCAGGAAGCGCACTGATTTCACTGAAACGTGTGCCTGGCACACTGGAGCCTGTTATACGAATTAAGCGTTATTTTATTTAGACCGACGACCTCTTCTACAAGCCACCATTATTTCTGGCTGTGCAGGCGACGTCGTATCAAAGGAGGCACTCAGAAAAAAACAATAATCTGGGTTAGGAGGCGCATCTCGATCTCCTCCCAGGTCGTCAGAGAGCAATTCGGGAAGTGCCCGCTTTCTGCGATGACCGAGAATTCCCTGCTTTTAGCGACTCTGCAGAAGTGCGCTCCCCTTCCCGCAGGACGTCGCAGAAGCGAGTGCTGTGTTAAATAGAACGGTGACACACTTCCAGCGAGCATTTCTTCCCCCCACCCCCCTCTTATCCCTGGAGCGCAGTCGCTGTTTTTGTGCGTGCTATACCGAGACAGCCTTAGCGGTGCCACCCAGCCTGTGTCAACGATCCTCTTCGAGGCCTCGCGACGCACTCAACCCTTTGCTTCATCTTCTTTAATCCGGCTGCGCTGTCGTCACTGCTTGAGTTGCTAAAAAATATGGCGCTGTCAACAGATATCAAAACATGTACAGCTCCAGCCGCCAACTGACCAAAAACTTCTTGTTTCTTTTTTTTTCGTTTTTCTGTGTTGGCGTTTGAAGTGTGGCCAGCTCATTGAGTAGGGTGAGGGATGAGACTGAAACTGGAAAGTTTTGACAGGGTTAACTGCTGTTTGCAATAGAAAAAAGAAAGGGGGAAGGGGATTCATTTCGGTTATTTTTCCAATCCCCTTGCTTTGAGCCAAGCGCATATTTTGGCAGCCATTTCCTCTCTTTTTACACCATTCATTTACATCTCCCTCAAAAGACGTCAGATTTATTTACTTTTTGCCAGTAAAACCGCGCAACGCTGTGGAAGCTACTGCCGGTTTCAGCCAACCGTGGCGACTAAAGCAGAACGTGAGAACGTGCCGTAGACAGCTTCCATGTATTCATTGAAGGGACACTGAGGATAACTCTATTATTTTTTTTGTTAGCAAATTCTGATAGTTCGGCATTTCATGGCTTTGTTGCCGCTTGTCCGGGCGCGAAAGATGCGTTCATTTCAAAGAAATTTGGATTCGAAGATGAAAAAGTTCTTCCCGCCGCTCTGATTCAAACTCAGGAAACTCTTATGACGCCACGGCAACTCTTATGACGTCTTAGAACGGAGTGACGTGATACGTGACGTAAACGCAGACTCCGTGATTTCTGTAGGCTAGCGGTGCGGTGCGCAACCTTCCTTTGCCAGCCTCAGAGATTCGTGGTTTCCATGAAGTTAGGAAAATTCCTCCAAGGTGGCGCCTCTTGTCCTAGGAAGTCATCACGCTTGTACTTGCGAGATTGGCCTGTGGCGGCGACACCTGTATTTTGGTCCTCTCTATTTTCTACATTACAAGAGCTTTGTTTTCAGTAAGAGTGGAGTTTTTGTGATCAGGAGCTGCTATTCTATCGATACAAGCCAACTTCAATTTCTCCTCAGTGTCCTTTTAACTAGGAAAACTAGCGGCATGATATCAGACGCGTTGGACGATTACAAACCGCCCGAAAAACGAACAATCCAGTGATTTGGAGCTTCAGGGGGTGACCCTTCATGAAAGAATAAATATGTTCAGGAAAGGGAGGGGTATAAGATTGAGGACATTGGTATAAGATTGAGTTGAGATGGGTGAGGTTGTGTCTGGCGTCAATTGGCGACTGTGGAAAAAAATCCACTATCCTACCCTCTGAGCCAGGCCATTCGTCCTGGGATTTGAGTGCTGCAGTATTTTCTTTTGTAAGGCAGTGGTCTCCTTGCTGCTGTGTTGGTAAGGAAAGCTACAGTGCTTAGCATAAACTGAGGGGAAAAAAACCAGGAAGAACAGGTTTTAACAAAGCTGAGCGCCTCTGCAAGCGTGACACTTGTATCAGTTGTGGAAGTCGATTGCCGCCTTGCTGACCCTCTTCCAACACCACACTGAAAACAAGCGTTGTTCGCAATCCCAACACGCAGACAAAATACGCATTAACTACTCACGAATGTGCGCATTTGCTTTGAACTAGATTGTCTGCCTCGAGACCACGGAACAGAATAAAGGGCATTGCTTTGGTTTAAAGCAATGCTTTAACCGCACTCTTTTTCTCGCTTTGCGAAAGATGCAGTGGAGCTCGCATAAATTCAGGGCACAATAAATGCTCGTATAAATTGAGCCGGCGCTCATAACTCTGCTATCGAGAATACCAAATACGCGTAGGTTGATATCACTAAAACTCGTCTTTTAAAGGAAATAAAACAGAGTAAAAGTGAAGTATACGTGTTTACTAAGCTTTCTTTCTTCTGCACTAGGAGTGATGACAGTTTTATGAAGGGCAACTTCATTGGCAGTGTCTCTTGTTCTTCCTCAGAACAGCGCTCAAAGCGCGCTGAGCCGAGATGCCTTGCTTCCTAGAGCGGTATTTGCAGCGTTGTGTATGAATAAGAGAGAACCCACAAAGTGTCAAAAAGGCGAGGAAAAAATAATGAAGCCCGCAGCAGTGTCGTCGCATGCCAACGAACGACTCAATCAGGGCGCGCAGTTTTGTGAAGTCACTCTTCACGTCAGCATTTACACTGCCGGGGCACGATACTCGAATTCGTTCAACTGCGAGTTTCTCAGCAAAAAAAAAAAATCTATTCGCGACAAATAAGCAAGGGATTGCTGAGGAGTTGAGTCAATATGCCATTCATGGGCTTTGGAGAAATTTTGTCTTTTCGACAGCAGCATCGACGGTGCATGAACCCCGCACCTCTCACGTGGGGCACAGGCAACCATCAAAACACACCTAGTCACAACGACAGGTTCCACGTTGCTTACTGGCACGTCTCAAAAACCATGCCCAGCCCAGCCGTTAGAGCATTCAAGCGCACGATATCTCTCAGTGAAATATCAACCGCTATCGTTCCCAACGGCAACCCAATTGCCTGATTCCCGAAATGGGTCCTGCTCGTCAGCTCAGCGGGCGGCCTGATAAGATTGTAACGCCAAGCTTAAGCCTAGCAAGATTAGTTCGTGGAATTTTATGCAGTCAGAACATGCACTTAGACTTGCCACCTTCACTGCAAGTTTCCTCAGTTGATTTTGTGGTCTCTGCAAGCTCTTACGCTGCAGCTTTTCCAGGCGCGAACTAAGCAGTGTTCTACTTTCAAGACCACGACCACCGCCTCCACTCACCCCGACAATCCTCATTTTATTTTTTCCCCTGTGTTTCGCTGTCTACAAGCCTTGACATGTAGTTTTTGTAAGGAACCGGTGACCGCGAGACTGCGGGCCTTGCGAACCAACGAAGGACAGTGAAAAACGAGGCGCGCGCCGCGAGAGAGCGAACGAACGCTGAAACCGAGACCACGGATATTTAAAGAAAGAAGCGCCTGCTGCTGACGAAGCGAAGGTTTACACGAGAGGCTGGAGCTCGTTGCCGCAATCGGCTGTCGGGACGGCACGGCCAGACTGACACGTCTGCGAACCTTGTTTTTTATTGGCAACCGCCCGTTCACTGCCTGCGCGTGCGTGTGCCTGTGCGTGTGTCAGGCGTCCTAAAATGTGAACGTCTTTTTTTTCTTTTGCCTTTCTATTTTCTGCTTCTTGCTACAAGGGCGGCCATACTTTCAAAATGAAATAAAAAAAAACATTAGTAGATCACCGCCGAAACTTGCTGAAGCTTGCAAAAGCACTGCAAAGGGATACTTCGTGAATTACAGTGTTCTTGTCGTTAGCAAAACCTGACTAAACCCACACAAAAAGGAGGCCTTTCAAAATATTATCGTCACAACATAGTTCGCTCATGCTGGCCAACAGAAAAGGAAGTCAATAAAGGCCGAGTTTGGGCGAGTTGGTTTACCATGCTGAACGTAAAAGCGCAAAAAACAAGGACGTAGAATAAGACACACAACACGAGCACTCGTGTTGTGTGTCTTATTCTACTTCCTTGTTTTTTGCGCTTTCGCGTTCAGAAAAGGAAGACTTTGTGACTTTGTGTCAGCATGATAACGGTCCCCCAAATTTTTTTGTTTTTACTACTCATTCTCGCAGTCGTCATCACTTGAAATAGTTGTTTTTTTCACATCTGTATGCGTCATTTCTATATTTCATTAAGTGACGGGCACTTTCGTCTCCATGTTTTATGGTGCAGATATAGTTATACGGCTATGGAATGGTGGTCAGACAACCACAGTTGGCTAAATATGATCACTCGGTCATTTGCTGTTTCCCTAAACAATTTTGCAATTACGCGAAAGTGCACAAACACAAGCACTGGGACTCAGAACAACGCGCATGACAGTACACAAGTGCACAATGATCAGATGCCGTTGCGCGGTTTTGCTTCCCTTTCATTTCGGCAGAACGCACGAACCTTACGCAACAGTGTGCGACCTTAGCTAGCGCGCTAATACTTTCGCTGAGGCTGTCGACTATTTCTGAAGTTGCTTCAGTCATTAAGCGAGAAAATATGGATTTACAGACATATCAAAAGTCGCGCAGACTTCTTTCAGGAAGAGCGGTGAAAACCGGAACGTCTCTTCCGGCTTCGTGAACAGTTCTCCACACGTCCCGATAGCTACACAGACTGCGCGACAGAACCAGCGAACTATGGCTGGCCGCTCAGTTTCTCCCTGTATTTAATTTTAACATCTTTCCATGGGAACGAGACGATAATTTTCGACGGCAAAGTTGTTGGCACGGCCGAGCAGCCCGCACCTTTGCAACTGCCTTTCGTCAGCCGCCCTGAGGAGGGCCGTCCTTGACCCACATGTTTCGCCACCAAACTCCTTTCCTTTCCGCGTGTTGGTGCCCCTCGTCAGGGAAGGACCGTCAGAGAGCGATAGCCGGCTCCTTCTGCCGCACCACTGTAACACACGCATCCCCTCCGAAGACTTCGTCCACTGAGGCGCTTTCCCCGCAGCTTCGATGCTGCACCGGCGGGGTATTGTTTGCTATCTCGACGCCCATAGCTGCTGGCGCTACTCTCGCGCTAGGGCTGGCCGAGAGGATCCGCGTCTCCTGACGGCCGGCCGGTGCGGCTGCTATTCTGAGCGGCGCGGTCTGCTGCCAGGCGTCGCCCCCCACCGACCGACCGGCCGAACGCGAATCTGCTCTGGAGGTCCTGGAAAGAGGGCCAGTTGTGGTGGCAAAAAGAAAGGCAGAAAGACATAGGGGGGCGTGAAAGGGAGAGAGAGATAAAAGCTGTGTCTTGGTGGGGGCAAAACAAAAGCCGAAGAAGCCGGAGCCAACGTGTTTTGGAGGCAAGCCCAGTGGAAGGGATTGCAGAAGAGCGGTTGCCCAGGATGACTACCACTCCGCGTCTCGTAGCGCAGTTCCATGCAGCAGGATGGGGAGGCTGGGCAAGTATGGGCAGTGCTGCATAGGTTGGGACTTATCTTGAGTAGCAATTAAGCGCGAACGCAACCACTTGATACTATGTCTCTCACTCGGTTGCAGCTGTCGAAAATGCTTTTCACAGTTGAGCAACGTTAATATTTCTACTTCGTTTTCCCCGGTCCTTTAAAAAAAAAACACGATATCTTTATAAGGGCTTTCCCAGGTTAACCGGCGTAGAAATTCATGTTGACCCGGCAGTGGGCGCTCTCGGCAATGTAACCTCTGCAGTCACGTGATACAGATAGGCGTCACACATGTGCGCCTTAAGCTGGTAACTGCCATGGGGCGGAGGGGCATTTGGTAGTGATACTGCTAGTATGTCTGTTTTTAAGTCTGAGGTTAACTTTTGCTTTTGCCGCATAGGATGGGGAAGAATCAGAGTTACTTCAAAAATATTTTTTAAAAATATAATAAAAGCGCACTTTTGAATCAGTTTCATCACTTCCATATACGTGTTCCAAGAAAAAGGACCCAGTTTTATTGGAATCAGGATGAAAAAAATTATGCTTGCTCAAGCAGCAGACGTCAAGGGCGGGTATCTTTTTTGAAGTGAAGGGGGAGGCTAGAATAGAAACCTTTTAAGCCACCCTGTTCGTTTTTATCAACGCGTTTTTGTTGTACGCTAGATATCTTGTGTCGGCCAACAACTTTGGAATTAGCTGATTCGTGCGATCGTCACGATATTTAGGCTGATGCAGCCTTGTTGGTGAGTGCTAGTTTCTTCAGAGTTGAATTCTAGCACACAAGATAAAGAGCAATCAGCACAAGTGCAGACTATGACAAACGTTTTCATTAAAAGAGCAAACGGACATAGTCGTGTTTCAGTGAACGTCATTGTGGACACATAGCACGTCGATCGTCTAGTATTATTGCCTGTATACGACAATCACTTTATTAAATCAGTATCGCTGCCTAGTTATGCACAGCACAAGCACTGTTTCGTAATTTACTAAATAAGACATGCGTGAGAAGTGAGTCATTGCGTTTGCTTCTGCTCGTGTTGTGCGCTGAGTTGAACTTATGGCAGAATGGACACCAGCCATCACATGCATCTCGCAGTGCTTTTGCCAGCACAAATTTCATGCGAATCGCCTCGTCCCCGCTTCGTGAAATTTCTACTTTCATGTGTACTGCCCCTTTTGTTAAACGGTTTGCATCTGTTCGTCCAAACTCTGCTGAGGGAGGTGACCCAGACGAAAAGACGCGCCGCTGCAATGTTTACTATCAGTATAGGCGCGTTCCGAGCAAACGCGCTCTTCTAGGGGGACCTGGCATACTCTTATAAAGTGTTGTCCTCCTCCTCCATTTCCATGGAACGAACCCTTTCGGCGGCTGGTGAGGCCCTAGTCTGCGTCCTAAGCGTACTGCACCGAAACATTGAGAAAGCGGCGGCGTGGCGACAACGGTGACGATGATGATGATGAGCGCCGGAGGACAGTGTCTTCTTCTCGGACGGGTGTCAGAGCCAGCGGTTGCGGGGCTCTGGGGAAGTATATATAATCCAGCCCGGAGTCCAGGGAGTGTCGCAACCCGGATTTTTTTCTGGCACCGCCGAGACAAACTGCGGCGCGGAATGAAGGGCGATAATAATAAACAAAAACAAGTGACGCGGTGGCGGCACCTCCCGCGCGGCCAGTTGTCGCGTTGCGACACGGGAGAAATCTGTCGCGCGTGGCGACGGGTAAATGTACGCGCGCGTGCCGCAGTGACTCGCTATGGAGAAGGGAAATGTGATCACGTCTCCACTGACACTGTCGAGCATACGCACCGCTAGTCGGCCGAGCGCGAGGCCACGCCAGGCTTGAGCCAAATGTCGCATCTCGGACCTTGACGGGCATCATTCATGGACGCTTACGTCTTCCAAGCGCAGCTGTACGGGCTGAGGCGGAGAGTGGCAGTCCGGTGCATTTTCATCGTCCAGCTTGCGATTTTTGAGATAGCATGTCAGCGCAGCCGAAAGTTCGATCTTTCTTAGGTAGCTCGACCGAATCCCCGTGTACGCGAAGGAAAAGCGAACCGAGTGTCTGCACTAACAAATAGTTTGTTGCACAAAAACTGGCCGATTGTACGCAGAAGTGACTTCACTTCACGCGGAGGTGATGCCGTTTTATTTGACGACGTTATTAATTGGGCGTGATTGTAGACAGAAGGATGAAACGAATTTTATTTCAGGTGTGCACATACCGAATTATGCACAGTGATCAGTTATGATACTTCTTTTTGAATGCGCAACACCTAACACAGAATTGAATTATTAAGAAATAATTTACCAAGGCAGTCGCAGTGATCGCTTTTTGTGCGCTATGTACCGAACATATTTCCGAGCCCTTAGTGATTACGAGATCGAGTTAAGAAAATATATAGTTTATGTTCGTTAAATATGAAGAAACTTTCTGGTAGAACTAATATAAGTCTAGCCCACTTATAACGAACCTCAAGGTCGAGCGGATTTCATTAGCTGTATCCGAAGTTTGTATTTAGTGGGCTTGCCCTATTACGGACAAAAGTGGCGTTTATTTCTCGATAAAAGTACCGTTTTTTTCTTCAAGACAGACTCTATCAAGCCACTTTCTAAGCTCTCCCCAGCGGTCATGTGCTGCTGGCCGAGACCCTTGCTGCGTACGAGAGCGATTGAAGTGTTCTCGAGAACGGTACGAGAGGTTAGCATCCTCGTCTTCGTTCCTCTGCAAAGTCGTAAGGATGCAGAGACGAAGCTACCGTTTCATGTGCGAGTCTGCCGTCTGTGCGCGCTGCCTGCTAGCGACGGCAGCGCAGAAAGCGGAGTTTCAGGTGTACGGGCGATGCGCGCCACGTCCCCGTGTGGGCCCGGAGGGCCTCCCCGAGTGGTATAAAAACGTCTAAAATCGCTGTCATTGGTTGATGGACGGCTGTGTGCAGTGGTTTCGCTTTCAGCGCTGCCCTTGTGTCGCACTTACTACGCTTCTGCTGCCAGTTCAGCCGTTTTGCCCACTGGCTGCACACGGTCAACTGCGATTGCAATGGCTCCTTTTTATTGTGCTCTTTATTGGGGCGGTCGACTATTTATCTTTTGTGGGAAGGGGGGGGGCGGTTGATGGAACAGGGAGGGGGATCATGAAAACTGGGAGACGCTCTCATGTCTGCGCGCTGATGGGAAACGCGCGTTTTTTGACAGCGGGTGTAAGTTTACGGCGCATCCTTATTCTTTATAACCGAGTGGTGTGGACATGCTTGTTCGTTCTATCTGAGACGCAATTACGTATCCCTAGTTCATATTTTGACAGTAGCTCCACCTTCTTTCGTAATAAGCGCGCGTTCGTTATAACTGCGGTCATTGTAACTATAGGCTCGACTTAACTGATGAACATTGCATGCCAATTTAGTACTCCTATGAATACTATGAATAGGATTCGTAATAAGCGCAACAAAGCATGAGCCTAGCGTGGTTTGTGCCATGGACACAAAATGAACAATCGATTTTTTTATTGCGCAGGCTCGCGCTTGCGTGTGTGTGCGTGCGTGCGTGCGTGTGCGTGCGTGCGTGTGCGTGTGTGTGTGTGTGTGTGTGTGCGTGTGCGTGCGCGTGCGTGCGTGTGTGCGCGCGCGCGCGTGTGTGTGTGTGTGTGTGCGTGTGCGTGCGTGTGCGTGTGTGTGTGTAGGATATGCCAAGGAAATGGGACTGCAGAAAGGTGTAAATTCATCCTATGCCCATTTGAGAAAAGTAGCTTCAGAATAATATTCTTCTTTTCTTCATGGGGCACTGGGGACAAATTGAAGTTGAGATAGGTTACCGCATTCTAACGACAAAGACGCTACTTTCACTGGAAATGGAGCTTATGTAAGCTGTAAAAACAGGTTTTAAAAGTGAAACACATGTGCCGCCATAACCGGCCGATTTAGCAAGTAGACTGCGGTGCGTTGGCATCATATTTTTTTTCGCTGATGCCAGAGGCCAGGCTACACCATCATTCACTTCGAGCGGCGATCACGGAGTCCTTTTCGATGTATATGCCACAATTTTGAATCAGAGTGGCAGGAAATATATGTAATAAAATGTTGACATCAATGAATGGGTCTATTGTTAAAGATACAAACATCAGCAAACACAGGAACAACCATTTGATCAAATTTTACAAAGCACATAAATTGAATGGAGGCGCCCTGTGTGCTTTTAATGTCACGACCTTATTTAAGTTGATGCAAGTGACATCGAAGGTAAAGGTCTCAAACCTGATTGGCAGCGGTCGTATGAATAAAGAAAACAAACAGAGCTTGCGTTCTTGGAATGCTTAAGTTAAAACATGCGTGTATAAAGTAACATTTTGCGCCAACATTCAGGAGAACGTACTAAACACGGCCTTTCCAGTACCTGCTCTGGCGGCTGTCAGATGACACCAGATACCGAATTGACCTCTGAGCGTTGTCCACAACTGGCCAGCAGACAATAAATTCAGAACCGCGCTTAGATACAGTCAGTCCTCCGAACGGCCAAGCAGGCCGCAGTCAAGAACACTTCGCTTTCAGCACCCGTCTAGGGATCTTTTTTTTTTTTGCCGTGAAGTGTTTTATCTCTACTGCAGCCCCATTTTCTTATCGCTCACTGACGTAAGAGGACAAATATGCAGCCTTCTTTCTTCTGCATGCGCTGCATGATCCGTATCATTACGCAATTTGAAGGGTCGCATTCTTCAGGGCACTCGACAGAATTAAGAATAGAATTGAAACATTACTCCACAAGAGAACTCGTGCCTGCGTCACCCTCTCTCTTTATCGCTACTACCTGTATCGAACAAGAGCTGCATACGATCTTGCTGTTCCCACGGATAGCTGTGGCATAATTATTGCTCAGCGATTCACAACGACTGAACTTCATTCTAAGCATGTTCTAGGTAGCGCTTGCTGGCAGAGGAATTATTTCCTTTTGGTAGTCTAAATGGGCAATCGTCATAGAAACGCTGGCGCAAAAAAAAGAAGCATCCTTCGCCGTGCACATGCTATGCTTTAGAAGATGTTTTCATACTCCTTGGGATGCTGAGAAAATATTGAAAGCGTATGCGCTTAGTGAGCGAAAGTTCACCAATTTACTTTCCTGCGAACTTCTTAAGCGCTTGCCGCAGGCGTCAGCCACTGGTTAGCAGAACTGGCCAATGAGTGCTTGGCGTTGCTAAACTAGTGTTGATCCTTACTTTTTAATTTGCTGTCTTCGTCCTCGAAAGAATGCTTCAGTATTTTTAACGAAGCCATAAGCGTGCTTGGACATGCTAACAATTACCGGCGCTCACTGATTTAGAAATAAAGTACCGACATAATTGAAACGAATGAAGCAAATAGTCTGTTGCTCACAACACGTCTAATTACAGTACCGGCCCTAAACGACAAATGCCGAATACGAGCTGGGCACCATCGTTAGTTCTGTGTATCTTGTCTGCAGTTCTTGTCGTTCAGCGGTGGTTATACGAGACCTTTAAGGACACATCTTGAATGAATCACACAGAAATGAACGTGCATGTTGCGATAACGGGGTTATATACCTTAAGATACATAGCTATCGCCGAGAGATCTTAGCTCATGATTACTAGTTGTTGATAATTATCCAAACATTGTCGACATCTACAGTGGCAACAAAGCATATACTGTAATATTACTCATATCCACGCAGCGAAATTATTCACGATATGGAGACCTTCGGTATTCAGCACACCTGCTCATGATTTCGCGAAATGTTGCGTTGAGTTCCGCTAATGCCATGAGCGTTTCGAGTGCACATTTCCGCCACGCGCAAATTCCTTTCTATCTGAACCTGTGAGTTTGCACTTGGTTGAGAGAATGATTTAATTAGCACAGTTGACTTTTACAATTTTTTTTTACTTTTCCTCAAAGCTCCGCAGGGGCATTACCTGAGGTGTGGGCTGACAAAAAAAAAGGGGGGGGGGGGGGGTATTAGCGTGATAACAGATCGCCTTCGATGGCGGATTTGAAGTGAACGGGATTGGCAGTGGTTGCCGCTTCGGAAGGAAGGCCATTCCTGTCGCTGGCTGTTCTGAGGAAAAAAAGACTAATGATATGTTTCTGTGCGTGCTTTTTCTGAATAGACGGCATTAAGGTGACTATTACGAGAAATGCGATGAGCGCGTGTGATATAGAGGAAGATTCGTGGCTGAAAGTGTGAAAAAATGTATGATACAAAGAAAGATGGGTGATTTTGCGACGGCAGGCCATTGTAGGGAGATGGAGTTGAGATTTTAGTTCCGGAAGGCCAATATAGCTGGAGCAATAGTTGGAGCAAGTTAATCTGGCAGCGTGATTTTTGACCGATTCGGTTCTGGACCGATGTAGTAACTGGCCACAGCTGCCTGAGAACATAAGCGGGCATGATAGAATAGAATGGAATAGAATAGAATAGAAGCTTCGTTGTCCGCAATATATATATATATATATATATATATATATATATATATATATATATATATATATATATATATATATATATATATATATATATATATATATATATATATATATATATATTACTTTTCTGCCGCACCTAAGCACCGAGGTGCTTGTGGGTGGGCCGGCAGAAGCAGTGCACACCACACACCGGACAACGCAATGCTCACAAATGCACTCTTTTGATTCATAAATCAACACTATTAAGTAAAAATGAAAAAGCGAAAATATAAAGAAACGAACAAGTACATCCTCGAATAGTGATACCACCCTCATGGTACTGAGCTAAAAGACGTAACAACATGCAGAAGTACATAAATGAAACATCACGAAAGTAGCGCCAATATTTACACACAGTTCTGCTAAGAACTGGTACCAGGATGTTGACCGTGAGAGTTGCGATCAGCTGGCATTCTTGTTATTGTATTTATTTTTCGCTTTTAATCAAAATTTATTATTTTTAACGTCATATATCTATGACCAACTTATTACCTGTCCCGGTATACCGCTCCAGATTTTTTTCTCTGTTTAAGGAATAGCGGCCGAGTTCAACGCCTAATGATGCCGAAAAGCCGAAGGAAAGCAGTGCCTGGAATTAGGCGAGCTAGCGCGCGGAGAATTGTGCAACGGACAGGCAGCCTACGCGAAAGGGGTGGAGGGGGCATCAAGTAACAGATTAAGTAATCAAAGCAAACAAACAAGCCCCAGCCACAAGTTTGGAGGTGGCGCTAAGGACATGGTGCCGACATGTGGGCCGGTTGCTACAGCGGCGGTATGCCTTCGGCCTCGGGTAGACGGTAGATAACGGTCGCTTTCCGTGCGAGCCCATTCAGGGGGAGAGAGCGGGCATCTAGAGCAGCGACACTCGACTGAGCGCGCGTTCCGACCTTTAGCGGGAGGAGGGCGCGCGTCCCTAGCCCAGCAACATGGCGGCAGGCGCAGTGAGGGGGAGAAGGTGACGTCGCTGGAAGAGCAGGATACACACACCGCTGAGGGCGCGCCCTCCGTTGCTCGAGGGGGGTGGGAATGGAAACCGAAGAGGAGGCAGTGCGGTCGGCAGCGGGTGGGGGAAGGGGTGAGGCGAGGGCGAAAGCTCCTCGGTGGAGCGCGGCCCCGGCGTTCCAGAAGGGGGTTTTCGCTGGCACTACGTAGCTGGCTCCCGAGTTCGACTCCGACGCCGCGAGACGCGAAGAAGCGACGAGGTGGTGACGACGACCGAACGACCTCACCAGCAAACAAGACCCCGTGTCATCATCTGCCCCGTGTGTACGCGAAGCATATTCGCGCCGAGTGAGGTAGAACCAAGCCTGAGAAGCAGCAGAAATCATGAGTTACCAGAAGGGAGGCGTCCTTAGCGTCGGCCTACGGCGGGACTTTAGCGCCACGCCGTGGGGATTCCGGCTCCAGGGCGGCTTCGACCTCAACGCCCCTCTCACCATTCAGAGGGTGAGTCCCGCGCAGCTCTGGCGCCACGGCGAGCTCTGTTTCGTAACCACGCGGGCGCCGTGTCACCTTTGGGCCGCCAAACGTGCAGCAGACTTTTGGCGCCAGGGTGCGGCTCGCGCGGGCACGAAAGAGAGTGTAAAATTGGTTGTCGCACCTCCTCGGCGGCTCAGAGGAAGCGAAGGTCGCAAACTGCTGTTAGGAGAGTCGCAAAAAAAAAAAATACTGCGACAGGGCAGCCGCCTTTTGACGTGTGAGTCTAAGCAGCGTCAGTAGATGATTATGAGCAGCAACGATGTTGCGATCTAGTGCCAAGCTTACCAGTGAAGATACGGTAAAAATCGAGCGAAAAAACAAAAACAATGGTGGCTTCTTAATGCTGAGGGAGATTCTAATGAAACACCCTTTTTACCTCCAGCTGGTGAAAAAATACGCAGCCACTTCTTGTGTCTTTCCCGACAGTCTGCGGAAAAGAAGAAATAGAGTGACAAGTCGTGCTGACAGGCTTCCGTACTGTTGCTTTTCGCCGAAGTGTTTTAGACTACAGCGTAAAGGGCCATTGATGAGTTGCAAAAAAAAAAAAACACGTTCTGTCCACCAGAGCTGTGGTAGCGATATCGAGGTTGCGAAACGAAGTTTAAACTTGTATTGTGGACTTGTCGCAACCATAAGAACGCCACAGACGTAGTGATGGCTGGAAATTGCTCAACTCTTGACGCATTGATCGCACAGGGACGAAAAGGTACCCATTTCTTCGCTTAAAAGTGAGATCACCTCCTTTGCTGTCTCAATGCCAAGTTCCTTTCCACGCTCAAAAATTCGACCAAGCTTAAGTCTAATGTGCTCCATAACGTTAGATGAATTCAATCGCTAACCTTAAAGCGAGCGCATTTCCATGTTCGCACAGAAAAAAACATAAATCTCACTTAATGTTGACTGCGCAGCTTACATGAACTGTACACGTCGACACAGACGTGGTGCACATATGCAGACCGAGGATGCGATGGTCACACGCAAGGCCATCCTTCGCGTAAAAGAGCAATGAAGCTTAAAGAGTATACTATATTGGTCGACATCCGTGACAGCTGAAGTTGTGCAGTTTTTCAATCATGTACAATACAAAAAAACTCAAACGCAGCGTCAAATCTGAATGTTATTTCGAGCCTCTTGTTTACCTTAGAAAGATTCTTGTGCGTCGAAAGCCAGGAGCTTGTCTGCACAAAAAACATAAAGGCTAAAGAATTGATTCTATGAACAAATGTGCTCAAGAAAAAGAGGAAGCTGGCAGGCTTCTACTGTAAATTAGCGCATGTCGGGCTGCATTAGGGAAGCGACAGGAACTTTCCCCGCATCTAACAAAGTTCAGCGTGCACTGCGGCGACCCCGAGCCTCTAAAGAGCACAGGCCGTTACAGTCTGGCACCTCCATGTTACACATTAAACTGAGGCACGGTGTCGGTGTAGTCGACGCTGATGTAGAGAGCAAAACGACTTGCCAGTGGGAAACAGTGACGGCATGCACGTTTCGTGAGGGAAAAACTGCAGACGCCACGACGTTTATTCCGCCTAGACTCCCTTTCAGTGCGTCCTATTTACTGAGAATGCTTTTGAGAAACTTTTCTCTCTCCAACGCTCCGTTCATTGTTTGTTTTGTTAAGTGAGAACTATGAATAAAAATAAGAGATTTTGTGTAACGATACATTCTTTTAGTAAGCAGTAAAAACTGAAACCTAGTTTACCTGATTACATACAAAAATGACCGAATATCACAGTTACTGTGCTGTTCTACTAAAGTAGCTTAAAACACCTGATTGTTACCGCGCGCCTAAGTGGTGCAACATGTAGCGTTCAACACGAGCGTTGAGAAAAAGTGTGTGATCATATATATATAACCGCGTCCGGAATTTGGTAGCAAGGGGGACGACGTTAAAATGCACAGGACTTTTCTTCCGCTGTTGCTGCTGTCCACTCTGACGCTCGAGGAATGGAATGTGCAGGCTGTGCCAAAAATATAGAAGCCACAAGGTTCCCTTCCGAACCCCGCAGCACGGTTCACTTCTTATCGCTAGGGCTCCAAATGTCTTGAGTGTAATGAGAACTACAGGAACGCTGCAGGAGCCGCACTCCTTGACACAGCACCAAACCCAGTAGCCTGAATTACATTGTTCTGTGTGAGAAAGTACGCTGAAATGACTTTCCGTCACGCCTAAGTCATGAAGGCTGCTGCGCACGACGCATGCTAGAATGTTATTGCCGCAGCTAGCAGAATGCAGTATGACTTTGAGTAGAAACAGCTACATGCTAGAAAATTGAAGAGGTTTTCGGCACATATTTTCATTTAACAGAAGAGAAAGAAAAAAGTCGTACAACACACTGCGCGCCATCTCATCCTCTTTGCAGAGTGTGTCGGAATAAACTGTCCTCGGTTGCTGATAAGCTACGCTCCATTGTCCGCTAACACGTGAGCACACTCGACCACAACTTATTTTCGGCTGGCATTAAGTCACAGTGTAGGGCAGGCATTCTAGGGCACGCAAAAGAAAAAAGTAAAGAATGTAGTTGGCATTGTTCTTCATCAGAGCTACGCCTAGAGAACAAAGTCTATTTAGCGTGTGTTTAGATTGCGTTGTAGGGATGTTACGAGAAGGATGACTGTATTGTTAATTGAAGCGAAAGCGAGCTGTCTTTAAAGCTGCTTAAGGTAAAAGAATAGAAGCTAACGTAATAAAATGTATGATTTTGATACAATAATATGAAGCAATGGGTTGCGGAATTTGTAAGAATCTCTAGATCTATCATAAAAAAGAAACCTTCTTACTTTCATGCTCAATTATCACGGTCGAAATTTTAGCGAATCGTTTTTTCATGGGTCACCCACTTGCACTCATCGAGGTACGAGTTTCATATCATTAAGGCATGCGGTTTTATCCTCCCTGTAAATAACCTGCGAGGGAACAGATGACGCTCTCAATACAACGTCCCAAGCAGACCAGATAGCGTGCGGAAAGGCTGCGCAACCTTGTTTCCTTGCTATCGGCCTTTGTGGGGGCTCGATAGAGCAGCATCTAAATATAGAATTATAGCATTCGGCCATCTGCCCTCGCTTATCTCTTAGTGGGTATGTTTATAAGCCTCTAGCGCGGCTTGCGAAAGCGTCGCAGCTAGAATCCCCGAAGAACTGCTTACGAAACTGTAAACAATTACTGCGAGCAGTTATCGAATGCTTGCATATATCGCCTCACTGAGTGCAAGAGGAACGTGTTCGTATGTTTCAGATCCGGCACTGAAGTTCATGCAAAGCGAAATTATTCAGTACCTAGCGCACATTATATTCACCTTTGTTGTTTGCTCTCAAAAATAATAAAGTAATACGATCGACCGGGTAGTTGGGAAGCTTCGAAAATTGTGCCTTTTCGTTTTAGAAGTCTGCATGCAGTTTTTCTTTTATGTTAAGTACTTGTCTGTGAAAACATTTCTGTTCATCGGCTGGTGTCATTCCGATGTAATCCTTTTGAATCGTTTTTGTTTTACAAAAATCTACTTGGAAAACGTCGACGAAACTAAACGTTTCACATTAAAACCTGGCTTCAGGTTGTTGAAACCAGCAGCTTCCTAGCAAACTTAAGCTTGGAAACTTTTACGATGTTAAAATGAGGCACAGGGAACAGACTAAGGATCAGAAAAAGTTAAGAGGCAGCCATTCAGTGCCATTTGTCACACATAAGTACGACGACAGGCAACTCTAAGGTTCGTAGCCCGCATTCACTAGACATGCTTTACACTGTTAGAGTATTTTTTTTTAAAGTGGCAGCAAAATGTACGGTAAGATTATGAGGCTTATTTAAATGAGAACAATTATTTACATGAGCTCTACGAATGAAGGCTTCGTGGCTCGTCCTTTTCTTTGTAGTTGACTTTTTTACATAATAGGCCGGCTGTGCCACACAAAGTGAACTAAGAGTATGCCCATAAACTCTTGGTCACTTGAGCCTTAGTATGCCACACTACTGCACATGGCCACTAGTAAATCCGCAACTTATAACATAGTATTGAGCGTCTGTAGCGTTCAATTCCTTCACCCTGATGAGCACATCTTACCACCTCTGCAGCGAGTCAGCTCAATCGTGACCACTTGAGCTGACTCGTGCGGCAACCCTTTCAACTGGCATTGCAGTCCAAAGTAACAAAATGATTAACAATCTACTCTCAATTGTTTCATAATTTTTGACTAGGAGAATGACGTTGCGAAACAGAACACAAATGTCCTGGCAGCAGATGAAGCCTTTAGGGTACCCCAACATTGCCTCACTTGGCTACCGTGTCCTCTAACTTGAGTCTGAGTTGGACGAGTGGGGACGGTTGCAACAACCCGAATTCTCAACGTGTCACCACCTCGCATACAGCGCCGCGGGGCACTGCTAGCATTTCTTCGCGTCGCTTCTTACAGCCACAGTAGGGCGACGATCGTCACTGCTGACCCTCTCTGTCATTAGAGGCATTTACATTAATGCTACAGCAGCGCATCGCATCAACTTTTCAGCGTATCGCATTCATGTAAACGGTGATAATGCCCTAGGAAAGCACATCCCATCAATGCGCCAGACAGAAGGAGATCGAGAATGGCAAGTCGACTTCAGCGGTGAATGGAGACAAGTTTAGAGGTGTCCCTCCCCGTCCCTATCGTGGGTATACAATACCCCCCCCCAGCCGGATAACAAAGCAGACTTCACCTAAGATGGGGGTGGCCGGACCCCTCTGCTGCGTGCAATGGGCGAAGGGTCACCGTCCCGCCAGGCTTGATGCGGAACGCGCAGCAGCAGGGCTTCGGATCCGCGATATACGGTAGGAAATCCGATGTGCTACTCTCGCATTCATGTAAACGCTGATTTTGTTTCGCGCAAACTTGATTCGATAGTTCCGATCCTCCGCGGGTATTAGCCGGGAAAAAACAGAACGTAGTTAAAACTCAAAACGTTCCTTCGTGTTGGCCGACTTACAGGCTAAAACTTCCTCTTTTATATGTATGCCGTAGGCAGCAGGCACCTCTTTTTTCTCCTTAATTTTTTTTCTCGCCGCAACTCGTTCTGCGGTCGCGCTAATAGATGGCACAGACGACGCTGTGCTCTAGTATCCTTGAGCGCAGAAACCACGACAAAAACGACAGGCAGAAGGGAGGCAGCAGAAGGAGGCAGAAACGGTGTCCAAGAAACAAAAATACCCCCCCCCCCCCCCCCCCCCCCCCCTGCGAGTGTCGCGGCAGAGAACAACGGCAACCCATTGATTCCCCGATTCTCCACTCTGCCGTCTCGGCAGGACGCGGTTTCGGCGACGTCCCGTATTCGTTACCAGACGGAAAGGCAACTAGCTTCCTCAGTGCGGTCGAGAGCGCGCATGGCAAATGCTAATGTCAAGGGAGCCGAGAAACCAGCTAGCAGAAAGGGTGTCGTTGTGCTGCTGGCAGAAGCTAAAGCAGGAAAAACATAAAAGTAGAAAAAGTAAGAGGAAAATGGCCTGTAGAAGAAAAAGATAGAACTGTGAAATGATACTCGTACTCCGTTGTGATCGCGATGAGCGCCAAGTGGGAGACGCATGCAACCGTCGCCACCAGATTCGACCCAATCGCGTTTTTTTTCGGCGGGCTTCGCTTTGGTGTCCCAACGCGAGCCGACTCCGCACGACGACGATTATTAGAGCATAAAAAAAGGATGGCATGATGCTGATACGCGAGAAGCAATCAGCGCTCTTATGAAGTACAGAAACGTCATCTCATGAGACTATAGAATTGTTACGCCATACGGTAGATCGCAAACCGGAAGCAGTTCAGATACGTGCATGGCTAAGCTGCGCAGAATATAAAAAGCTACTGTGAAACTTTACTATGCTGCCGCCTCGGTGGCCCACAGTGGAAGACTTTCCACGAGTAAAATAATCACCACAGGTCTGCTTCTTGCCTGAGGAAACGCTACAAGCGGTACGCCTTTGCAGTTTTTGCGCCGAGAAAAATATTGTCCTAGTGTTATTTCTACGTGGTTCATGGTGAACCCGCACAGAACCCGCAAATGACCCCTAACACGAATCACGAAGGCCCAGACCACGCTCGCCTCCGAGACACTTTGTTTACTTCGTCTGCATTCGTATTATCCGTTGCAATATAACCGGGACTGCTTTACCTCCAGAGATAACATTATGTTATAAGCCTTCTAAGTATTGCGGCTTGTGCCCATTATACAAATGGCAACACAATAATGCTTAGTCGCGTCTGGCCTTCAAACGCGCTTAAAACGACGAGAAAAATGGGTTCAAGACGAGATGAACGTAATGTCGTCGCTGCCGTAAATTACCCTCGTTCTCCAACGTCTTTCCAAGGCCTTCTGATGGCTGTTTTTCCGGATAAAGTCTGAGGTTCAGTGAACCAGGTCTTGGCCACCAGGTTTCTTTTAGTGCGCTCAATGATGCATGATAAATATATCGTCTGTCATGTACCTATTTCCTGCAGAAACGTGCACCTATGACAAAAGTAATTACATATATACACTGCGAGCGCACTAAAAATTGATTACTTTTACAGTAACAAAAGAAAAGACAAGCGCCTGAGCAGTTTTTATGCTTACACAACTGTGACAAAACAACGCAGTTCGCCCGTAAAAAACTCGACGTGAAGGGAGAGGGCAATAATTAGTGTAATTTCAAACTGCTGTTTTTCTAGTGCCAGACAAACTAATTTCTCAGGAGAGGACATGGAGGTTTATCGTGACGACTGTATGTGCTGCGTTACGTATGTACTTATATGTTGAACCTGCAATGTAACAGCGTCTTGTAATTAGTCCACTGACCTCCTTGTTTTTTATTGCACATATAAGGGAATAATAAGGGCGCCAGGAAAAAGCAGCGCAAAGATAGTACATTTTGCGATATGAGCACGTTATCAGACCTCCCCCCCCCCTGTGGCTGATGAGCTAATTCTTCACTTTTGTCATGGTTATCGGCAGAATAGTAAAAATTGAAAGTAATCGCATTTTCATGCAGGGTGGCGGGGATAACGACTTTTATTACAAGAATAAGGATGAAGGAGTCAAGGTATCAAGTCTTAAACAGATCTGTTTCGCTTTTCCCAGAAAAAACAAGTCCAGGATTCATGAACTTCAGTTTGAATTGTGAGGAAACAAATATTGTAAGATACAGTTATGGGCATATTGAAGGTAATGGTTCGATCTTACGGATACGGCGTCCGCAGCTGGCAAAGAACAGGGTTAATTGGAGAGACATGGGAGAGGTCTTTGCTCTGCAGTGGGCGTAGTCAGGCTGACGATGATTATCCAATCTTCCGATGCGTTGCAAAATCTTTCTTTTGACGTTGCTCCTTCGCTCGCATTGAATAGTTAAGACTGCTGTAGAAAACCAATGAGCAACGTTTCTGGCGACAGCAAATACGTTAATAGGAAAAAACTACAAGCCTCACGAGGGGAGATGCGCGGATATAATAATTGTTATGGTGGACTGTTACCACATGTGCAAAATTGGACACATAAACAACTCCCCGTTGAAAATTTTCCCGTGTTCATAATTTATGGGCACGAAAAATAATGGTCAGGACCCCTACTGATAGAATTTACCTCATGTAGAGCGCTGCGAGAATGAAGAGCGCATGCAGAAATGTTAACAGCCTACTGGAAAGGTGATTACTCATGAGGACATTTGTGAATACGGCCGCGGAAGTTAACCTGACATGCATGAACCAGATGAACTTGAAAATGGCGTTAATATCTTGCCATTGAAGCCAGGGCCTTTAGGTACAAGGTGGATGTAGCACTAAGGGCCTAAGTGGTGCGGTATGCGTCCGGGGGAAACAATTGTGACCTGTTCTATCGCTTGACTGTGCAGGGTGAAAAACGTTTTTCTCCGCTATGCACTGGAATTGAACCGAAATATGTTAGCGTGCTCCGAAGACGCGTTTGCGTGTAGTACACCACTGCCAAAATCACAACTTTACCGTGGGCACGTGGTTTTCGAGAGTATGTACCGCATTACACAACGATGCGAACTCAACATGAACGCGGAGTGTTTCGCACAAAGAATTCAACTTGAACGCGTAGTGTTTCGCACAGAGAAAGTCGCCAGAGCCTGATCGAACTATTACATGAAAACATAGCAGAATTTATCGGTCATAATTGATGTTCTAGAAATGCGTAAAGAGCGAGAAACTATACTGGAGCATACGCCTCTCGTGCTTTTTTTTTTAGTGTGGGAGTATTGCAGTCGTATTTACCGACTTGATGCGCAATTTCAATTATTGGGCGAGTTGGAAAATTGTCTTTTAAGGACTTTTTCTTTTCCGGAACGTAAGACAGCACAGCCAAATTTATTGAGTCAGCTTAACTAATGAGCGTGTTGGACGCTCCTCGTTTCTCCTGGCTTATCGCTTGTAAAGCATGCGCAAGGAAATATTAATGCCCGAGCTTTCAACAGGCGTACACTAAGAAATCCTAGCCGGCTCTGCCTAAATAAACGCCTCCTCCCTTGATGGCCTGGCTGATACGCCTCCTTTCCCCCTGGCACATTTTCCACCGTGTCGCTTCCTAAAGTTAGGTTGTTCCGGTTTTCTCGTTCGTGAATCCTCATCCGTTTCTTGGGCCACGTAGGCTAAATTTAGCATCGGCGCAACAATCGCTACTTTGGGATCCATACGCGCCCATTTTAATATTACTTTGGTGATCTTCGCGAGTCAGACGTATTCCAACCTTCATAGCACATCTTTTCCAAACCGATTCGATAGCACAAAATGGAACACCTACGGCACTCAGTTGGCTGCTCGGAAATATTGTTTTGGTTGCGCGCAACGTCAGTAGGAAAGTTTTCAAGTCGGCGTCACCCAGATAAAACTTAACTGCGCCCTAATCTTAGCGCTGGACCTAAATTAGCAGCGACTCAGTTAGTCCTCAACACAAAGCTCAAGCTCACTAACGTGTTTACGATGTGATTTTCCTGCCTGAAAAGTTTTCTCCACGCAAAGCTATTCAGAAAAATAAAAAAAAAACGCTGCACTGCATTTACAACCAACGCTTCCCTATTATCTCAGGGCGCGACATCTACCGTACCATGAGAGCATTACCGTTGCTTATGCGACTGGCTCGCCGTTCAAAGGCGAAAATGTTTGAATAGTGATAGTATTTTCTTAACTTTTTCTTTTTTTGTCTTAAAGTTTTCTCGGCACTTCTGTATGTTTTCCTTATTCTCATTAAATTAAACCCATTGCTTTCTTTGGCGCGAATTGGTGACTTTTATCTGTTTCAGTTCTTATATTCTGCAGTATATATTTTCTGTATGTCCGTAACCATTACGCAAGAAAAATAAAATGTTTAGTGGCTTGTCGCTTTTTATACTTCGTGTTCCTTACAGATACACAAAGCGTAGTTCAGGTCGAGGTATTCCTTGCGTGCAGATTCAGGGTTTTACGGTCATGAATCAATCTTTTCTACCGGAGATCCAGCTCTTATTACGCCCATTTTAAACGTAAAAATCTCACAAAATCTTTGTCTCGAACAGCTTCATGCTTCGGGTGGCATCGTTTGCTTTATTGTTTTCCCCCCAACTTGGACAGCGTTCAATAAAAACGTATTGTTTGCCTGTCTATAAGGTGTTGCACAACGTTTACAAAACCTTGATTGAGCAATACACCAATCTTTGCGTGCAAGAGAGAAAAAAAACAACAGAGTTACGTGCGAAGAGCATACTCCCTCCCTCACTCTTTTCCTAGTTCTTTCGCCATATTTTCTGAGATCACGCATGTGGCCTTTAAATACCGCTTCCAGCAAGGACCGGGCCACACAGTGTCCCCGCTGAGCTGACATTCGAGGCCCTCGCCGAGGCTTGCTTAAATAAACTGAAATAAATCCGCGCTCCCTCCCTCGAGCCCTGCAGCGTCGCATGCGCCCGCAGTGCGGCCACCGCTGTCAGCTGTAACGAGATACCTCTCGGCGTTAAAAAGCCGCGCCGTGAAGCCCTCCACCGGAAGGGCAGGAACGAGAAGGCTTGGGCGCTTTCCAGCTTCCAGGAGAGACGATGTGGCGTGCCGATTGTCTTGTTTTCTTTCGCCGCGCTTGGTTATGCCTTGCCCTGGCTGCTTCCTTGACTCTGCTCGAGGCCAGCAGCATGATTTGGCACCGGCTTCCTCGGATGAGAATGTCACGTTCAAGAGCGCGCCGCCTCGTCCGAGAATGCGCGCGAAAAGGTCACGTGTGAGTCAACGCAGCCACTGCGGGCGGTTATAACAATGTGGGAACTACTGTGCACACGTGGCAACACCCTTTCAACAGTGGCGGCAGCACTGAATTAGACAGGAGAGTCTATTTCATCTTGAACTATACGATGACAACAGATGATATCAAACTACGTTCATTTGTAAGGGCAGCCGACATGATTCGAGTAGCTCATGAAAGCTTTCACTAATTTTTTTCCCGTATCAGGTCGCGTTATACGAGCGACTATTCGATTCCCGCAATAGTGGCATCACTGGGGAACTCTTGCAAGGAACTCTTGCAGAGAAACTCGTCTCCATGAGACGACGACGTGGAAATTCGAAAACCCGACGGCACTTGTAATACTGCAAGCTGCCGGCTCGGGTGTAGTGGTGCAAAGCTAACGCAAAACGATTACGGGCGCTACACTCAAGGAAACTTACACATGATCTTGTTATCGTTTGCATATGCGTCGTAGCGGAGCATGTTCTGGGCTGTAGTCACAGCCCATTAGTTTTGTTCTAACAGACAGCTGAAATCTATATAAACCTGCTTGAAAACAACCCCTTTTTCCCCTCTTCTAAACATCGAAAATTTAACCGCCCTTTTATAAAACGCTCATGCGCAAGCACCGCTTTTATAATACGTGCCTCAATTTTCGAGTTTACTTCCCGTTCCTTGGAAAGCAAGCTTTGTTGGCTTAAAAGCGGTAATGAATGTTCCTATTTTGCAACGTTTTTGTTCGCAAAATGTGCCACGACATTCCTTGAGTTTCCAGAATATTGAAAAAGCTCCATGCGGAGCATGGCCGGAGAGAGGGAATGCCTTCGTAGAAAGTGAGAAAGGCCACACGGAATGAAGTAAAAAAAAGAGAAAGATATGGAGAAGGGTGGGGGGGGGAGGCGGTGGAAGAGGGGTGTTAGGAAGATGCCTTCGCCGAGGAGCGTAGCCCCTGTGTAGGCAACACTATTCGCTGTCCGCGGGCCGCGAATTCAGGCGGGGCGTATCCTTAGTGAGTATAGAGCGCCCTCGGCGTGCAGGCGTTGCGCACACGTCTTCTTCCGGACGCTTCGTGCGCGCGGCTATTTTGAGGGGGCCAGGCGCGCGCGCTTGGCCCTGCTTTCGTTTCAATGCCGGCCCGACCCAAATAGAACCCGGCGTAACCCGAGCCACCTCCCTCCCCACAGACCCTCCCCCGAGGAGGACCCCGGCCTAGCGTAGACCCGGTCCCCAGCACTAGAGGCAAGGGCAGTGGCGCGCTCAGCTCGCCAGTTCCGGTGGCACCTCGCGCGGTTTTGCTGATGCAATGCATGCTGTCTGCGCTCTTTTTTGTTTACCGCCATTTTTGTGGATGCACCCCTCAGCAGAGGGCACAGCTTTGCGAGGGTGCGGCGTATACTCCTACACCTATAAGCAAAATGGCATTTTTCTGGGCAGCGAGCTCCGCAGCGCCTTCGGCTTGTTGACGATCGTGACGGCGGGCCGCACATGTGGCCTTTCCTTCAGTCCGGCCCCTGACATGTGGCAAGCGCGCTTCCCCAATGACCGTTCGCTTCCACAGTGCTATATGTAAGTTCAGCAACTCGAGTAGAAGAAGCGTGCCACGGCTCGACAGATGAACTGTCGTAATCTGCAAGCTGGTACAACTGGCGGCGCGAAGTTATGCCGACGTGGTATTCCCCGCGGATCGAGATCGGTGTCGGTAGGACGTAGTAGGGAGAACTTGAATGTTACTGATTACGTGCTATGTTGACGACCTGTTAAGGAACAGGTAAATGAGGACGCGCCTGGATGACGCAAACGTACAGAGGCGCCACCAATGATAGAGAATTATGAAAAATTAATTGCTGCACAGACGCCACGCCTGCACCTTTCAATAACGACATAGAGACTGCCGATGTCGTAGTATTGCCCTTGCATATCCGGCTCAAAATTTCACGTCGCATAGCTTTGTTTGCAGAATCGCCATGGTTGCGCTCCGGAATGGCGCCGCGATTCCGCGGCCCCCGAGGTCAGTATCAACAAGCTTTGCCGTCATCAAAAAAAAAAAAAAAAGCTTGCACGAAAAAGCAGCAACTTGGATGTATTGCTTTTTAACTCTCGGAGATATCCTGCATTGACCTCCTCGGCTGGAATTTAACATCCTCGTTGTCGCTTGTCCCTCGAGTACATTTGTTTTCATGTGCTGACGATTGATGAAGGTTAGGGTCGCTTTCATGTTACGATTTATTTGTTTCACTTAACCGCAAAGCAAGCGGCGACAGTTAAAAGAGAGAGGTGGGCTGGTTCGTTATTTGACTCTTGAAAGATAGCGCCCGCGTAAGAGATGGGATACAGAAGAATAGCAGACAGGACGATCACTGAACGTCTAGTTTATCACTGGCAGCAAATGAATATAGAAAGATTAGGGGGCGTCAACTAGATAGGTATGTCGACGTCAAAAAAAAAATGACTGAATAGGGAAATTTTGGAGGTCTGCTGCATTCAAAAAGCACGCAAAGAATGTATCCGCACTCCCTTTCTGGCCCAATGAGCAAAAGAAACAGCGTATTCGAACGTCTGTGTTTGTGACAAAGATGTCTACTAACCTCCCGTGACGTGTATACCTATCTGTTTATTCCGGATCCCCAATATCTTTACGTTCTCCTACTGTGAGTTAAGAACGGGTTTGTTTACATCCAATGTCCTGTCTGTACTTCTTCGCCCCATGTTATATGGCATTACACTTAATAAGACGCTAACATTGGTACTTCTGTTTACGTGACCTATTACGCCAATCAAAAAAAGGGAGAAAAGCTTCCAACACAAAGAATATTTATTCTAGTTCTTTCTGGCCATCAAATATCAAAACAGGCGAAGGGGCACGACGTTTCTTGGTGGGCATATGCGCCACATTGAAAATAGCTCGACTTTTCACCCAATGGCATGGGATAATTTAGGCCTACTTTACTGCGCCTCCGTGGGACTGGCGGCGACAGCTTACGCAACTTTCAACGTCCGTTGCATCATATATTGTGCTGAAAAGGGCTTCACGTGACTGCCTATGAGGTCTTTAGATCAGATGATAAAAATAAACCGCAGAGAGTTAAATTTTCTGCTCACTTCTGGATCAGGGGCCCAAGGGCAGGATTCAAGACTAAACTGGAGCGGTTGCAGTTTTCGACTGGTCGGCGCCTTTTGCGTCTCTTATAAAAGTTGCGCTGTCATCAAGGGCAGGTAGTGACCACTGATCTGGATCATGAAATGGAAAAACACTAGAAGAAAAAGAATGGAGTGCAGCGCATATGGCAGGCTATTTCAGATCATGATTGGCAGTTCACCAATTTCTCTCAAAATAAAAGTGTACAACAGCTGTATCTTACCGGTACCCACATACGGGGCAGAAACGAGGAGGCTGACGAAAACGTTTCAGCTTAAGTTAAGGACAATGCAGCGAAAGATGGAAAGAAAAATGATAGGTGTAACGTTAGGAGACCGGAAGCAGGCAGAGTGGGTGAGGGAACAAACTCGTGTTAATGACTTCCTAGTCGAAATCAAGAGGAATAAATGGGCATGGGCAGGGCATGCACTGCGAACGCAAGATAACCGATGATTCTTAAGGGTAACGGAGTGGATTCCAAGAGAAGGCAAGTGTAACAGGAGGCGACAGAAGGTGGATGCAGCTGGCAAAGGACCAAGTTAATTGGAGAGACATGGGAGAGGATTTTGCCCTGAAGTGGGTGTAGTCAGGCTGCTGCTGCTGATGATGATGATCGTTTAAGGGACCATTATGATTGGTCATGTTTTATGTGCGGATCGATCACATTGATTGGGGCTATTACGTGAAAACGGCGGGATGTTCATTGGCTGTTCGTACGAGTATACAAGTATAGTTGAAATGAAACGAATACGGTTCCAGTGACGTAATCACGCTGTCATCCGGGATGCTGAAATTTCAAGCGCGCGGTGCGTGCGTAGGCGTGGGCAGCACTGAGACTCACACGTGAGGGCAGTGCACCCCCTAAATTCCACAATGCCGCGAGTGTCAGGGTACTTTGACGTCAAGGCTGTGTTCCGTTTACTTGTTATGTTACATATACGTTTCGGCGGAAGGAATCGATGCGTGGCTCGCCGACAACCTGATTATCATCTCGTTTGATGCCGGAATTATCCGGCGCGCAGGAATCTGGGATAACGCGAATCAGTGGAAGATGTATACAACTCTGTGAATCTGGTCTCTCTTTCTCTGCCTAAACACCTCGTGTGGCATGCCAAAAAGAAATAAAATGGTGAATAAGGCGGCCCCTTTATGCGAAAAATTTGCCGACGCCAGCAAAGAGTGATATACTATAGCTGTGAAAATAGCGTAAGCGCGCAGAGTTTCGAGCCCATGTAACGCAGTCCGTTACACTAGGGCAACATGTTTTTCGAGTAGCAAAGACGACTGTCAAGGTTACTGCGTAACTAGCCCTCCCCCCTCTCCATATTTTTCTCCCCTTGGCTTGGCACGAACAAGAACAGTACTCCATTTTGCTCAGTGAGATACAGCCTTGCCTGCGCGAGCACCCATACTTCTCACCCTTCGTCAGCAGCCTTGAGTCAGTGCACTTAGGCTTGAGGTGATGGTCCCGCGATAAGCGAAAACAGAACGCGTAGTTCCTTGACGTGTAGCGTATATGCGTCTATACTGACAGACACCGTGCTGCGAAATTTCCTCACAGCCTGTCACTGTCTACGTTACCAAACGCCGTTTAGACGGGCATATAGCACCGAATATTTGCTGAGCACAGCGTGCGGGCGAGTTCGCGAACTCGAGCATTTTCGACTCTCGTCAACAGAACGCGACAAAATCGCGCTTTTGAGGAGAGGGTAGAGAGTACAGAAGAAGACATGCAACGCTTCGTGAAATAGTACCTGAAGGCGGTTTTAAAAACACTTGCCTGCCGCAGTCATCGAACTAGAATCGCAAAACAAGAACTGCGAGGCGCGGAGACAACGTGTTTACCACTCTCTTCGGACGAGACTCAGCAGGCCTGAAATAGCGCGAAGCCGTCGCGGCTCGTTTTTTACAAGCCGTGTCTAAACCGGCGTGACTGAAGGCGAAAGATAAATAAGGTAACATGGCGTCGCGACACGCGCTGCAGAAAGCATAAATGCTCCCGCACATCGCTCAAAATGCGTGACGGGCTTCGATTTCTTTCTACTATTTTTTTCTTCTTTTTTTCCCCTTGTTCTGATTTCTGCCAGGTTGCAAGGCTTTCCAGAGCCGAGGAGGAAGGCACTGCCTTCCTGTTGTATCGGTGGAACTTCAAAAAAGTTTTTGTTTTCATTCCTCGTCCTCGAAGTTGCTCGCTCCTTTATTGTTTCACTCGCTTCTATGCATTTTTTTTACCGCTGAAGAATATAAACGATGCTTTTCAACAGCTTGGAGCTCATTGGTGGAAGCACGAAATGGGCGCTGACGCACAGTGCAAGAAAAGGGGGCAACAACACAAGGATGCAATAAATCTGGGGTAGAGAGAGTTTTTCATCCGCTAATACACTCGCTGGAATTGTTCCCTTCAAGCAAGTTCGTGATTTATTTCTATGAATGTGGTGAAAATGCTGAAATAAGAAAATTACCTGACTTTACATATTACGTCTTATCATATGACAGTGTCATACGGGAAGCACCATAAAATTCCGAAAGAGCGTCCACCCGGCGACTTTAAGTGAGATTTACGGAGCGCGCTCTTCCGTGGTGGCACGCTAGACTGGAAGCATGTGGATTAACTTGAAATAACAGAAATAGATGGGAGCTTATTGCTAATTCAGGATTGCTGCTGGGAAAACCGCTAGAAGAGTCTCTGCTACCATTGTCAAAAACCATTTACAGCGTTTTGTTGCTCAAGCTCCGACCTATTGCTGTTTAGTTGCTCAGTGACGCCAGTTCTTTTTTTTATTTAATGTGGGGTAGAGCGGCAGCTATTCCTGATGTTTCCGCTCTCTTTAGAATCATTCAAAGCTGGTGGTCAGGGCGCGCGCCTCAACTGTTGCAGGTTGCGCAAAGATAATGGTCCTTCGGACGGTTCAGCACTTCTCGTTGCAGCTGCATGCTTTGAAACTTAACAGTAACATCATATTAAGCATTTCAACAGGGTGCGTTACGTTTCAGACTCTCGTTGAAATAGATCGCTCTCCAAAAGCTAACTGGGTAATCCTTTGAAGGTGGGAACATATTCTGAACTTTATATGCTAAGAATGAGCTGTGGCAGTGCCTACGTACGATGCTGACGCAGACAGGGGCACTTACAATCGCCAGGCCAAGGCGGAGAGGAGCCCACCCGATTTTGTGAGACCAGACTGAGAGGAAGGCTCATTTCCAGCTTCTGTAAGCCTCCATCTTTCTGCGCCCATGTGTGCTCACCCATAATAAGATATATGCTATATGATCTGAAATGGCAGTACAAGAGCGTGTACGACGTCACGAATGTGCTTTCGGGGTAATAAAGGTTATTTATGTACATTCACCGGAAGAGTCAGACAAAGTTTCGATTTACATGGAAGCTTTCACTTACAGAAAATCAGATTCCTATGACACCCAAATATGGAAACAAGCACTGCCTTCCGCTGACCTTAAACCTCCTGCATTAATCGATCCCGTTTTACGCACCACCTATTGCGTTAAGAGGCCTATAAACGCAAAACATGCTGTTTAAAGGTCGGTCAAGTGTTCCTAAGTTTTCACAGGCAGAGCTGCGAGTTGCGTTGGATTGTATATTTTCTAATAGGGGTACCTGCAGCACAACAAGGACATTACTACAATGAGGGACATCTATGGAAAACATAAACTGTACAACATAAGCAGAATCAAAATACAGAACATACAGGAATGCACAAGCAAAGATTCAAAAAGAAAAGGTAAAGCAACATCAAAACTTCAACACTGCCGCAACGAAGACACAGGCATTTTAGTATAAAAATTTCATGCACAGTAAAAGGAAAAGCGAAGGAGCTATATCGCATCAAGCGCAATGGCCATAAAAAAGCAGGACTATATGCGCCTATGAGAAATGTGACGATAAGGGCTGAGTAACGGAACACGTTTTACACTGAACAAAGCCCTTGGGAAGGCTATTCCAGAGTGCGGAAGTTTGAGGTATAAATTAATTGCGGAATACATCAGAAGAACTCCGCGTTTCACGAGCTTTCAATTCATGTTCATATATTTATAGGTGAAATGGCGATGCGATGTTTACAAATTCTTGTTGATCCCGGTGAAAGCAGAGTGAATTCGGTAAAAAAATCCTAATTTTGCGTTTAACCGTTCCAAAGAGGGAAAGCATTCTGAAGAAATAGGCACAAATATAACTAACTATTAGACCTGATCACAAGACATTACGCGCATTCTTCACAGTCAAGTTAGATCGTAACATTCACTGCTACTTGCTGTTTCCATGAATGATTTTTCGTCCAAAGAATCTACTCTGCTTTAGAGCTCCACTGCACAACTCAGAAACTCTGGCTTCAATCTGCTTTGTTCCTAACTTGGCTCCATCAATGTGAAGGTGTGTCTTCTGACAATAGGCCGCATCCGCACTGCACGGTGGCTCCAGTTGGCTGCGACTGCTGTCGAAACTCCTTCGTTTTCGCACATATAGTCTGTCAAGTACAACGGGGTCCGAGTTCAGGGCTATAGCGAAGGAGACACCTCATTTCGAGCTGATTGCACGAAACCAGGCATGGATTGCACATACGAGGCTGACTGTCGCTTGCTGTCTACGCAGGAGTCTAGAGAGCATGGTGTCAACCGTGCTTCACCACTTCCGTATGGGTAGTACAAGTGGGAAAGCGAGGCCCCGAGCCTACAGATTGTTTTGTAAATCGTGCTCGGTAGAAATTTGTATTGTGACAGATTTTCTGCGAACGTGTCAGTCTGTGACGAAGTCACTTAAGGCCTCACTTAGCATAAGTTTGGAGCTCGCTTTGTGTCTTTTTTTGTGTTTTGACAACACCCGAAGCCCTACCCTAACACCACATTTGCTGTAAGGAAAACCGAAACTCTTCACTAAACTCACTTGCTTCAGTACTTCGGGCAAGTATATCTGCGAGCTTATTTCAGCCCTTTGTGCACTGCACACGTAGGCCTTGTGGCAAGCCTCAACCTTGATGTGGGTAATCTCTCGTGGAGCCGGCAAGCATAAAGATATCAATTAACATAAGCATTTTGCCCTAACCTATACGCTCTTCAAACCGGCAAATTGCTGTGATACTGATGCGCGTGGTTACATTGGCAGCATAGGGCACGTAATGTATCATCGGCCGAATGCGATAGTCTCGAGTTTTATGCTATACAACAGGTGTTGCATTATCTGTCTTCAATACCTTCAGTCGGACTTCTGACTTAGTCGTTACCTAGTACTGTTCTTTTATTTTGACTCACGCACAATTTGCAACAGTACTGTAATACTTAGCAGACAGTGCCAGCTCCACGTACTTTTGTGGTATTCTTTTTAGCATGAACCAAATTCCAATACCATATGGCCCAGCACTACGTTTTGCTTAGCCGAAAGACAACTTGAGGCTACATTTGAGCAGGTCGCAAATGCCGCGCAGTGGCCAACAAGTCGTTTAGCTTTGCGTGCAACGAAACGGCAGGAAAGCCTAAATCACAAGAGGAGTTTAACATGATGTTTGCTATTTATCACTCTATCAGTGACCGGCTGCACGTGTTGAAGCCATTAATGGCTTAGTAAGGTGTAGAAGTTTGTCTACACCCTCTTCGGTAGTGGCAAGCCGAATACTTGCCTTAACATGAGTTAAAGGACATTGGTCACATGATATAGGCTCACCTGTTTCCCACGAGATAGAGAGGCGATGCATTGAGTTTCCGGCTGCGACATGCTGCTTCGACAGTAGACAATAATTACCCCCTAAACTCCGGAAGCGCACCCTGATACAGATTTCCTTAGAAAGGAATAAAAAGCAAACATACCGCGAGAAATATAGATATAGCTTCCACTAAAAATCTTACAGTGAGAGTAAACGACACGCAGATGTATCATGTTCGGATAAAGCGCGCGTCCGATGATCTATGGCATTTAGAAAGTGTCATCACACCAGAGCTGCATCTTTCATGCATTATAGGGCTTGTGGGTATAAGTGCAGCCAGCCAGACGTACGAGCATCGCGAAACACGGGCGCCGCACCTTGATCTCATCACCATATCTCAGATACCTATTTCTACGCTTCGCAATGACCGTTCAGCTCGAGAGCTGTAGGTAAGGCTGACGTCTGTACCTTCGCAGTTCAGCGCCACCGCTTGTACGCGTGCAGTACTCCCGCAGACTAGCATGAATCGGCTTGCCCTTCTTCTCGGACTATAGTTGGGCTGGCAGGTATGTCTCCCACCACACGGTAATAAATTAAGCGTGAGCGAAAGAAAAAAAAACAGGGCGAAGTGGCAGGGCCACACGGAGGCCCTCTATGTCACCTCGATCTCTTGTTCTGGCCCCTCCTGTCGTGGTCTGCTTCAAGGCAGGTCTACGCACTCGAGAAGAACGGCGCCCTTCCCTTTTCTCACTGCGCGCGCCCCTCGCAGGTGTTCTTGGGCAGCCCCTCCGAGGGCGAGCTGCACCGCGGCGACCTGGTGCTCAAGATCGGCGACCGCGACACGTCCCGCATGACCCACAACGAGGCAACCGAACTTATCCGAAACAGCGGCAACAACCTCAGCCTGGTCATACACAGGTGAGTACGCGCTTCAGATGGCTCCTCACTATATATCCCGTACAGCGGTGCATCCGTGAAGTGAGTTTTATCTTCCCTTCGTTTTTTAACGCCTCCTAATTATTACTTGTTTATTTATAATGAAGGCCTAAATAATAGCCCAAGAAGTAGGGCCAATGCAGTGGCAAGGCATGATGATGCGAGACACAACAATAAAAACTCACGAATAGAATGCAGGCTTTAGCAATGTTACTGAAACATGAAAATTCTCGCACTAGCGCAGTAACTAACAAAAAAGGAAGAACCGCACATATGAAATTACATACAGGTGGGCAGGTCGCTGTGCCAAACAGAAAGTAGCACAAACATCGCATAATGAAGGAATTTTAAGTGCAAACAAGAAAGTAGATTGAAAACAGGGCATAAGTTTGAACTAATTTATGGGAGAAGATTGCTTTCTAACTCTTGTGCACAGTTCGTTGCTTGTAACACCTCAGCAAGGATAGAATTTCATTGTTTATTGTCCGCGGAAAAAGCTATTCATGTGACCTTTTGCTTTAGAAAAGTTGTCGTAAGGGAAAGGTTGTGTCTACGTCTTGTTTTTCGTGTACTGTACTCAGAGATTTTCATAATGAGGCAGGGGAAGTCCGATTTTTACATTTATAATCTTATATAAAAACTGGAGATGACTAACTTCACCCCTTTGCTCTAAACTAATTTTATTCCTAAGCTTTAATGAAGTCGGGGAATTCTCTTTTTATATTTTCCAAAGATAATTAATTTGGAATTCCTTTGGACAAGCTCCAATTTCGCAATATAGTTTTTGGTACGAGGATCCCATACAACCACCACATATTTCCATTTTCATCGCACGAATGTATTGTATGCTAAAATTTTGGTATTTACAGGTATATTTTGTAGTTTCCTTTTCAGGAACCATAACATGTGCAAAGTTGCTGAACAGTAAGGGAAATATGGTTTTCCAAGAGAGTTTTGTTATTGAATGTGACACCTGAATATGTGTATTTTTCCACTCCAGATATTAGTGTGTCGTTAACACACATAAGAAAATACACTAAACTCTCTCTTCTGTGTTACTCTCAGCAAAACTGTTTTGTGTATATTGATTTCCATAGCCCAAAGTTTACACCAATTGCAGATAGCAAAAACTGATTTCTGCAAACATTTAAGATCGTTTCAAGAAACTATTTCTCTAAAAATGGCCAGTCATTTGCAGAAAAAATAACACAGACATCATCAGGAATTTCGTCTACTATATCATTAATATAGATCAGAAATAAAAGTGGTCATAATATGCGGCTTGCGGTACACCTGATGTTATCTAACAGATATCGGAAGAACATTTGTTAATTTCTAGGAATTGCGGTCTATGACGAAGATTGGCCTGGATACATGATATAATATTAGTAGGAAGACCAATGCGCTCGAGCTTTTGAAGTAATTTTCCATGTGGAGCCATATCAAACACTTTGCTAAAATAAAAAGAAAAACAGCATATCGACTTGTCCGGACGTGTCAGGCACCTAAGAGATTTCATGAACTGAGACAAGCTTAGTTGAAGTCAATAGTTCCTTTCTAAACGCATGCTGTGATATTTATTTATTTATTTATTTATTTATTCACGTTGCCTCACAGGCTCCAAGCATGGAGTATTGTGTGAGGGGGGGATTACATAAATAGGGGTAATAACACGAGCATGAATGACACGATTATATAATGCTGATTGACTGTTAGTACTCATTAAACAGTAAGAACATCATTATACAATAGTTATTGACGCGTCAGTAATTAGAAAAAATGGCTGTTATTTCGGTCCTAAAAGAAGCTGGATCACGAATATTGACGATGTGTTCCGGAAGACCATTCCAGTGAACAATAGCCTGCGGCAAGGCGGATGAATTGAATGCAACGGTTTTACCTGAAAGGCGTTTGAAGCTGAGATGGTTGTTTAAACGGCGCGAGGTGCGGTGAGGTTGGGCAAGAGAGAGAGTCGAAAGATTACTGCTATAGACTATCTTGTGAAATAAGCAGATTAGGGCAATTAATCTTCGTGATTGCAAGGTACAAAGAGAGAGCGATAATTTAATGTTTGTGACGCTTGAGTGACGGTCATAGTTTCTGGAGATGAAACGCGCAGCACGATTTTGGACTGATTCAAGGGAGTTAATTAAATAAGCCTGGTGAGGTGACCAAATGGATGATGCATACTCGAGTTGCGGACGAACAAATGTTTGATAGGCGAGCTTACGGGTAGTAGCAGGAGTTCCATGAAGATTCCGTTTTAGGTATCCTAAGGTCCGGGATGCTTTAGCTGTTATTTTCTGTATATGAGTGGACCAGGACAAGTTACATGAAAAATGGACACCGAGGTATTTGTAAGAAGACACCTGAGAGACTAAGCTGTTATCGAGCATGTAATTGAACGAAGAGTTAGATTTTTTGCGGCTGAATGTCATTAACTTGCATTTTTCAGTGTTAAGTGACATTTGCCAGGATGAACACCAAGCGGTTACATGATCGAGGTCCCTTTGAAGTGCAAGAAGGTCTGCAGGTGATCGGATTTTGCGGTAAATTATGCAGTCATCTGCGAACAAGCGAATGGTTGATGTAATGTTAGATGGCAGATCATTAATGTAAATCAGGAACAGCAACGGGCCCAGGACGCTTCCTTGAGGAACACCAGATAGAACATCGCTAAACGGAGATGAGTGGCCGTTAACAACCGTGAACTGTTTACGAAAAGACAAGAAATTCCTTAGCCATGAGGTTGTTAGTGAGTCTAGGTTGAGGGAAGTAATTTTACCTATTAAGCGTGAGTGCGCAACGCGGTCGAATGCTTTTGAGAAATCTAAGAATATGCAGTCTGTTTGGAAGTTCTCGTTCATGTTGTGTAGTAGCTCGTTAGTAAATTCCAGTAGTTGAGTCTCACAAGAGAAGCCTTTCCTGAACCCGTGCTGGTTAGAAAAAAAGAAATTATTACTATCTAGATGCTGCGCCACTGCTGATACGATGATGTGTTCGAGGATCTTACATGGGACAGATGTCAATGATATGGGGCGATAATTTTGCGCGTTCGTTTTATCACCTGATTTGAAGATGGGGATAATTTTACCAATTTTCCAATCCCTTGGAATTTCACCAGTTGATAGCGACTGACGAAATATATGGAAGAGAATATTGCTTGAATGGATCACTGTGCTTTTGAGAATTTTTGTATTAATATCATCAATGCCAGCAGAAGTCGAAATCTTAAGATTGTTTATTAATGACACTATTATTTTTCAAAGACTCAGGAACAAAGAATGCGACGATATGTTCTAAGAATTTACTGCAAATGCCTGTAATAGAAAGATGATGCTAACTGGACGCTGTAAAGTGAACACCTTTTGCGTGAATTGGGACAACTCTTGCCCTAGGCCAATTTGGTGGTATTTTCCTGATTGTAATGATACTTCGAAAAAAAAAAGAGATACGAATACAGATTTCTGTTGCGCATACCTTCGTAAGAATGCATTTGGTAGCTCATCCGTCCCTGCAGATTTCTGAACATTGACGTTTAGAAACACATCCAATACACCTTGTCTGGAAATCTTAATACCGAAATCATAATACTGCTCAGTAGGAACCTGAGCTCAAGTAGATGTAGCCGTGCGGTGGACTGAGGTTTCTATAGGCGCTGCCCACTAATGTTTACGTAATGGTGCGCTTTGCACGCCGTAACCTTAGGTTTGTCTCGGTAGCCGCGAAGCTAAGATTAGAAAGACGCTGTAAATTTAACTACGAATCCAGCTCAAGTTGCATTCACAGTGAAAGTAAATGTGCGAATCTGTTTTACACCGCTTCAAGCGCACATCGAAAAAAGCCCTGCGGAAGCACCGGTTGTGTACGCACTTCAGGTCTGCTGTGTCAGACGGGCGCTGCCATCTGTGTCGGTAGCCTGGTGCTTTTCATGTCATATTGTTCCGGTCAGGCCAGATGTTTCCGCCCGGGAACGGTCGGACGGCAGGCCTGGCCGTGCGTCTTTCTCGCCTAACTTTGAACTCCACGAAAGCTCTGCAGTATTACCCGCAATATGCGAATGAATCCTGCCAGAAAGTTACTGGCAGTGGCACCTCCTGCTGTCACATTCCATTCGCGCATGCCACGACAGCTAGCGTCATCCATAACAGCGTCATTGCGTCATCAGCATAGCATGATGTCAAAACATTTGACATCAACAACTGCACTCACGTCTTTGAGCATACTATGGCATATATGGAGTCACGTGCTATCACAGTGCAAGACCAAAAATGGTAGAAATGAAAACATGCGATGAATCAGATTGAAAAAGCCAAAAATAGTGATATCATAGCAACCCAAGTCGAATTACATCAAATATATTAAAAGAATCACAATTCGCAGTTGAAACAAAAATAAGGTAAAAGTGCAGCTTTGACAGCCTAGAAAGACGCTTTGAATAGGCACCTGTTATTTCAGTAGTTTTTTTTCTGGTAATCATGCAACAATGTGCGCTTAATGCCAAATCGTTCGAGTGTGCTGTGGCACTATAAACTTCGGCGAATTTCGCCCAGGCTACGATTTAAAAAGAGAAGGAGGGAGAAAAGTGCGCGCGCGCGCGCGCGCGTGTGTGTGTGTGTGTGTGTGTGTGTGTGTGTGTGTGTGTGTGTGTGTGTGTGTGTGTGTGTGTGTGTGTGTGTGTGTGTGTGTGTGTGTGTGTGTGTGTGTGTGTGTGTGTTTTGCGGCGAAAAGTGTTCAAGAAATATATGGTTTAAATGGGACCACCCTCCACCGCCCCCCAACCGCTCTTCCAAGGGTGACCCATATATCCGCCTCTGATTTCACCAAGTAAAACCTACTCTCTTATCCCTCATTACAACGCTGTTATTTAGTGCCTTCTCAATCCAAGGGAGATGCTTTTTTGAGTAATAAAACACAAAACATTCACAGGCGACACGGCTTCTTATTTCTCAAAATGCGACTTACTCGCTTCTCTTACACGTATGATGACACAATATGTTGTCTACGCAGTCCATGCGATAAGTTGTCTGTATTAGACAATAGTCGCAGAAGCAGTAAATTGGCCTTGATCTCGCACTTCGTACTTGTGCCAAATACAGAGGAAAACATCACCAGAATAAACATTTTTTTTAGATCTAAGCTTACTGGCCTAGCGCATTAATCAGCTAGAGCTTGGCATTAGCTGCCGATAGGTGAGGAGTGGAAGGCCAAACTTGACGGTTCACAGGCGACTGCCTGGGTGGGCGTTCTACAAGCCCGTTTTGGCGTCTATACGCTCTCGTACATACTTGGCGTTCTTCCGCTTGCGGTCTTCGGTTCGATCGCGTTGCCAGAACACTTCACGGACTCTAGGGACCGCTTGCACCGAGCAAATAGTCTAGTTCCCAGTGTTGTCTTATTCGCTGCATAAACCCTCCGTTCGTTTTGAAGGAACGAAAGGCGTATAACTGGCTTACTGGACACACCAATCGCGCTGTGAGATGGCGATGGAGTGCACATACAAATTGAGGCAGTTATGCGCATTTCCTTTTTTCCAAACCAACAGAGGGTTTAGACTCCATTTGTTTTGGGGAAAGGAAAGGCCCATAACTGGCTCCCTGGATCAGTGGAGACCTCAATCGCGCGTTGAGGTACGTGGCAGTGGTTTGGTTTTGTTTGGTTTGGTTTATAGGGTTTAACATCCCAAAGCGACTAAGGCTATGAGGGACGCCGCAGTGGAGAGAGAGAGAGAAAAAAACTTTATTGTTGGAGAGGAAGTCGGGGCACGCCCCTAGGTCTCCGCACGACCCCACTGCACTCAAGTGTTTATGTCCCTAAGATCCATAGCACTGGCAGCCCGGCCGGTGGCGATTATCTGCACGGCCGGGTCCTCCGAGCGCAGCAGGGTCTCTCAGTCCTCCCAGGTCTTGAGGTCCTCTAGGCCGCGCGGGGGAGGGTCCGCCGGGCAGAGGGAGAGGATGTGGAGGGAAGAGGCGAATGTTTCTGGGCACAAGGTGCAGGCAGGAGTGGGGAAGGCGGGCTGATAGTGGGCTAGGGTCGGGGGTGAGGGGAGTGTGTGTGTCTGTAGTTTGCGCCAGCATGTTGCGTGTTTGTTATCTAGGGAGGGGTGGGGCGGGGGGTAGAGCTGGCGCGAGGCTCTGTAGGCCTGCGTCATCTCGCTGAACGAGTGCATTCGCTCCCTCGCTAATCCCCGATCCGAGGCCACCTGAACCCGGTTTAAAGAACCTCGGGCTAAAAGGTTGGCGGCCTCGTTTCCCGGATTCCCGGAGTGCGCAGGCACCCATATAAGCTCTACATGGCGGGGTGGGGGTGCATCGGGCGAGCCCAGTATGCCAAAAGCAGGGACGTGGACTCAGCCTCGCGCAAAATTTAGAATTGCAGTTTTAGAGTTTGTTAAAATGTACTGGGCTTCCGTGCGGGTGATGGCAATTGGGATGGCGGCTTCCTCTGCAGCCTCTGGGGTGGTGTCAGGGGGGAGAGGTAGTGTGAGGAGGGCGGATGAAGAGCAGTCCACCACGGCTGCGGTTTCTTCGTCACCCGTGTAGGCGGCGCCCACCCATACGGCGTCCGGCTCGGAGCCGTACACTCGGTGGAGTGCCCTCGCACGGGCTCTGTGGCGCTGCTCATGGTGGGAGGGGTGCATATTTTTTGGCAGTGGCTTGATGACCAGCTCTCGGTGAAGGGATCGAGGAATGGGGAGGAGGGTTGGGTCGTTGGCCGGTATTCTGATTCCGAGGGAGTCCAGGATATACCGGCCTGTGGAGGTTTGTGTAAGCCTTATGTATTGGGCCTGTCGATGGGTCTCCACGAGTTCCCCGATCGTGTTGTGGAAGCCCAGGCCTAGTAATCTGTCTGTGGGGGTGTTGAGGGGAAGATGAAGTGCGACTTTGAATGCCTTGCGGATCAAGGCATCCAATGTATTTATGTCGTGTTTGGATAGTTCTAGGTATGCGGTAGTGTAGAGCACACGGCTGAGGACAAAGGCATGAATGAGGCGACAGAGGTCGCGCTCCTTCATGCCTGTATGATGGCCCGAAACTCTGCGGATGAGATGCGATATCGCGCCTGCAACCTGCTTGAGTTTCTTGAGGGTGGTGGTGTTTTTGCCATGGTTCTGGATATGCAGGCCCAATACGCGGAGGGTGTCAACCTCCGGTACCGGGTCCCCATTCAGTTCGATGGCAATGGGGGAGCGGGGGGAGCGTTGGTTCTTTGGCCGGATGAGCCGGATGAGGAGCAGTTCGGACTTCTCTGGGGAATAAGACAGTCCAATGTTCTGTGCATAATTTTTGGTGAGGGTGGCTGCTTCCTGTAAGGTGTTCTCTATGTCGCCGTCACTGCCGTGGGTGGCCCATAGTGTGATGTCGTCGGCATAAAGAGTGTGCTTAAGGTGGGGGATAGTTGCCAATTTTCGGGCGAGGGGGATGAGGGTGATGTTAAAGAGGAAGGGGGAGAGGACGGACCCTTGAGGGGTTCCGATACTCTGAAGAGTGTAGGAGGGGGAAGAGAGAGGTCCAAAATGTATCTCAGCCGTGCGGTCAGTGAGGAATGCTTGAATGTAGGCGTACGTGCGCGCACCCACATTCAATGGAGATAGGGCAGTCATGATCGCCTGATGTTCGATGCGATCAAAAGCTTTGGAGAGATCCAAAGCTAAGACTGCCTTTGTGTGACCAGGCAGAAGCGGGTCGAAAATGTCATGTGTGAGTTGCAGCATGGCGTCCTGTGCGGATAAATGGGGGCGGAATCCCACCATGCTATGTTGGCATAGATTGTTGTCCGCCATTTGCGTTGTGAGTCTTGCTAACACAGCATGCTCGAAGAGCTTTCCGAAGCATGAGGTTAGCGAAATCGGGCGAAGGTTTTTAAGTGTAAGTGTTTTGTTGGGTTTGGGTATGAATATTACCTTCGCGTGGCGCCACTGCTGCGGGAGGATACCCTCCCTCCAGCACTGGTTGAAGTATTGCGTAATTTGGGTGATCGATTGGTCGTCCAGATTACGAAGCATGGAGTTTGTGATTTGGTCTGCACCAGGTGCGGAGTTGGTTCGGAGAGTCAGGAGGGCCGCTCTGACTTCCGTCTCAGTGATGTCTGTGTCGAGTGTTGGATTGGCTGGTCCTGTGTAAGTGGGTAGAGGTGTGGAGGCACCCGGAGAGGTGTATGTGTTCTGAAGTGTGTTTATGAGGGCCTCGGGATCGTCAATATGTTGGTGCGTGAGGCGTGTCACGTGGTGTTGTGTTGATGATTTGGTGTTTGTTGGGTCGATGAGGTGTCGCAGTGGAGGACTCTTGATAATTTCGACCACTTGGCATTCTTAACGTGCACAGCACATGGGCCTCTATAGCATTTCGCCTCCATCGAAATGCGACCGCTACGGAAGGGATCGAACCTGGGTGTTTCGGGTCAGCAGCCGAGCACCATAACCGCTAAGCCACAGCGGCGCCGATACGTCGCCGATACGGCGCCGATACCCCCTGAATTGGCTCTACTAAATGGCATGCACAAAGCTATTACAGCTTTCCCTGTAAAAAAACTAACTCCATGAATGCGCTCTGGAATAACCATTACCTGGTCCGTATAATGGCGAGTCAAAAGGGATAACCATAGGTTTTAGCTCAGTAAGGCATGTTGCTGGGCTAGTTGGTTTAGCATTTTTTCAAACTTGGGAAAAAAAATCCGCCTTGGTGCAAATAAATTCACACATACAAAACAAGAGAGACAAGGAGACAACGGACAGGAGCCTGTCCGTTGTCTCCTTGTCTCTTTTGTTTTGTCTGTGTGAATTTATTTGAGCCATGGTAGATTTTTTTCCAAGCTTCAAAAAACAGGCTTTAGCTGGAATAGAATTTTTATATTCTTCTAGCCTTGGCGCGCACTGGCTTTTATAACTAACCTACTGACAAAAGCGGCCTGCAGGCAAAGAATTTTCTTCTCGTAATTAAGTCTTCACTATTCCTCGGTGTACACTTTGGGTCGAAATAGGAGCAGTGGCTTCAGTTAAAACATTTCTTTCTAAAAATATATTCCACAAATTTTTAATATAAGGCGTGATGGCTGCACGCTTGATAGCAAGTACAAGCTCGAGAATTCCAGAAGTAAAAGTAATGATGGCGAGCTGTCCTGACTCAATGTAGATTGCATAGCACTGGGTGCACAATTAACGGATTAACTCTACAAAGCAACAAATCGAAAATTACAGAATAAGCTGTGCGGCTTATCGGATGTTCAGTTTAACAGAAAAAAAGCACCAAGCACCGATTGACTTGAATTGATCGTGGAAGAAAATAGAGGGCTGGAATCATTTTTACAGCGAGGAAATGGTGATAAATAGATCATTAAAAGTTATCGACCTTTGCCGCACATAAAACTTCATTCACTTCTTGACTTGATTCATCCGGTTATCTCCCTCTGTCCCAAATGGCAAAACTAGCGGTGCCAGGAAAAAGAATGCCACCCATATCAGGTTTCTTATGCATGCATCAGTTATGTCGACCTACGTGCAAAACAGCACCAGTAAATTCAGGGCTGCGTGAGCATCAGTTGCCCGATAAAGAAGCATTCCACGCTGCGCTTACAGAACCCAATAATTCCCTTTTAACAAGGTCGCTACTGCTGGCGGCCTCGACCTGATTTCGCTGGTCTGTGTGCCAGTTTTGAAGTTTTGGCTCTGAACACAGTTTTTCGGCAGCTGGACGGTCGTCCGTCACATCCGTCGCTGTGTATAGGTTTCACCGCTTGATTCGTGTTCTCCATTCATACACGTGGCACATTTTTTTTTTCAGAGAACCTACTGCGCAAAAGCATAGGTGACGTCATACTTTGCAATTAGCGCATCTGCGCCGGAGAAAGACGTTAAGTTTCTGTTAAAACTTCGGCTAAGGCGACCCTTCGGAAAACGATGGTCGGTGTATTTTGTCGAGAAACGGATAGGTGAGGAAACAGCGTAAGAAAGCGTCAAGACAAGAAGGCAGCAGAAGACGGGAACGAGATGACGTCAGCGCTTTTTTTGTAAACTGCTGTTGCTCCACCCCGGGGCATTTTGTTCTCCTCGCATTACAAACGCTCCCACTGGCTCAAGTAAGCACCTTGCTGAAGCGTGAAAACGGACCTATGGTGACTTCCAATCGCAGAGTTGGAGCACTTCGGGAGCAACGCTTTCTGCTCTTTTCGGAGCAACTGTATTCCAAACGCAGATCTGAACCACGGATCGCGTCTTCCAATCGCAGACACGGACCTGTTGCCGAGCCGTGATTGCTCCGTGGAGCCGTCGGGACTGCTCCGCCGAAATCAGCGGAGTCGACCGGAAGTTTGCGTGACGTTCTTTTATCCGGCGGCTTGTCGCGTCTGCCGCGCCGGCTCTTCTCCGCGCTCCGTAGCAGACGATCAGTATCGCCCGCCGCTATGGACTCAAAAGTGAATCGTGCGAAAAGTGCCGGCAAGTGCAAGGAATGACGGGTACTTCCTCCAGCAGTTCGCGAACGCCACCTACATGCTCTGGCCAGAGCAAGTGTACTCCAATCGCAATTTCAGATCGCGCGCTCTCCGCCGGATTCAGGCGCTCTGTCACAAAGCGTGCAGACCGCTCCAGGCCTGCGATTGGAATTCACCATGAGAATCGCGCTCTTGTGCGCTGTCACCTTTACGTTTGCGCCATACGGCTCTATGAACTACAATACAGGGAAACGGTATTCGACACAGGCGTTCTCGGGGAAAACTTTATCTGGCTTGGTAGGGGCTGTCTCCTTAAATGGTAGCGTAGCGAGGGTGCACCGCAATTTCTCGTCGCTGTCATTAAAGAGGTTTAGCATACCGGAGACGTACTAGCGGAGACGTAAAACGGTTTTACGTGCGGGAGCGGCGCATGCGCAGCGGCAAGGGCGTGGCTGGGTAGGACGACTACGCATGCGCAACAGGCGTACGTGAACACGGCATACGTCTCCGCTAGAACGTCTACGGTATGATAAATCTCTCCTATGGCTTTGTTTCAAAACGTAAAGAGCACCTGAGCGGAATGGATAAGAGGAACATGTCCAACATTCTCGGACAAAAATTTTGAAAATCGAAAAACTGTAAGACACTCTTATGGAAATGTTGAAGGTAATGGTGCGTACTTCTGATATGTTGCAAGATCTTTCTTTTAAAGTGTTTCCATTGAACGCATCGAACAGTTAATACGGCCATAGAAATCCAATGGAGAACGCTTTTGACAACAGCAAAACTTTAATAGGAAAAAAAAATACAAGACTGACGTCGGGTGATCTGCGGATATGTTGATGGTTATAGTGAAATCTTACATTGTACGGAAAAAAATAGCTTTCATATAAGGTTCGCGGCTCAAAAATGCTTTTGCCCAGAATTGTTGGGTATAAGTAACAACTTTCCTTCTCCAGAAAGAAACATCCCCAGCGTCAAGAATGCAGTGCTTTTCTAAAATAACAGATTTTTTCACAGGAAATATTTTCGTGTGCCTCTCGCGGGGTTCAAAGGAAGCAGCCAGCGCTGATGCGTTTTTGGAACGGGAAACATCTGCAGGAGCAGTGCGCCAGTGGACAGAACTACAAAAAGCCCGAGTGATGTAGTTCAGAGTTGGATGGAAATCTGTCTGGTCAGGCATTGTGGTCCGACGAAATGGATCAATCACTGCACATGCACAAAGTCGAAAAACAAAGTTGGAGCGACACTTAAGCTCCGCCTTTAAGGGTATGACGCGACCGCGGCTCCTTTTGACCACGCAGACACGGAGACTGTTTCCGATTTCACCATTACATACATAATGTGAAATACCACACGACATGCATACAAAGCCCCGCTTTAACCAAGCCGTACGAACGTGCCTGCGTGGCCTAGGGGTAGCGTGTCTGCCAAGGGTGAGAGAGATACAACAGTGATGGGTTTGCTTCGTAGCAGCGTGAGAGGCGACGCTACTAACGTGACTCGTCCTCTGCTTCGTGTTTATCTGAGGGTGAGGAGGAAGACGGCGGTCAACGGCCCGTGCGCTTAGCGCGTTGCTCGCGGTTGCTCCGATCACTGAAGTTCCGATGCGTCGTTTGTGTGGCTGGCGCCATCTATCGGAGCATCTTGTAACAGTCACCTTTTCGGCCAATCCAGATTTTTCGGTCACAACGACAATGACAACGCTGGCGGCAGCTTTTCTGCAGGACGGGGCCCTTAGGCTGTCGCGTAAAAAAATGTTTCGGAAATCGTACGGTTTTTTTTGTTCACGAGCCCTATTCATCCCTCAGAGCAGGCAGTAAACTTTAAAAACACGAACGGAAACCCGAAGCCAAGAATCTACTCCAGATCATGAAATTGCATTCTTCGCACATGAATACGCCCCCCGCTTCTGTCCAGCTCTTTGTGAACAAGAAACCCGTACGAGTTTAGAAACGTTTCTCTTTCTTTTTTCGACCGTGGTCAGTGACGCATTCTTCATTTTGCCAAGATCGAGTGATATGTCAGCGCGCAGGAAGGGACAGGCGAAGTTCACTGTAGTAAGGTATGGTGGCGTGAGTGTTGTAGACGCTTATCGCCTCGTCACACAAATGGCGCGCGACGAGGCAGTATAGGCTACGGCTGGGGCTGCGTGGTCAGGGAGAAAATGGTGCAAGTTCATGGACTATCAAATATTTGCTGTTATTGTATGAAAAACGTGCAAACTATAAAACACATCGCAGCCTGTAACAGTATAGTAAACTGAGGGAGTTGATTAATATTGATGTTGCCTCGAAACAGGGGAAACAAAAATGCAGCGCGCAGGCAACGTTCCTTCCGTACGCTGTGACTTAGTGCACTGTTTTTTTTTTTTCACTGGAACGTCGTGCAGCCACAGGTAACTTCTGATACACGAAAGAACCACGACGTCGGGTAATCTTTAGGATCCAAAAGGATTCAAGAGGTTAATGTGAATAAAAGAGAGCTAAATAATGGGAGTATTAAGGATATGTTAAAAAAACGAGGAAACACAATAAACAAACGGAGCGAGCAGGTATATAATTTAACAGGAGAAGGTGGCGGGAGTAGGGTGTTTTTGGACGCCGAAATTTGAGGTACTTGTGACTTAACGACAAACTGACAACCACCGATGCCCCGCTATGAATACAAAACCAGTGGACGTCTCTCTGTTTGATAACACGTGGTGCACGCACAAGAAGGCATGGCTGCGGTGTGGTCTTGTGCAGTGATTGCAAGTCGTAGACAAGTGACAAGACAAGTGAATAAATTACATTCGATACATTTATAAACACCTCTTGCAGTGACTTTACGACATCACGTGGAAAGTATTCCATTCACGACACTCATATTATTCTTTAGCGCAGCGTGAACCTCTCAAGCACGGTGCGACACAAGATTCTTTCTGAAACCGATGCAACCTCATTTGCCGTGCCGCTTGCGCAGGAGCCCCGGTCCTCACTCGCCGGCATCGACTCCGACGACGCCCAAGGCGCCCGGCATGGCCGCCGGCGGCCACCCTCTGGCGGGGGCCACGTACCGTCCGGCGGGCCCGCCGGCCTATGTCTCGCCGCAGAGCCCCGGCATCACCATCACGACGCAGAACGTGTCGGTGCCGGCGCCGGGCCCTTACCAGGACGGCCAGTACCAGTATGAGCTGCGCCAGGGATTCCTAGTGCCCGAGCCGCTGGTCGAAAACAAGATCGACGCGCTCAAGGAGCAGGCCAAGATCACCAACCAGGTACGCCTTGCAGCCGGACACATGCAAGCGAAGCGATAGGGCGCCAGCAGAGGCTTTGATGAGGACGTTCCGATGGGTATACCCGAGCGCTCCGCTTGTTTGTGCTCCACCGTAGCACATGAAAAAAAAAACGAAGAGACTCCTTCACCGTTAATGCATGTGTGTCTGAAAAAAAGTAAGGTATTCAAGATGGGAATGGAACTCTGAATTATTTTGCTGTCACCGGTTTTTGAGTGCTGGTTAGAGTGCCATTCTTTACCAGCACTCAGAAAACGACTGCATCGATACTCGACCAAAAGACTTTTTTACCTGGCCCGGAGAAACAGGGTCCCGCTCGCACGCGCATTTTCAGTTGCCGAAATTTGCTCGCGGTAAGATTCACTTTAAGTCTGAGCGTGCTTGCCGCTGACAGTGACGTCAAGGGCACCATTACTGAAAAAGTATTCACTCTCGACGCGCAGTATAACGCATTATGATCCCGCGTTTATATATACAAGCGGCTGACGATTGCACTCTTACGAGGCCGAATGAAGTAAATGTGCCTCGTAGAGGTGAACTCTCACAGGATGCAGCAGACACGCAACATCCAGCGCATCCTCTCTACTACACAAACCCTCTCACCGGATGTCTGAACTCATAAGGGCCATGCTTAAATAATTTAAAACTTGAGCGGAAGTAAACTAATGTTCCTTGAAGGCAAGGGTGAATAGCTCGCGCAAGATCCCAAAATTACCTCAGCGTTAAACTTAGTATTTCTTTTCGTTCCTTTATCTCTCTCTCTTCTTTACTGAGTTCACTGACTTATCTCCGAGGGCGAGAAGAAAGGAAGGAGTATCGTAAACACTGAGCCAAGAGTTGTGGCCGTCGCCGAGGCTGCCAAGACCAGCAGAGACGCGAAATGCAGCCCAGCTGTTTTTCACGGAAACTTTGCCGCTCGTCGGCATCGCGTCCTTTCTTTCCGATTTATCCAGCCGACCTGCTTGAACCCGTATACGAAATGTGCCGAGTGTAAGAATAGTACTTCCACTTATTTTATTTCAGTTTGAGCTTTGCCGGGTCATTGCAAGTTGGTTGATGGACGCGCGCTGGCGTTGAATGCAGCATCCCAGCTGTTGCTATGCCCGCACCGCTCTCCAAACGCCGGCTCTTCAAAAGAGAAAAAAAAACCTAGTCCCGGCGTAAAATTAACGCGGGTGGCTCTTGGCTTGCGGTGGAAAGAACTGAAATGGACAAAAATAAACTACATAAATAAAGACAAGGGCTGAATGGGGGTTTCCTCTTCTTTTCTGTCGCGCAATGATGATTTGAGCTTCAAATGTGCCAAAACAAGAAAAAAATGCGTGACAAGCTAAGATTATCAGGAATAACGAAACAAGGTTGCTAATAGATTCACGCGAAAGACAGCCGTTTCATTACAGCTGGTGCACATCTCTTGAGTTCGAAAGATAGCAAAGGCTATCGGTGTGCAGGTGTCTCGTGAGGGTGTAATCTGCACCTTTAACTGTGGTAGCAGCACTGTAGCTCATGGTAGTGTGACTTTCTGCTGCTTTTGTAAAGGTATAGCTTCTCCGCAAAGCCCACGTGACTGCAGCTTATCCCGCTCTGGAAGCTCGGAGCTCGCGCGCCTTGCGTGCCCTAGGAAAGTTACTCTCGCTGTCTCCATGACGACCTCGTGTTCGCTTGCGAACACACGAAAGCACTTAATCCTGTCGCAAGCACACACAAGCACATGCAAGCACTTAATCCTGGGCTGAGCGCACGCGACTGTGGAAAGAAACCGACTCGAGGATGAACGATCAGTGGAGCGTTTCTTCGTAACGTGACGTCGCACTCGATTCATGTTCAACCTGCGCAGCGCTTGTCTTGAAGCAGGATGGAAGGACAATCTCTTCTCATTTGTGCTCACCAACAAGAGTATCAAGGTACAATGGCCAGAATGACTGATGGAATGACCAGAAGCAGGGGAAACATGCTCGAACAAGATGCTCATGAGGCAAAACGTTTGAGACTCGCGCGGTTATTTAGCGTGCAGAAAAAAAAATAAAATGACGGTCGCTTTGCGTAGCTGGGCCAAATACGAAATAGGTGCGCTAGAAGTTTGGCTTTTACATCGGTTCCGGTGTTCAGATCCAGTGTTCGCGGATGGCCGTTGTTCAGATAGCGATAATGGGCTAATGTCCATATATGCGGAATAGCCCACTCTCTACATTCGTAGATCCCTGGGAGTCTTCCTACCACTCCTGGCACAGTGATACAGCGGCCAAGCAACGCGCCGCTTTCCATCTATGGCAGGTGCTGCCATCGGTCGGACTTGGGTTGTCTGGGTTCGGTTGCGACCCAGGTTGCTCTTGTCGGGCCGCCTATCCCGATTGGATGAGCTGATCACAAAACTGGCTGCAGACAGACGAACACACAATAACTAAGTGAGGGGAATTCACTATATAAGTGCTAGTCCACTAAAAATGGTAAACCCGTTCGGCTCAAAACTTCTTTTCTTTTTAAGCAGTGAATTTCATAGCCAAACTCGATGTCCTCATAAAACCTTCTCATGTCTGAAGTACTTAAAGGGACACTGACGACAATTCGCTCCAATTTTTATTCATGGTAAAATTCAATTTTATGGCTCTTTCTGGGGACGTTGATGTTTTTCTGGCAGCAAAAAAGCGCATTTATTGCCGAGAAAAGTGCATTTTAAAATCTTCCCACCACTCGATTCAATCTCGTGATGTCTGCACCGAGAACTCCGTGATCACCATTTTGAAGTGAATAGCGGTATAGCCTAGCCTCCGAGACCCGCGAGAAACTGCGTCGACGCATCGCTTTTTAGTTGCGAAGTCGGTCGGTGGTGGCGACACCTGTATTTCATTTTTTGGCATTCTCTTACTTGTGAAGTCCCTATCTTCAGCGAAAGCATAGCGTCCGTGTAGTTAGAATGCGGTAACCTATTGATACAAGCCAACCTCAGTTCATTCTGTTTTCGCTTTAAAAGTTTATTGAAATATTTGGTAATTTTTTTTTCATTGGTCACACAGTTAAATGTTCCTGCTTATATAAGACTGCATTTAAAGATATTGACAAAAGAGAGCTCCGTGCTGAAAGACCTGCTAGCTCCTCTCTTCTTTTAAGATTAATTCCACTCATGCGGGTCCCGCTGCATGATTTCCTGTAAAGAGCCCCTTCGCCACCCCAAGCAAAAAAAAACTTTAAGCATACTTTACGCGAACTACAGCACGAGTAAGTGTGCGACGCAAACAGAATAAAATCTCAATATTTTCCCGCTGCTACCCTTTCATATGGAAACAGTGACAATGAACACAAAAAGCGTTCGAAAAATTTTATTTTCTTTTCTTGGAAAGAAAGGACGATTTATTTAGCCTTACTGAAGAACCAAGAAAAAACAATTGCAGACATTTTCTTTGTTGGTAAATGTCCGTCTGCAACCTGAGCATGGAGCGAATTGTGGCGAAGTTCGCAACCGACAAGAACAGTCGGGAATCGGTTGTTGCGCAGGAGCTTCTGACCAACCCTGCCACACCCCTTCTCGACGATAACGCCATTGACTGAGCAAAGCCAAGGGCGCAGTAACCAAGCAAGACAAAGCACCTCCTTTTTTGCTACGAAGCGTGACAGCTTCGCCATAAGTGCTGGCAAAAACGATAACTTTACGTCTCTTGAGTGTATGGACACGTGTTTGCCACCTCTCAGGGAGCCATCCACGGTTTTAAAGCTAAACACACATAGCGCGTGAAAAAATGGGTGCTGGATGGTTCTGTTGCGAGGGAGGCACCGTGAAAGACGCTGGTTCCTTCGTCTTCTGGCAGGATCAACAGATTCCTCCCAAGCGACCAACCGCCCGAACAGCAGCTTAGGAAGCGTGGAACGCGCGACAGCAGTGCGGCCCGAGGTGGAATTTATCGTTGCTTTTGTTTAGGTCGCGGAGAGGGCCGGGCTTCGCTGGCCGGGGCTCGTGCGGGCGTTCGTACAGACGACCTCAAACGGCAGCGACACACAAACAGTGTGTGCCAGTGCTAAAGTTAGAGAGGGACCCCTGAGGCACACGGCGCGCGCGAGTCCGGAGGCGATAGGTGCTTCAAGGACTGGATTCACGCCAGCAGAAAGACCTGACCCGGACTCGGGCCGGCGGAGCGCCGCTGGGACCGGAGCGCGATCTGGAGCGTAGGCCGGCAGCTCCTTCCCTCCGGGCCGCGGGCACGGTCAGGACCGCGCGTGGGCGCACGCGCCGCAGCTGAGAGCAAATCCATACTCTCGGGAGGCTTCCTTCCAGCGCAAGCAGCCTTTCCTGTAGCAAAACCTAATCAAAAAGCCCTGCCCGCCCGGTTTGGAAGCGCACTCTGTTTACCAGGATGCGTCCCAGACGATGAAAGCCGCGCCTGGACGAAAGCGATTCTTTGAGCCTGAACAAGGAAAAAAATAAGAGAGGAGAGAAGCTTGACGTGCAGACGAGAGAACGAGCCGCACTGTTTCAGCGGAAAATGGCGGATAGTGATCAGCGTGTGGGAGACTAGCATTTCCGGGGAAAGAAATAGCGGAGGCGTTTGGCGAGTTATAGAGTAGGTGCTGAGTAGAGGAACGCGCGAAGAGGAGTAACAAAGAGGAGCTGCAGTGTACCACTTGGCACTCAGACAGAGGGCACTCGGATAGAGATTCACAGCCGCAGTAATGAGGGCTAGCAGCGTGCAAGGCAAGCGAGGAAGGCGGGCTTCGGTTTCACGGTAGTGCCCTTGAAATTCTGCCTCGTTTTTTTCGAACCCTGAGAGAACGCAAATCCTGCGGCAAGATTTCCCGGAGAAAAAACTGCTAAGAGCGAATAAGGAAGGAACAGAGTGCAGAGGATTCTACCCAAAGCTTCCTTGTGAACAGTCAAATTGCACGTGGTCGTAGTTAGAATTGAGCATATATCAGGATCAAGGTAGTTTAATTGCAAAAAATGAAATTAAGAAAATTGGCGAAAGAGTTACTGTTGCACAGATCGTTCGACGTCGTCTGAAAGCGCAACTCGTGAATATTTCCTTCCGCACCCTACAACAATGCAAGCAAAATGCATGGATAGATGAAACTTGAGCCGCAAGAAATTTGGGAAGTTATGACAACGATGGAAGCAAGTGAAAAAACTCAGAACTATTAGGCTATGGCGAACATAATAATGTTCCAGCATTTAATGCGCTCAAATACTCAGAGAAACAAAATTTAATAGTGCAAAAAGGTCATATATATGAATATCTGCTGCACTAGATCGCATATATTCAGCCATGACAGCTGCATTCAGTGGTGCAGCTGACTGCGATTAAGAAGCGAACCGAAAAACCAAACAGAATCCAGCGCGTAAATAATAAATTTAATATACAATAGCTTCTCACTATTTTGCAGTAATATAGATGTAACTATTCTTAACAGGATGGTCATTTCTGTTCCTACTTGTTAATTTCTGTTCACTTCTGTTCCCAATAAGGCATGTTTTCTTTTTTTTTGCCTCCTCTGTCCTATAAACTCAGGAAGGAGACAAGAGAGGGGGGACCTTCTTGCTATCATTGGTATGACACTTGCCACGGCTGTAGTAGCGACTAAAGTTTGAGAATTTGGTCGAAATCAAAATCTTGCAGGAAAAGGGAGCAACGGAAGAGGAGGTTAATTGCTGTGATGAGACGGTATAGCTGCAGGAATACGGCATACATACGGAGCGCCTCACAGGCAAAAGAAAAAAACGAGAAAAAGAAAAGTCTGTGTGCTGCAGAAAGTAAACTGAAACAAAACAGCTAGCTGCCGCCTTGAGCAAGCGGGAGCATCGCTTAAATCACACCAAATTTAGAACTTAATGCGAACTGACATCACACAGCACACGGGCGCCTTAGCGTTTCGCCTCTGTCGAAACACAGCCGCCGCGGTCGGATTCAGTGCCACGTTTCTGTAAAACGTCAAATTAAAGATATCCAGGTGGTCGAAATTATTCCGGAGCTTTCCACTACGGTACCTATTTCTTGCTTTCTTTTTCACGCCCTTCTTTATCCCTTTCCTTACGGCGTGTTTTATAATAATAATAATAATAATAATAATAATAATAATAATAATAATAATAATAATAATAATAATAATAATAATAATAATAATAATAATAATAATAATAATAATAATAATAATAATAATAATATTAATAATAATTGTTTTTCGGGAAGGGAAATGGCACACTATCTGTCTCACATATCGTTGGACACTTGAACCGCGCCGTAACGAAAGGGATAAAGGAGAAAGTGAAAGAAGATAGGAAGAATGAGGTGCCGTAGTGGAGGGCTCCGGAATAATTTCGACCACCTGGGGATCTTTAACGTGCACTGACATCGCACAACGCACGGGCGCCTTAGCGTTTTTCCTCCATACAACACGAAGTCGGACACAAATGTCCAGAACACGCTAGTGGAAATCCCGCCGCGCAGAAAAGGGAATGGAAACTGTCTACATTCTTAACGTCTATAGTTAACCCAAGGACAGAACTAAAGCAACCTCCGACATTATCCGTAAGGCCGTAAAACTAGCAGGGAAATCCCAACTTGTAGTGGTGGGCGATTTCAACGCGCAACACCCGGCCTGGGGATACCGGGTAGCGCACGTAAAAGGAACGGCGCTATGGCAGTCCATACAAGACGAGGGTATGACGATCCTTAAAGACGTCAAAGCGCCTACTCGGATAGGCAATAGCGTCAGCATGCACACAACCCTCGATCTTTCCCTTAGTAAAAACATTAACTCAGCCATATGGACAAACACAGGCCTCACGTTAGGAAACGACCACTACATAGTGGAAACAACCTTCGAGACGGCCCTATACAAACCTACCCTGTTAAAAACGAGACTCACAGATTGGGACCGCTTCCACAAAATTAGGAACAAAACCACTCCGAAAGAAATCGGCAACCTGAAAGAGTGGACCCGCGCATTGAAGGAAGATGTAAAAGCCACCACAGAGGACACAGAGGCGATAACCTCGCAACACACGACCGACCCTAAATTGAAACACATGTGGGAAGCCTACCTGAGCTTACATCTGAGGTGGAAAAAACGAAACCACAATCGCTCCCTCAGAAAGAGGATAACACAGCTGCAAAGGAAGATAGAAGCGTACGCGTTCGAGCTGGAAAGGCAGCAGTGGGGGCAGGTATGCGGCAGCATGAACGGGCACCACCTGGGTAAGAAAAACAGGTGGCTTCTGCTGGGGACACTTACTCGACCCCACACAGACCAAATCGGCTCAACGCAATAGACTTGCTCGAATAGCACACAAATATGCAGGTAACACAGAAGAATTGATCAAAGAACTCAATGATAGATAACTAAACACCACGTGTTCCACCAGCCCCCTTCCCTGGTATAAGAGCGAGCCGAACCCAGAATTTAGACCAGGAATTCAGCACTGCTGAAGTACGGCAAGTCATGAGCCAACTAAAAACGACATCAGCCGCAGGACCCGACGGCGTCACCAACAAAATGTTGAGAAATCTAGACCTTACGTTAGTGATTCCCCTAACTGACCTAATAAACAAACTCTGGCAGGAGGGTGAAATCCCTCAAGAATGGAACACGCCAGAATCATCTTTATACCTAAACCAGGCAAGAAGCTAACAGCCGAAAACCTAAGACCCATCTCCCTTTACATCTTGTTTAGGGAAAACTAATGGAACACGGGGTTCTAAACAGACTCCAGGGATGCGCGGAAGATAACGACTTCCTACCCCCCTCCATGCTAGGCTTTAGAGCCCAACTGTACACGCAGGATGTCATAATTCAACTTAGTGAAGATGTAATCCCCAAAAGCTAGAACACGAGAGCTATCCTCGTATTAGACTTAAACAAGGCTTTTGACAACGTGTCACACGAGGCCATCCTCACTAACCTATCGAGGCTAAATCCAGGATACAGAACCTTCAATTACATAAGATCGTTTCTGGACCAAAGGACGGCAGAGATATCGCTCGGTGGGTGATATCGGATCCTATATGCATGGGCTGTCGGGGGACACCGCAGGACTCGGTACTCTCGCCGTTCTTATTTAACCTGGCCCTCGTAGAACTACCGAAACAGCTCGAGGCCATGCCTAATCTCAGGCACACTTTCTATGCCGACGATATTGCCCTCTGGATAACGAAGGAAATGATGGGGAGATAGAAGGGACCCTACAAAGCGCCGTCGATACCATAGAAGCCTACGTTAAAACGCTAGGACTAGAATGTTATCATCCCAAATCGAGCTCCTAATTAAAAGAGACATTCGAGAGGACAGAAATCCAGCCTCCCGCCAGCCAACATAAGCATACAAGTGCAAGGAAAAGTAATTAGACAAGTGAGTTCCATCCGAATCTTTGGAATGATAATCCAAGAGAACCGCCAAAATACCGAAATAATCGAAAATTAAACGCCTCAGTTCACCAAACCATTAGACTGATCCGACGCATAGCGACCAGAACAGGAGTTAAGGAAAAAGATCTATGTCGGTTGGTGCAAGCCTTTGTCATCAGCAGGATGAATTACGCACTCCCCTATTCACAGTTATACAATGCCTGAGGAACTCAAAATTGAAGGACTCATCAGGCACGCCTACAAGGCAGCCCTAGGTCTACCAGTCAACACCCAACTGAGAAGTTACTGCAACTCGGCCTACACAACACGCTAGACGAATTGACTGAGGCCCCATCGTAGAATGCAAGAGCTCAAGCTCACTAGAAACAATGCGGGTGGAGCAATAATAGAAAGGCTCGAATAAAAGCGGATACTCGAAAAATCCCGTCCAACCTCCGAAGAACAATCACGGTAAAACCATTACCGAAAAATATGCACCTCGTCCATCACGAAGGAAGACGCAAGGCCAGAGCAAAAGCCCTAGCTAAGAAACTTGAGGCCGACAGGACGTAGTCTACGTAGACGCGGCAGCTTACCCAACACCCGAGAAAGCATTCACGATAGCCGCGGTGACCGAGGAAGGCCAACTTATAGCAAACGCGACAGTACGCACCAACTCTTCAAAAATAGCCGAAGAAGTGATAATCGCCTTGGCGTTGACAAACCCGCGAGCAGAAGTGATTGTCAGCGATTCTAAAGCAGCCATTGGCAATTTTGCCAAGGGCAGAATATATGCCATCTCCTGTGAATTCTCAGAAATTACCCGAAGACAGGGCAGACGTGGAATTGGTTTGGGTACCGGCTCACTCGTCAAACCGGGAACGAGGCCGCCCACGATAAAGCTCGAGGATCTATCGGCCGAGCTGTGGACGCTAACTCGGACGTTCGAAAAGACGAGAGACGGCCTTAATACCTGCCATGAGTTTACTCAGCATTACAGGCTAGAAAGGCTAACCTTCCCTGCTCAGCATAAAAGCCTAAACAAAGAACAGGAGGTACTGTGGAGACAACTTCAAACGAAAACTCTCCCTAATCCAGCTAAGCCATGTGTACCAGATAGATTTAAGCCAGAGTGCAGCAAATGCGGCGGAAAAGCCACCGTAGACTACATCTTCTGGGACTGTCTAAGAGATCCTCCACAAATATCGCTCAAGAGGCTCGCGCTCCCGGCCCGTGGGAGGCCTTGTTGCCCAGCTCCGACCTGGAAACCCAAGTACAGGTGGTGACGAGAGCCGAAGAGGTAGCCGCAAGTCTCCACTGACGGCCACCACTGATCAACAAACTCATTTATAACTCAAGCCGATAATGAACGTTTTCCAATCGAATCCTCCATAAAAACGCAGCCGCCGCGGTCAAGTTCTAACCCCCGAACTCCGGATCAGTATCCGAGCGCTCTAACCACTGAGCCACCGCCGGCTCAGGTGTCCGCCGATATATGAGACAGATACTGCGCCGTTTCCTTTCCCCCAAAACCAATTATTATTATTATTATTATTATTATTATTATTATTATTATTATTATTATTATTATTATCATTATTAAACGCACACAGCGTTCCTCTCTCTGTCAATACCATCACTTAGCTCAAAGCGCCATTGAGGCGTTCATTGACCCAGGGAGCCATTTATGTGCGTCTCCTTTCCTTTCGTGACTTTTTTGAACAGATGGAAGTTGATGGAGACGACGACGTGCAATGCACAGCGCGAGAGTGCGTTGCAGATTTACACGAGGTGTGATCAGCTCCGGCGATCGATTAATGCTCTCGTTCAGGGCCAGCCCAGCTGATCTGCTCGTGCGCCGCGTGTTATAAATAAATTGAGTTTTGGGGCAAGGAAATGACACAGTATCTGTCTCAAATATCGGCGGACACCTCAACCGCGCCGTAAGGGAAGAAATAAAAGACGGAGTGAAAGAAGAAAGGAAGAGGAGTCGCAGTGGAGGGCTCCGGAATAATTTCGACCTCCTGGGGATCTTTAACGTGCACTGAAACCGCACATCACACGGGCGCCTGTGCGTTTCGCCTCCATCAAAACGCCGCCGCCGCGGTCGGGTTGGAATCCGGTAACTCCGGATCAGTAGCCAAGCGCCCTAACCACTGACTGAGCTACCGCGGCGGGTCGCGCCGCTTGTTCAAAACCCATTTCACTGGTAGCCGCTTGGGGCCGCGGCATACGCGAGACCGTACCCTGAATGATGCGAGACGCGCACCTGGCTCATATAGCGTTCCTCGTCTCGCAATGCACGGCATGGACCATGCAGTTACGTAGGCCCGAGCCATGTATGGCTCCGGTAGAGCGCGGACACTCGTGGCTCGGCATATGCTCGACTAGGTGGCGCCGAGAAAGCTGCCTCTGACTCTCGCTAGGCGCCGTGCATTACGATGCTCCAAGCGGCGCGGGAAACTTCGCTGCTGGTTGGCGAGCCTTTCTTAGACAATGATGGAGACTGTGCTTGCCTAAGTCACCGATTGTTGACCGATGCGGAGACCGCCACAACGGCACCTCTTTGTTCCTTTTTTCTTTCATTCTCTCCTTTATCCCTTCCATTACGGCTCGGTTCGGGTGTCCACCGAGATAAGTGGGACGGTTATTGTGCCATTTCCTTTCCTCACAAACCAATTTTCATTTTGAACGACGCGACCAAACACCCGCCGCGGTGGCGCAGTGGATAGGGCGCTCGGCGACTGATCCGGAGATCCCGTGTTCGAACCGACCGCGGCGGCTGTGTTTTTATGGAGGAAAAACGCTAAGGCGCCCGTGTGCTGTGCGATGTCAGCGCACGTTAAAGATCCCCAGGTGGTCGAAATTATTCCGGAGCCCTCCACTACGGCACCTCTTCCGTCCTTTCTTCTTTCATTCCCTCCTTTATCCCTTCCCTTACGGCGCCGTTCAGGTGTCCGACGATATATGAGGCAGATACTGCGCCATTTCCTTTCCCCCAAAAACCAATTATTAACGACGCGACCAAAGGTAATGAATGAGCAATAAATGTTAAATAAACGTTTTTTGAGAAACTGTGTAGCAATTCTGCAGGGAAGTTCAAACTACGCCCTTCAGCTTGTGGCTGGGTGCCTAGGCTGCGGAGCAATTAAGCTTTGTACAATTCTCGTGTTCCGAAAATTTTTTCGGCCCCCGTACGAGCCACAGCGACGCGTTGCCGTAAAGGCACTGACAATGAGCATGAATTTACTCAACCGAGCAGAATTGCTACACAGTTTCTCATAAAACGTTTATTTAACATTTATTGCTCATTCATTACCTTTGGTCGCGTCGTTAATGATAATGATATATGAGACAGATACTGCGCCATTACCTTTCCCCAAAAACCAATTATTAATTATTATTATTAACGACGCGACCAAAGGTAATGAATGAGCAATAAATGTTAAATAAACGTTTTATGAGAAACTGTGTAGCAATTCTGCTCGGTTGAGTAAATTCATGCTCATTTTCAGTGCCTTTGCGGCAACGCGTCGCTGTGGCTCGTACGGGGCCGAAAAAATTTTCGGAACACGAGAATTGTACAAAGCTTAATTGCTCCGCAGCCTAGGCACCCAGCCACAAGCTGAAGGGCGGACTTTGAACTTCCCTGCGCGATGTGCACAATGAGCCACTCAGTACATGGCTGTGTCTGTCGTCAAGGATTTAAAAAAAAGTGAGATATCAGTGTTCTGAAAACTTTTTGGGGCACCTGTACAACTGCCGCGCCAACGCACACAGGGCTGGGGTTCGAAACTTAGTCGTAGAAGTTTCTTTTAATTTCAACAGCAAACACGCACACCGTAGGGCACTTTTGAAGCATTTTATTGGCGCACCACAGAGATAATATAATAATTGGTTTTTTTTGGGGGGGAAGGAAATGGCGCAGTATCTGTCTCATATATCTTTGGACACCTGAACCGCGCCGTAAGGGAAGGGATAAAGGAGGGAGTGAAAGAAGAAAGGAAAAATAGGTGCCGTAGTGGAGGGCTCCGGCATAATTTCGACCACCTGGGGATCTTTAACGTGCACTGCCATCGCACAGCACACGGGCGCCTTAGCGTTTTTCCTCCATAAAAACGCAGCCGCCGCGGTCGGGTTCGCACCACAGAGAGCAAGGAAGGAAAAGTCCAAAAGAGAAAATGTGAAGTCAAAGTTCTGCTGCCGCTGCCGCCGAAAGTGCGCCACCAGAAAGCTCGCACCAAAGTTCTCCAGGAAATTGAGGAAAAAAAGTGAACCTCTGCTGCCGGAACCAAGGAAAGAGAGTGGCAGCCCACCTTCTCATCCGTCCACTCACTTCAACGTAAGACAAAAGTGCATACCAAAGGAAGCAAGGAAGTTATAGAAAGGCACTAGTAAAAGAGTCGTGGGCTGTTGCTGCTGCCTTTCCCCCAAATAAAAAAAAACACATCCAGAGAGCAGGCCAAAGAAGCCTCTCTTTTTGCCGCCAAAAAGCGAAGAAAAAATTTGGAGGGTGCTTAAGCTTCGTCTTTAAGAGTGAGACGCGACAGCGTGTTGCAGCGTTGCCAAGGGGTGCACGGAACGCAATCGCCTGTTCGGTGCGACGCGTGGCCCTTTGGACAAGCTAAGGAAAGGACGCCTGTCTCACATATCTCTGTGGACACCCCAACTGAGCCGTAAGGGAAGGAAAACGAAATGAAAATTGGTTTTAAGGAAAGGAAATGACACCTGTTCCACAATTCTCGCTGGACTCCCGTACCACGCCGTAAGAGAAGGAAGAGGAGGAGGAGAAATCTGAGGAGGACAATTTTTCACTCACGGCCAATGCCGCCGACGCCGGCGCCAGCTTTTCTGCTATACGAGCTCCTTAACGCTGTCGCGTTAAAATAAGACTTCACTCGTTCACTCACGCACACGCAAAGCATAAGCGAAACCAAAGAGCAGCATGGGCGCTACAAAAACGGTAAAGCAGTAGGCAGTGCAAGGAAAACGCAAGCCAACGGCCAGAATTTGGTGCGGCTACCAAAAGCGCGCCATAAAACACAACCATGAGAGCAAACAAAATCTCGAAGTAGTGCGACGAACGACTCGCAAAACGCAGGGGCTGACACTTGCTACTCTCCATTAAAGCACGAAATATAAAGCGCTGTAGGTTAAGTGCTTCAAAAAATTGGAGCCAAGTGGTGACAACAGTGCTCCTAACAAAAAGGGGAAAAAGCACAAGCAGAAAACAGAAAAAAAGGCCGAAAAGAATCTCGAACAAAAATGAAGAAAAAAAGCCCGATCAGATACCTGAACTTGCACATGAAAAAGCCCTTACCGAATCATCAGGAAAAGAAAGAGGTACGAAAGAAAAAGTTAAAGCACAAACAAACAAAAAAACCTGAGCACGAACAAAAAAAAATTGGAGGACGCTTAAGCTTCGTCTTTTAGAATGACGCGACATGGTGTTGCAGCGTTGCCAAAGGGTTCACGGAACAGAACGCCATCGGCGTTCGGCGCGACGCGTGGCCCGTTGGACAATTTAAGGAAAGGACACCTGTCTCATATATCTCATAGACAAGTGAAGGAAAATAAAATTAAAATTGGTTTTAAGGAAAGGAAACGACGCCTGTGTAAGAATTCTCGCTGAATAACCGTACCGCGCCGTAAGGTAAAGAAAATCCCTTCCCTTACGGCGCGGTTCAGGTATCCATCGAGATGCGCCATTTTTCGCTCGCGGCCAACGCTGCCGACGACACCGGCTTTTCTGCGACACGAGCTCCTTAACGCTATCGCGTCAAAAAACGAGCAGGTAGCCTGAACTAAGCAGAAAAGCTGGATCTGGAGCATGAGTAAAAATCGAAGCTGTAGCTGAATAACGAGCAAATAAAGCCCGAGCTCTATCTAGCACGAGCAGCAAAAAAGCTTGAGCTGTAGCTCAAGCAAAAATGGCCGAGCTGCAGCACAAGCGAAACAGCCGGAGCTGTAGCACGAGCAAAAGTGGCGAATGTCAGCTTTGCTACCGCAATCGATGCCAGCTTGCGCGGCCTTGGTCTGTCACTGAGCGCGGACAAATCGGCGGCCATGGCCTGCGTTTCGCGCTCGCGCGCGCACCTTGCGCCACTGTCACTGGACGGGACTCCGATTCCTTGGCGTTAATCGGTGCGGTACCTTGGCCTGGACATCGACTGGCGCCTTTCCTTCCGCCCCGCGGCGACCAAGGCCTGTCTGCTGATGAAGAGGATCACCGCCGCCGTGCACAAGCTCACCGCTCGAGGCCAGGGCATCTCCCAGCAAGCGGCGCTGCGTCTATACAATGCCGCAGCTTTGGGGGCGGTGCTCTATGCGCTGCCGCTCGTCACGGTGCGCAATCCGTGCTGGAAGAAGCTCGAGCTTCAGCACCGCAAGTCCCTGCGCGTGTGCCTAGGCCTGCCCAAAAACTCGCAGTGCGCCGCAACGTTGGCCGAGGCAGGAGCGTGGCCCCTTGAGCTCCAAGCAGCGCGCAGGGCACTGAATCACGTCGACCGGCTTCACCGCGCACCGGACGGCGGCTCGCTGCTGCAGCGTATGCGCTCGCACCCGCGCTCACGAATGGGCGCGGCGCTGCTCGAGTATGAGCAATTGACCCAAGGCCCACCCCCCTACGGCTCCTGCGCGCCCTGGCCTGCTGTCTCGGAGGTGCAGCGAGAGATCGTCGGCATCGCGGGAAAGCGGAGCACACCCCTCTGCGCTGTGCAGCAGCTGGCCAGAGCCGTCATACACGAGGAGCTCCAGGACCATCTCCTCGTGTACACCGACGGCTCAGTGGCCCGCGACAGCTGCTCCCTTGCTGCGGCGGCCACCATCCCCGCCCTGCGACTGCACAGCCAGCAACACGCAACCTTCCTGGGCTCCTCCACCACGGCGGAGCTGATGGGGATCCGGCTCGGGCTGGACCTGCTGCTCACCCTCGGCCCTCCGCCGCCCAGGAGTGCTCTGCTGTGCGACTCCCGCGCCGCCCTCAGCCGCCTGCAATCTAACGGCCGCGGTACCCCACTAGTCCGGGAAATTCGCTCGCGCATCGAGCGCCTCGCGCAGAGAGGTTGTGCCGTGCGTGCACAGTGGGTGCCCGGTCACTGCGGCATCGCCGGCAACGAAGAAGCTGACGACCTCGCGACCGCTGCACACCAACTACCTGCCAGCGATCTGCCCCTTGCGCTGGAGGACGTGCGTGCGGCCATTCACGACCATCTCCGAAAGCAGCACCCCGACCCACGCATCGCGGGAGGTGAGCGCATCGACAGTGTCACCGGCTGTCGCGCACTTACACGGTCGCAACGTGCAATGATCCTCCGCGCGCGCATTGGCTGCGTGTGGCCCGGGGAACGTCGGGTGCGTCACGGAATCGCGACGAGTGATGTGTGTGACGGATGCGGTGAAGTGGAAACACTAGAACATCTGCTCCTTCGCTGCTCCGCGTTCGCCGATGCTCGTCGCGATATGCTCGCGGCCTATAGGGCGCAGGGCATACTACCAGACTCCATCAAGACGCTATTGTGGCCGCAGGGCAGTGCGCGCACTCGTGAGCGAACTTTGTTGAGCCTCTGTGCATTCCTCGAACACACGGGCTTGACGTCCCGTCTGTTCTCCGTCAGGTAGTTACACGCAGTGACCGAACGCTCCGCGAGTTCTACCTTGAGCGATTAATAACTGGACGCCCCACTCCAGTTGTAACCTACACAGTGCTGTGCGCGTGTGTGATTTAATTCCTCTAAAATGAACTAATCACGCCCACAACCTGGACACATTACTTATTGTGTAAATAGTTTGTACATATTACTTCTCCCCCTGTCCTCTATTCCTGTCTCCTCACCTCTTTCATTTCATTTCTCCATTCTGCCTGCTGTCCTTTATTTCCGCTGCCCCAGCTCAGGTGCTTCAGTATCGATGGCAGATGCCGGGGCTAGCAAAAATCTTTTCCTTCCTTTTTACTATTATTTTTTAATAAAACCACTACCACCACCATCCTCCAGTTGACAGGGGAAAAACACGGACAAAAATGCTGCAAGAATGAGGAAAGCAAAAAGAAAATCTAAAGAATTTCAAAGAAAAGGTCTATCAAAATGTTTCGTCCCACCAACGTGTTGCGCCCCTAGGCTGCCTTGACACCGAGCACGCCCACTTGCCACCCTGAGCACTGTAGTCGAATTCGTTCCAGCCGTGTCTACGCAAACGTCTGATCGCGATGAGTTACAGCTCAAAGATGGCATATTTTCCTAAATGATGCCCAGAGTAAAAAAGAAAAAAAACAAACGAAGTCCCTGCAGATGTCATCTTACTAGGTGCGCTAGACGAAGTTGCTCCAGAAATAGTCTCTGCAAAGAGCAACTTAGCTGGAACGTCTTATAAGTCCGGGCGCTGTGTTCCATCGATGAAAACTGCCGTCCTCATTCCGGGAGCCTTGCCGACACCCTGCTGCGTGCGTTTGAACTCTGAACGGAGGAGACTGCCACCGCATTCTTGGCAGCACCTGCGGCCGCTGCTACTGCTCCCTCGCATCCGCCTCTCTGAACCGCCTTCGAGTGCCTAGCCAACGCTGAAAACGCTTCTTTGTTGGCCACGCAGCCCATCTTCGGCACTTTTACCTCCGTCCTTGCTTCAAACTGCGTGTCCGGGCGCGCAGGTACCGAGGCCTTCATCGCGGACTTGCGGACGACTGCTTGCGCCTCCCTCCACCCAAGCGCCGCCGCCGCTCTGCTGGTTCCCAATACTGGCCCGTGATACGAGGAAGTTGCCTACACCCACAGCGTTGTTCAGCTCGTCGTTGCTGGTCTGTGTGCGTCCAATACGAACGTGCAGGCTGCAGTGGAACTGTTGGAGACAGCGTTGATCGCGGCCGCGCCCCGGCAATTGATGAGCTCCACTGGCAAGTGGACATGCGCCTCCAACTCCGTCTCCATGGCGACTCTCCAACGTTGGCACTGGCGGGCAGGCGAACAGCGGCGCCATGGCGTCGATTCGAACGCCAGAGGCGGCAGGAGCTCGTGCCAAAGCCTATCAACAGGCATCGGCCTGGGGTCCTCCTAGCGCCGCCGCCGCTCTGCTTGGCCTCGGCCCGGTACACGAAGTAGCCCCCGTTTTCAGCACTGCTCTTCAGCTCGCCTTGGGTGGCATGCGAGTGGAGGAAGACGAATGCGCATGCTGCAAGAGAACCGTCAAGCACTCCTATGATCGCTTCCGGACCACGGAGGGTGACGAGCTCCAGCGGAAGGCTTAGCCTGCGCCACCTGCTCCGACTCAATGGCGCCCTTGTTACAGATAGAGGACCGCCTAGACGCACTGCGACGCCACGACGTAGGACGGAACACTTGCTGCGGCAGGAGCTGCAGCCACAGCGGCCGCCTCCTTCTCTGCCCCGGCTTCGAATGCTGCGTCAGCGTTCCGTTAACAGGGAGGAAGGGGGAGGGTGTAGGTGCACACATCCACCCGCCATCTGTGTCAGCTTCTTCGTCATCGCAACCTTTGTAGCTGGAGATGAAGATCTGAAAACGGATCACACATGCCTTTAAGAATTCCCTGTTGTTCCTCATCACTTTAGCCCACTTTACCCAACTATAGGCGACGAGGTTGCTCGAAGGCCGCAGTTGATCTATCAGGCCAGCCACAGAGGTTCTGCTTGCAAGTGCGCAAGTGCTCGTTCCTTCTTTCTTGATCAGCTCCATGTAGCGGAGAATCATTAAGGAAACTGATACGTGTATATGAGTGATAGACTATGTTGTTGTTATTAGCCTATCAAAACAACCACAACTCTTTCCCTGACTCAGCGTCGTCTAGGTGCTTAGCGCGTGCTCCCAGTACAGCACACTAATTAGTAAAGTCTCTGGATGGGTACACGTTTGAAAGTTTATTCATTAGTTTCTTCTTAATTCACTGGGCGGATGTTAGCTCTGCATAACGAACAAACACTGAGAAAAATGAGGCGTGTACGTCAACGGATGCCTACCACTCTTTCCTTGTCGTCTTAGGCGTCGTCGCCTAGGTGCTTGGCTCGTGCTCCCAGTACAGCACAATGATTAGTAAAGCTTCTAGATGGTATATTTTTCGAACTTTATTACAAGTTTCTTCTTCATTCACCTAGAGGAGGTCAGCTCAGCGTAGCGAAGAAACATTGAGAAAAATGACACGTGTACGTCAATTTGGTTGACTACAAATCTTTTCTTGTAGTCGTCGTCTAGGTGCTTGGCTCGGCTCCCAGTACAGCACATTCATTAGTAATGTATCTAGATAGGTATACGATTGCGACTTTATTTATTAATTTCTTCTTCATTCGCTGAGACGGTGTCAGCGCTGCGTAGCGAAAAAACATTCAGAAAAATGACACGTGTAGGTCAACGCTTGGCTACAACTCTTTCCATGTCGTCTGAGCTTGTCGCTGTATATACTTAGTTGAGCCCAATTGCAAAGACTTTTCAGAGCACGTGTTCTTTCTTCCAGTTGTACAAAACGCTTAGCAGTGAAGGCAGGCAAGAAGAAAAACTAGGTACCCCCTGCGCAATACGCAGCATATCCTACAGTGGTAAATGTGGGAACTCCTGTGGTACCCAAGCCTGGAATCTCCTGCCTGGTAGCTGGGTTTTACCTTAACCGAATCTCTATAAAGGCTTCTCATATACCTTCAGAATTAAATATTGCCGCGACGACACTTTCCCGTGGCAAAGCGGAACAGTCGCAGCGCAGCCACACGCAGCGATGGATAAGTAGTTAGGGCGCTCGGCTACTGATCCGGAGTTCCCTTGTTTGATCCCGACCGCGGCGGCTGCGTTTCAATGGAGGCGAAACGCTAAGGTGCCCGTGTGCTGTGCGTTGTCAGTGCACGTGAAAGATCCCCAGGTGGTCATAATTATTCCGGAGCCCTCCACTACGGCGCCTCTTTCTTCCTTTCTTCTCTCACTCCATCATTTATCTCTTCTCTTACAGCGCGGTTCAGGTGTCCGCTGATATGTGAGCCAGAATCTCCGCCATTTCCTCTCCACAAAAACCAATATTCATTTCTTATACTTCCGAGCATTTGGATACACTCGTGCTGGTCTCAAAAACTTGTTTTTTTCTGGAGTGCTTTAAAATTTACCTTGAGGCACCATATCGAGGACGTTACATGCATTCCCTTGTCTTTCTTTTCGCACTGCGCGCTCTCGCAGACCTACAGGACTACTCCCCTGATCACACCGTCTGCGAAGCCAAGGCGTGACGTCACCATCGGGTCGTACCTGCGGCACGTGAAGGAACCCTACTTCACCACCATGAAGATGCCCGTCGACAGCCTCAACAACCCCGATGCAATCGCCAAGGTTAGACCAATTTCGCCTATTAATGAAAACACCAGTCCCCAGTTACCAGACTTTCATATGGTGAGCTCGCCCTCTTAAACGGCCGTGCGTTCCCGCGGCAAGTGCTACAATGCTGCAACTTACTGTGGGTATGAATCGTTGATAACTGTACACCGAGGAGTGGCAGCAGTGGTGCCTCACGTCTTGCCTGCTTTGATGTCACCTTGTTTTTGCCTTAGCAAGAAATCATGTAACCGGAAGGCCCGAACCGAAGACAAGCGATATTTTGAATAAGCGCTATAAAATAGCTCATCAGGACACGCAGCTCCAGACTTTATTGTGCGCACCACTCTTGAAGACGCTTTAGTGGTGCACGGTGCGCAAAAGTGACGGGCTTCTTTATGAAACCCGTGAACGGTGCTTGTAAACTGCCTTGAAAAAGAAGCCCTCATCTGCCCTTGGACTGCGGAGTCGCAGGCTGCTAGAGGAGCAGTAGGCTCAAATTAGCCGCAGTTGATCCTAAGAATACTAATAATTGGTTTTTGGGGAAAGGAAATGGCGCAGTATCTGTCTCATATATCGTTGGACACCTGAACCGCGCCGTAAGGGAAGGGATAAAGGAGGGAGTGAAAGAAGAAAGGAAGAAAAGGTGCCGTAGTGGAGGGCTCCGGAATAATGTCGACCACTTGGGGATTTTTAACGTGCACTGACATCGCACAGCACACGGGCGCCTTAGAGTTTTTCCTCCATAAAAACGCAGCCGCCGCGGTCGGGTTCGAACCCGGGAACTCCGGATCAGTAGTCGAGCGCCCTAACCACTGAGCCACCGCGGCGGGTGATGATTCTAAGAGCTAAAGAAGATTCCTGGAGTGTGCACCCGGTTCACTCATGTCTTATCACGCGCATGCAGAAGGTGCAAGAGACGGTGAATCAGGTGGCGTCCGGCAGCAACTCCCCGTGCTTCGGCCTGCCGGCGTCGGTGGCTGTCAGCGGAGGCAGTGGTGGTCGCAGCACACCGGGTGCTGACGGTCCTAAGATTGTGCACAACGTGTACAACTCGCCCATCCACCTCTACTCGACCCAAAACGTCGCCGACACGCTGGCCGCGCAGGCAGGCGTCAAGCTCGGCCAGGGCAACCTCCAGCCGTAAGTACGCGGCTTAGTGGTGGGAAATGCGACCGTCACCTTGATAAACATATACTGTGCCAGAGACGTTTCTCTTCGTCGAGACTTCCAAAGAATGCACTCAGGTCGAAGCAAACAACGTGCTCAGCTCACGCAATCAGGTGCGAGAGACTTTAGTTAGTGTTTTTCTATTTAAAACGCCCTATGAAAGATGCGAAAGGGGTCATGTCAAGATAGACTTTTGCAGCCAACTAGAGGTCGGTCATCCTCTATGTACATACAATGGCTAGACGGCGTCTGCTTAGGCCCCACGCAGTGATACATCGACATGTGCGTGCGTTTGGATGTGCTATTTTATGTTAGGTGAAGAGTGTATGTGGAGGAAAAACACTGCTGGCACTATGAGGAAGGCCCCAAGGAAAAGCAGACAGAATAAGGACCACGTCAAGCTTGACAGCCCCCCACCGCTCCTTGTTCACTTAGGCCGTCTCTTAGCTATTTCCCCGGAGTCTATAGCGTTACCCCTCTCGCATCCGTTGCTTCTGCCTTGACAAATGAAAGCGCTGATGCCGCTGAAGACTCCATTTTGCCAGTATCATAAATCATTTGGTGGTCTTAAATTAGCGGTGCTTAATTTTCAAAGTGCACTTATCGACAGGCCGCACGAAAAAATAAGAACAGATAATAATTTAGAGCTGCACAGAACTTTAGTTTCAAAATTACGTGCTTTGTAAGGTCTCCGTTATTTACTGGAGCCGTATATCAACAAGGAATGCTCGCATTAGGAAGCCTTCATTTCGAAACTGGAGCTTTATGAGATCGATATTGATCGGAAATCAAAACGCAATGCGTTACATTAGTTTCATGAGATATAAAATGTATTGAACATTTGTAATTCTTTTTTTAGTGTTTTTGCTTTGCAGAGTGGTGCGTTTATGCTGTTTGTGGAAATACTGCATTATGCCTGGCTTTTCATGTGCTGCATCGGGTGTGCTTATTAGACGGTTGCGTAGTGAGAGATATACACTCCCATTAGGATATAGATGGGCACGCAAGCGACTGAAGCCAACTGAAACGGTTAATCACATTGCAAACCTAGCCAAACTGTTTTAACTCAGAACGAAGAGAACCTGTAAAGATTAATCGGTTGCATTAAAGTATGCTTCAAGTGATTCTAGAATTGAGAACACGAAGAAAGGCTACGCGGCCGCTGCAGAAGTAAAGTTGCAAGATCACTAGTAATAAAACTGAATAAGAGCTAACCATAAACTTGGAGGCTATCCTTCTAGAGCCTTAAATTTTTATGGCTATGTTTGGTCGCGCGTGACCATGAGAAGTGAGAGCGCCCAAACATAGTAATCGCTTGAAATTCAAACACAACGCAAATAAAGTTCGCCAAACTGCATGCGAGGTAAGACTTGAAACAATTGGGAGGACTCCGAATAAAAGACAACTTCTTGGGTGAAAAGTTGTCTGTACAATTAGCCGTGATTGCGCGAAAGAAGCTTATCTGACCCGTCACAGGAATATAACTTCCGGCGCAGAAGATACAGTGACAACACAACATATGTAACTTCCGCCCACACAGTGAAACTTCCGTGCGAGGAGAACTACAGTGTGAGGAAAGTCCAAGCATATACGCAACGAACACGTACGCAGGTCAGCCAGTCTGGAACAGACGTTTCTTTCAAGGTTCTGTTGAAAGTGCCGCTTTTAGTTTTCTCTCTTCAGAAGACGATGGATTGGCCAAATGTTCCGAGGTCACAGGATCCGCATGTGAGCTGTACATTCACATAACTATGGCACGTATAAAGTTACCGAGGTCAACCGGGATACCGATGAGGCCTTTTTTCACCCTCTATAGATTCTTAGGTTCGGGGCTACCGTAAACGTCCTATTACAAGATTGAGAAGCAGATCCTGCGGCCTGGGAACTTTTGATCAAGCCCGTACATCTGGAGTAAGCGCATGCGGTCTTGAACAATGCCACGCGAATAATGGGATCGCTTTCTGGAGCAACCAAACAGCGTCAAACTTCCCGCTCAGAACTTAAACCTCAGCCTAAACGGCTGGAGAAGTTATTTTATAATCCATCAAATAGGCCGTTTCAGTTGGCTTCGTTTGCGACCTGCCCAAAAATCAATCACTGTGGTCCGTTTGTGGTTGAGAACGACTGCCTTTTGTGCCTCCCTGTGCGTTCCTATGCCTGCATCTTGCGTGTTGTCTGAGCAGCTCCAAGTTCCCGCGTCGTGTAGCAAGAACGCGGCGCCGACGTCAAACGTGCGCACACTGATGTAAACGGCGCGGCGAACATTTTGGGTTAGCAAATGACGAACGCAACGTGCAGATCCAGTAGCGCAACGCTCCCTACCACGTGTCAAGATGCAGGGCAGCAGCAGTCATATTCAAGCGTAAGCTATATCTGGAACGTAGAGTTTCATACATTAGCAGCGAGGCGATGCCCGGCATACTTCGTAGCAGTACCTATACCGTGGGCAACCGTTACGAGAAATGTGAGATTTCCAGCGCAGCCGGAATGCTACTCTAACTACAAACGATCGCTACCTACTAAAGTTAGGTTCGAATGAGCGGACATATATAGAAGTGGTCACTAGTAAGGTATAAAATTTTCGCCCGTAGTTCACTTCATCTCCCCGATCATTGGGCTGCAGCTTCAGATAAAACAAAGACTGGTCTATTGGTTTCGAGGCGAAGCATACACTTGCAAAATGAAATGACAGAAAAAAACCCACGCAAAAAATGAAATCTTGCAGCCTAGATGTGTCGCAGTCGTTTTAAAGCGATTTTTACTGTGCATCGATCCGCAGATCTTTCCAGCTAGCTAATGGAGAATTTTAACATCTTGAACTTTCAGCGAATTAACTGTAAAAAAAGTTGATACACCGTGACTAGAAGTTCTATGCATAGGCCCAGTCAGATAAACACAGAGGGAGCACATATGCGCTCTTTACAACTCTACTAAATTAACTGGAAGTTCGGATTTATAACAAGTTTGCACGACCTTCCGTGTCCACCGGCTAGCGCAGTTTATTTTTATTTGCATTTTCTGCTTTTCTCTTTTTTGCGCCAGTCGGTCACAAGCGTACACTGTTACACTGTCTTAGGTCTGTTCGTTTCTGACCAACAGGCAAACTAGGCTTGCCAGTCTTCTGAAGGAAGCGATATTAACTGCAAGCAAAATGGTCAGGTCTGTACTCGCTCCCAGGGTAGTGTTGCCTGCAATCATTCATCATGCTTGCACTTAATGCGCACACCTTTGTGCAAGTCTGGGCATGTCCATTGACACCAATACGCGTCATGTTTGCCTGCTTTTAAACATAAAACACCCTCTCAAGCTTCGCAGTTTTGTCGGATGACTGTCGCCCCGCCGTAAGGCTTGCACGACGCTGTTCCCGTCATTCCCTCACGAAGTAAATACCAGTCAGACATATCCACATCGGAAAAAGTTACTAGAAAGCTTACGTGCACAAAACCCGCGCAAACAAAATCACTTAACTAAGCCACGAATTCAAACTCTCCAAGTACGCACCTCCTGCTCTACCGAAATCAGTAAATTAATGTTAAGTTGAATTAGAATGGCAGAAACGATACTGCATATCTATTTGCTATGAATGTACGCCAACAATACTTTTTGAGTATCATGTCTGCAACGTTTAATTTTTTTATTCTTTTATTCTTGGCTAGTGGTACATGGGGCACCCTGTTCTAAAAGCGCCTTCTTTGAGTAAAACCGCAGTTGAAAGTCAGACATTGCTTTTCATTCCACCCTTCGTATTCTACTCGTTGCTCAGGCTGGGAATGGCACAAGCACGTGCCTTGCAGCCTTGTACAGGTTACTAGGCCATTTGTTCTGGCTGATGCGCGTTTGTGTGGGCCAAGCCCACTGTTTGCATTAGAGTATTTTCTGAGAGTTCTTAACAAGCGTTGTGTAAAGCGCCGTCGTGACTGTGCGCGTCCAATGCGTCCAAGCAATAGCGTCTTGCGGGAAAAAAATACTAAATCATTGTGACCATTTATAGAGGTAAAGTGGTCATCAGCTGAGCAAGGAGCTGACCTCTTGGGACGCGCGCCCAGTACTCTACCGTGCTTAGTTTGGAGTATGATTCGAAGCGGCTCAGTTACCATCAAACAGCGGGGTGCTAGGGGAGGGGGAAGGGCGGGCAGCGGAAGGTCTGGAGCGTTTTCGTCTCGTTTTTATTGAGAGATTTTCCAAATCATTTATTGCACGTTTTATTGAACCTCCCCGTGTTTTATGTCAAATATCGCAGCCATACAGCGTTTTAATTCAGCGTTAAAGTGGAGCTTTTCATTTCATGATCTCGGTAAGGCGATTTATTTGAGCGACCCTCCGTTAGTGGCGCCATACAATACACGCACGTAGATGATCACTTTGCGCTGGCTAAACGAGAAGGTGCCAGTTTTTCTTTCGCCCATTGCAGGCACATCATGAATGGTAAAAAACTAGTTTTTCATCCCCGTCTTTGGTGCTGTTGCCCCTAAAAATGTATAACCAACTCGCCTTTTTAGCTACAAAATATACAGAGAGAAAGGTCTAGGAAACATATAATTACCAACAAAAAATGCATAAATATTCGCCGGAGTTGTTCTCTATTCCTGCTAGCTCGACAGCCGGCGGACATCTATCACAGCTAAACCACAAACACACGAGCAGATGCGCGCCGCATGCGCCTTAGGTGGTGCCGGTACTGATATATATGTCGGACATCGGCGTTTTGCACAAGTCACCGCCAGCAGATGCTAAGATGGCGGCACGGAGTGCACGTTCTATTGGGGCGGGGGAGGGGGGCGGGGGAGGCGGGAGGGTCGAGGGGGGGGGGGGGGGGACTACAAGGCACAGTTCGCACACACCATGGCGCTCTTTCGCTGTACACGCGAGCAAAAGGAGAAGACAGCTTTACAGGCGCCATTACCTCCCTCTTCCTTGTGTTTCGGAGTCCAAATGCCAGTGCCACGCTCGCATCTGCTCGCGCTACCAGCCGTACGCCGCGTCCTGCGGACACAAAGATGCGTAGACGGACACTGGCGCACTTTTCCCCCGTATTTTCACTCTCAGCACTTGCGAGGTGTGTATTGCTACACGAAGGCATTATAGAAGGCCCACTTCAATCTTCGCGAGCGATCTGTTTGTGCCCTCATATAAAAAAAAAGCAATAAAACGCGCGAGCAGCTATCGATGGCGACTAACTCGAAACACTGCCGGACTTCTTCGGCAACGACTCTCTGCCGACGCTTCGCAACGTGAGCGCCAAACTGTTCCGCCACGCGCGTATTATAGTAGAGACGCGGAGTGGAGGGGTAACGCGGGCGGGCGCACGCATGAAGACGTCGCTAAACGCAATCTTCGCCGCCGAAGTTTGCGCAAAGACCATGCTTGTCTGTGCAAGAAGAGCACAGACTTGAACGCAATGGGTCAGATAGAATGCCGCAGTAGAGTCACAGTCGCACGGTAAGGAAATACCGCTCGTGCGCTTTCTCCGGACTTACCACGTCCGGTACGAATGATGAGACAAGAAACCAAGCAGACCTCCAAGCTGCCGAATTTAACTGCGCTCTCCTCCCGAAACGACAAGACGGACATACACATTCACCGCTGACTGTATACGTCCAGGCAACGCGCAGTCTACGTTTTTGCCGCATGAGCCAATGCATATAGCTCGCAGCCCCAGTGAACTGAACATCTTTGCATGTTTGTGCAGCTTGACGGTGTCGCCGCTAGTAGCTGCTACTGTAGTGGAAAATGTATACGCGCTGTGTTACGCGCTTTCTGTGTCGCAGATCTCATGTATACGCTGCACTTGGTGACAATATAAACAAATGAAGTCACCGATGAAAAGCCAGCGGCAGCTAAAGAGTAATAAGGCTGCCTTGAAAAAAAGAAATGCAAGGAGTGACTTTTTCAAGGCGATTATTTCCAGTATGCAAATGAGTGAGATTGAGTGCAGATTAGTGGGGAAAGTCTAGAACATGCTGGATGAACAGGGTGTTTGCCTCATTGTCACAGAGTGCAGCCGCACGCTTACTAGCCTGAACATCGATACATACCCCGGGCTCAAATTCAAAGCAGGGTCACTTGAACACGAAATTCAGAACTCAACGATGTGACGGGGTTTGTTCCCCTTACGTTGAGACAAGACAACCAGGGGGAAACAACTCACTGAGCAAATTCCATTTGCAACAGTCTTACTTGCGAGGCGGCTGCCCGCAAGTTACTGTGAGGTGGGATTTAACGCGTCTGGTGTTTATATGTGCATATATTGCGAAAAAAAGAGAGATCGACTACGCGCATGAGAGTTCCCCTGTTCTCTTCAAAAAGACATCGAGCCCTGGGTATGCAGCTAAAGTTGATGGTCACCGAGAGCATTCCGTAAATATATACCATATCAGTTCGGAAGTGTCAAAAGAGAATTAAGCAGTTATTTAAGAAGGAAAAAAGCAGTCCCATACGAACCCCTTTGCAGAGTGTACAGAACAAGTTCACATCAAAGGTATCTCCGAAATCCGATCGCAAGCAGCAATTTCCGTTAATATATGACAGTTGACAATTTACGGGATCTTTTAACTCGGCTTCTTCGCGAGATTTTTCCAAACACAACCTTTTTTTCTAAGAGGTAACAAACCGCACCAGTACAACCGAGCTGGGCCTCGCTTCACCTTGCGATGAGGGGGTGGTCACGAGGAGAGTAAAGGCGCGGTAAATATCGTGCCAAGTGCAAAAACAGCGCACTTTTGGGCACTCGAGCTCTGTCGTACTTAGCACTGCAAAGAGGGCGAAAAGGCGCGTATTCATGCCTTCTTTCAGTAGCCTCTTCCAGTATTCCCGGACATGAGTGCGAAGTTTTCTTTTCGATCACTGAGGGCCAGCTACAGACAAACGGGGGTGGAAGAAGAGCAGCTGGTGACCGTCCGTAGTTTACGCAGATCAAGAGGGCGTCTCTACCTTCTCGCCTTGAAGTATAAAAGCAAGAGTGTCATCAGTGAATTAAATCTCTTGGCCAGAAAAAATACTTGGCAGAGAAGCCAACAGTCTGCAAATTGTCCGTTCCTAAACTTTGCCTTATCAATGAACCGGCGATTTATGCTGCTGACATTACTAGCCAAAGCTTTGGCGGGAAATATATATATATATATATATATATATATATATATATATATATATATATATATATATATATATATATATATATATATATATAATCGAGGCTGCGATAATATGCACACCCTGCACAGGAAAATCATATATATATATATATATATATATATATATATATATATATAATCGAGACTGCAATAATATGCACACTCTCCACAGGAAAATCATTCTCATCTCCGTACTCTTGGTGACCATCAAATAATTAGCCCCATCGATAAGGCTACGTAGTAGGAATGAGTAGAAGCAGTGCTTGCTGTGTGGTGCAGGCCCGTTTTGTGCATACAACCCCCCGTGCATCGTGTGGGCACCGAGCACACGTGAAACCGAACTGTGCTCAGTGCTCGCAACGCTCCGCCGCAATAAAGACGTAGAATATAGATACCTACGATTCGGACTCGTTTAGTGAAGGCATCACGGCCAATGCGCCGAGGACGTCGCGATCGTCCGTTTGTCTGCGCCTGTCGGCACCCCCTGCTGATATCGGAGCGGAGCTCACGAAGCACGCGCGGTCGTAAGCACGACACGGTTCCTGCGTGCCTGCCTGCCATGCCTGCCGTGCCGCTCGATGTCCCGAGCAACTAACCAATCGTGAAGTGTTTTTATCGACCTGTCCTTCCTGGGCCGCAAACACCACTAGATCGGGGAGCGCCAGCCCTCAGCAGCAGCAGCACTCACCGCGCAGCGTGGGCAGCGCGGGTAGCGGCGTGGGAATGGCCCGGCCCGGCACCAAACTGGCCAGCGCTGCCGACATCACCTTGTCGCCCACCTACCAGATGATCCACGGCGAGGAGTGGCGCGACATTCGCAAGAGCGACCTCCAGGAACACCGGCCCGTTCAAAACCAGCTGTATGCCGTCCAGCCAGACTACGGCAATGCCATCAACGCGTTTGGAGCCCCGAAAGGACGCATCCAGCAGTCTAACAGCTTCAAGACTATCATGTCCACTGTAATGACGCCAAAGCTGCTCTAGAGACACTGCTCACAAATGCAGAAGCAAGCACCCGTAGGCAAACTCATGTTTGTGAGGCTTGAAGAAATGCAAGGTGCAGAATGCAGCCACTTACATGCGTTTAATCCAAAAAAGCATCGCCTTAATGAGGCGTCTGTTTACAAACGCGAGTTTGCCTACGGAATTTGCTCATTGCTTATGACGCCTCTATATCTCTGTAACCGTCCAAAAAATAGCAGGGCCTCAAGAATGCAAGTTTGTGATGCGTCATCCCTTTGCAGCCACACATTGGTGCTAACGTCACTTCCTGAAAGAGGAAGGCTGTCGACATGAATGATGTGCAGGTCTATTCAACCAATAGAGGTAGCATATGTGATTCATTTCCGACCCGAATTCAAAGGCACCAAAAGGAGATGCTTGTCTCCTGTAGTCCTGACATCAAAATGTTCTCAACTTGCAGCTTTGCGAGATTGTGTGCCATGAGAGGCAACCATTTTTTTTTCTGTGCACAAGTGAATAAAAATCAATAAACGACAATACTTTGGACACCTAAATCCGCATAAAACATAACATGACAAAGAGTGTCATGATAACTGCCTCAACATTTTGCAGAACTGATAATTGTTTCTTAACATAGGAATTAGAAAAAAACTGGCAGACAAAAAGGTGTGGCAATGGCCAGAACTTCTGACTTGCCATTTGCATCACAAGTTTAACACATAAGTATAAAGCTTTTCTTAACACATATATCTATGAACCCTGTTTGGGGTGCAAAAAATTGTGAAACGCCAAAGGCAGACATTGTGACGCTCTGTGCTCCCAAAAAATGGGACTCATATGCTTTGGGACGCACAGCACGTCTTGTGGCCCCCTGCGTGTGACCCACAACGTGTACAATCCTAACAGCAGAGCCCGAAGATACAGGTTATGTAAAAAATGGAGGCTTGGAGCTTGAAAGGTGAATGACCACCTATTTGCTGTATTGCAACCATCACTTGTACCTTGCTTCCAAACAGTTGTGCTTGTTGGTGACTGTGAATGTATTAGCGCTTTCCTGCTTTGGATGGAGTGCCATATGAAAAGTTCAGTGCTTTTGTCTTGCTCTGGGTGTCTGATAGCTGGGTAGATTACAAGGAGATGTCTTTTTCACTTCTTTCAATATTTTTTTGAGTGAAATGCTATCCCTTCTGGTGAGCCTTATGCAATGCAATGCAATGTGTCGTTGCAGTAAGGCACATCAGGGGAGATGTAATTTTTTAAGTGTATTTATTTCTTTTACTCTGTTTGTCATTTTTTTCTTGCAAAAAATGCCATTACACTGGTCTGTTGCAAATCAAATTCACTTAAAAACTTTCTAAGAATGGAGTTGCTGTAATATACGTTTCATTGACACAATCTGCTCAGCAGCAAAAAATTTCCGACACACAAATCTCTCAGTGCATATCAAACCATGCATACATAATGCATTGCTGAGAGAAAAAAGCAAGTGTGATGTCAATGCTGCTCAGGCTTGACATACTGCTTCTACTGAAATAAAATAAAAAACTATGTAATAGCTATGGAGCTGTCCAGTGGTACCTTAAATACGCACAGCAACGGAATGTTCAGCTGGATGCAGGTTTATTTGTCACTGTACAGTAACTTATTGAAATAAATCTCCTATAAACCTACAATGTCCCACTGTTGTGCTGTTGCAAAAAGTACGCAGTACCTTTGCAACTACAGGCTTATCTATTACCTTGTTCAACATAGCAAAACATCCTGATTGATATTTGGCTGTCTATAACTAACGAGTGTAATACTGTAACTTATTTTTTACACATATCGCAATTCACTCCAAGGTCCCAGTGCTTTTCTTTTTGAATGTACCAGCCATTCACACTCATGGAAAGATGCAGTCTTGTTCATCAATTTTATTAAGAAAAGCGTGGAAGAAAATCGTTTCTCTCAGCTGTTTACTGCATTCATTTGAGTCTAGGCCGACAGATTTTCTAAGAATACGAGGAATGAAACTCTTGGGTAAGCTTATTCATCAACGAGCACTGGGAGAAAGGAACGGTACCAGATGAGTGGAAACACGCAACAGTGGTGATGATTCCCTAACCTGGAAAGAAGCTCCAAATAGAAAACCTCAGGCTGATATCGCTAACGTCGTGCCTGGGAAAACGTTTTGAGCGAATAGTCACCCGTCGACTAAAGCAACACTTAGAAGAGAAGGGGCACTACCCGGACAGCATGTTCGGTTTCCGGGAAAGCTGTCCACGCAGGACGTCCTCCTTCAGATCAAAGAAAAAGCCCTAACGCAAGCCCCGTACAATGGCGAAAACGTTATCATGGCCCTAGACGTCAAAAGCGCTTTTGATAATGTAGGCCACGCCGCCATCATGGAGGGACTCAACAACGCCAACTGCGCGAAGAAGATCTACGATTACACCAGCGCCGTCCTAAGCAACCGGACAGCCACGGTGGCAATCGGGGAGCTCAGAGGAGAAAAAACACTCCAAACAAGGGCACGCTGCAAGGATCGGTCATATCACCGGTACTCTTCAACGTAGCGATGATAGAACTAGCAAGAAGACTCGAAGAGATCGAGGACATCGGCTTCGCAATCTATGCGAACGACATCACGATATGGGCCAACCAGGGAACGCTAGGACAAAAAGAGAAGTTTACAAGAAGCGGCGACGTGAGTGGAAGAGTATGCGAAAGAAAGAGGACTGGCGTGGTTCACTGAAAAGTCGGAGATCCTCAGAATCCAGAGAGGGAAGAAAAACCCGGAGAAGGTCGAAACCCTGCTCAAACGAAGCCACATACCGGAGAAGGAACGGGTCAGAATTCTCGGAATGTGGATTCAAACAAACAGGAGATGCGTATTCGCAATCAACCGGCTTAAGCTGGCTGCGACGAAAGTGGAAAGAAGGATAACCAGAGTATCGCAGAAAAGACGTGGCTTAAAAGAAAGTACACTCTGAAACTCGTTAGAAGTTTGATCATAAGTAGGGTGACCTACTTCCTCCCGTACTTGCAAACAACGCAGGAAGAAAGGGACCAAATTAACGCAATCATTCGGAAGGCGTATAAAACGGCCCTTCATCTGCCGATGAGCACAGCAACGAGAAGTTAATAGCACTCGGCATTCGGAATACATTCGAAGAGCAGGAAGAGGCACAGCTAGAGACGCAGAAGGAAAGGCTGGTGCAAACAAGAAGTGGCAGAAGAATCCTAGAAAAGTTGGTATACAACTTAGAAAAAATGCTAGAAAAGGAAGCAGACATCTCCGACGACATCAGAGCCACTATCAAATTCTGCTCCCCAAAAACATGGACCAAAACCTGAACCAAGCTAGGAGAAAGGCGAGAGCAAAATACATCAAACAGAAAGTGGCGGTCAAAGAAAATACAGTATATGTGGACGCGTCGAGATATAGAGGAAGAGACGTGAGAATGGCCGCGGTAGCACTCAACTGGGAGGGCGCAGAATTCTCTAGCGCATTCGTTAAAAACGGTAAGCTTGATGAGGGCGAGGAACTCTTATTGCTCTAGTGATTGCCGAAGGCAACCTCATCAGAAAATCTTTAACGTACTAACTGACTCGAAAGAGGCGTGCAGGAACTATATGAAAGGAAGGATAGGTAAATGTGCAAGACACGTCCTAGCACAAGTGGCTCCAAAAAAGGACCAGGCGAGACATGTTATTTCTGGATACCAGGACATGCGGAAGTATGGGACAAGCTCAGGGCCGATGATTCCGCTTGAGCTTACACGAGCCGAGCCTCTCATCAACTCAGGCCGGAGGAGTCCTTAGAAAACGTAATGCCCACCTTCTCAGCAATCACCAATTACTCCAGAGGGGTAAGGAAAAGATATCGGTTACCGCACTCTAGCCTGACTCAGGAAGAGGCGGTACATATGAAGGAGGCTCCAAACAGAAACCCCAGCTAATCTTTTCATATTAATTAAGATATATCCAACGCAGTACAGTGACACGCGCCCCAAATGCGGAGGCAGACCCACGGTGTATCACACAACGTGGGTGAGCAAGGACAATTGTAGTTTCCATAATCAGAAAGAACTGTGTCGGGAGCAGTGGGAGGAAGCGCTTTCCAGCCAAAATTCAGCCTTCATACGAAGGCTGGTACAACATGCTCTGAAAGCTGCCAGATCCAATGGGGCTCTGGAATAGGGGCTCCACTCGCTGAAGAGGGCGAAGACATCGCAAGATGAAGACCTCTGCACTCTGAAGTGTATAGAAACTAGAGCAGTAAAGTTTATCCTACTCTATCCTATCCTTGGGTAAGCTTAGATTCGAGAATTTATAAATAAACCCCAAACCACAAAAACTCATCAAAACTTAAAATGTAGCATGCAAGTAGCACCAACGCAAACCTCCACTATAAGATAGCACTGTAGCCATTACTATTCTTAGCCGATGACAACGGAAGCACAGCAGACTGCCTGCCATTCTGACCAAGTTTACCATTCGTATAATATCGAGTTTGGGGAGCATGAGCCCATTCATCGACTGTCCAAGTTTTGTACTGACCAACATAATGACACCAAGCAGGATGTGTCATTACAATGCTGCCTTTCTTCAAACTGACCGACACTTCGCCGGGAATGAAAACAATGTTTGTCATTAGAGGGGTCAGCGTGACCAGCTTTTTGCATGCACTGCAACACGAAGGGCCTTCTCGTCCTCAATTTTTTTCAGCCGGCTTACATTCAAAAACTTTTTTTCTCTCTGGCCTTTAACTTTAGGGTGTAGGCTTAGAATCAAGGCCAGCCTAGATTTGAGTAAATATTGCACATGCATTTGCCATCGTCTGTGCTACATGACGCGATTCCAAATATGTTCCTTTAAGCTATATTTCACTTTAGAGAAAAGATACAACAAAATCAAGTGAATATTGAAGTTGTTCTAGCGTAGCAAATGCCTTGTTAGCGAAAAACTGCTTCACAGATTGTGTTGCATTCCACGTTTTCTTCAGCTTTTGAAATTAAAGTCTAGGGCAGTGACTGTGTTCACACTTTCAAGTTCTCCCCCCCCCCCTCTGTCATGCCACCGAAACACACATGCATGATAAAGGCAGTCTTCCCTACTGTTAGTCTAAAAACGAATTTGAAAGAGTTCTGCTGGTACTATATTCAATTTCACTAAAAATTACAAATACGACACATTGTTACATCCAAAGTCAGCATCTGTGTGGCACAGGAGAGAAAGGTCAATACCTTCAAATAAAGGTTGGCAGTCAACTCAATGGCCAATAGTGGTGTTGTTTGTCAGGAAGGCTCAGGCACATGTAATGTCATCACTCCATGCTCAGTCCTCCCTGCTTCACCTCAGAGGTATAAACACAGTCTTCATATATAATAGACAAACTTGCAAGCTTCTTACACTTCGTTTTTCAATAGAAAAGACAGGCTTTCTTCAACTTCTGACAACATATTGACATAAATGCTGGCAACACATTGAAACGTTACCAAAGCTTATGCTTCACGACAACTCAACTAAATGCATCAACATAAAATACAGCCAGACTCAAACATTTCACTATTTCCACATGCAGCAGCAATTTCGTACAACCTTCTAAACAAATAAACAGTCACAAGTTGTGCAAGAGAGTTCAAGCACAGGCTGCCCAATGCGTACCTGTTCTGCACTAATCAAGAAGACTAACAATAAGGAAGCTGTGTGCTAATAGCAAGTATCCAAATCCAAATGTCAAGCAGTTTTACAATAAAAGAGTGAAAAATTCAATCAACAGACAGTTGAACCACAGAGCTTAAAATGAATGTGCGCTAAAGGACATTTTAGCCCCACAACATACCAATGCTGGCGTATTTTGACGCAAACTCAGATAGAGCTAACGGGCTAAAATGGTAACAAGTAAAATGGTGTCCTTGACTTTTTGACACAGATAATAAAATGGCATACTTGATTCACAGCAGCGATCACCCAGAACAATAACAATAAGCAGAAAACTACGCCAAAGCAGCAACATATCCTTTGTATTTAAAGAAAGATCAGTCGACATCTAGATCATAAGATACCTTATGAAAATAGCTATATCATGTACTATTAATATTATTCTTCACAAAAATTATACCAGCAAGGGTTCACAGTCAGAAAATGACCCTGATGTCAATCATAGTTCGCATTATAGGCATACAAAACAGTACCAGAACCTAGCCTATAGAAACAGTAAGCATGACGGTTGGAGCGAATTTGTCCAGGCACAAGAGACTACTTACACATCTATTACCAGTACATGACTAAAGTGCTAAAAATTCCTTAGAGATGTTTATGGAATAGAATATGAATCAAAATTTGTGCCTCTTACACAACCCTCTGTCTAATACATGTGTATGCTTTGACGAAGTCGATGCTAAATGCCGGCCTTACATTTCTTTTTTATTTAGCTAGTAGAAAGCCACTATAATTTGCCACTGTGTGACTGTCTGTGACAAACTCGGGGAATGCCAGTGCAAAGCGCAAAATGTTGGATGCTGAGGAAATGGGTGCCAAGTTCAGTCTTGACAGCAGAATGCCAGGCCACCAGGTGATGCAGCAGGAAAATTTGGCGATGCTCATTTGGTCGGCAAACGTTTGACCTTGACAGCATCTATTTTAGTTCACAGCAAGGAAATCACTATATCAGATTTGTAAAGCTCATGGATTACAACTACGAGCACGTTATTGACAAAACCTCTAGTGAATGTATTGCAAAAAATCATTACAAGGTTGTGTATTCTTTAAATACTAGTGTAAGTGACATCACAAATATAAATAAATTGAACATTGTACAGCAATGCACCCAGGAAAAAATGCAAATGTCAGGTCTTAAGACGTGAAGGAAACATATACAATAAAGAACCATATACTAGAATGCTAGAAGTATAATCAACAATAGATTTACTAGACACCAAACTTCTTTGAAAACTTAATGTGCAAGTATAACTGGTATGCCCAAGTACACCAACGAATATAAACATGGATCATAACATAATGCCCAGTGTTATCTGTTCATGCTTATTTCGAAATGATTGCAGTAGCAATACAAACACCTGCTGTGTGCTTTTTAGTAATTGTACCAATAATAGACATTATGAATCCATGAAAATGGCATCCGTTTTTGTTTAAGCCATTGATGGATGCACTCCAGAGTATGGTTTCCCATGATGAGACCAGGGTCATTCACGCAGTCAGAACAAGACTGCATGTGCCAGGGAGAGCGTGGTACGAAAAAGGCTGCATAATACATTGGTTTCACATTGATATAAATCAGAACAAGTTGGTGGAGGTAATGCTGCGGCGTGAGAAATGCGGTGAACTTTAATGTAAATTCTGTTTAATTTTGAATGAAGAGCGTTCAAAAGAAAGAGAAAAATGCAGAGCATTATTACGGGGCAACACTGATGCTGTACTTTACTGCTCCACAGGATATAATCTCAGCCGCTTATACCCAAAGAAAGAAACTAAACTGAGACAGCAGTAACAGCAAATGTGCTTAAAAAAGCAGTGTTTGCGTTTTGCATGTACGCATGACATTAGAAACTCAATATGCAGACCACAATGTCAAATGAACACTGGAAGTATCGGCCAAACACATGCCTGCACATGATCGTTACGTGCGTGCTCTCTCTGCGATGAGAAAAGGTCTGATTGCACCATGCACACACTGGTGCTCACAAATAATTCTCTAAAACACCAAGCCAAACAAGTCATATCGACAGGCAAGCAATGAATTGTAAAAAGTGTCCGATAACAAGCTTAAATTGTTTTAAAAACCTGCGTTACAGAAGCAAATCAACATGCGACAAAAAAAGAAACAAAGATCTCAGATATATACACACACCTCCACTATCTGTTCATTTGCATCAGTAATGACTGTGGAAGACTATAACAGTGTTCTCAGTTTCCTCAACGCAACACAGTAGACTGCATCTGAGACGTGGAGAACAGAACGGGGAGAAATAGACCTCACTTGTACTCCTGGTTAATGGTACGCCCAATAATGAGTCGACGAAATTCACTTGTTCCATAACCGATCTCATAGAGCTGAGCATCTCGGAGCAGCCGGACAGTTGGGTAGTCATTGATGTATCCGTGGCCACCTGTGGACAAACCATAAAATAAATTAGACTTTTTCTACGAGTACGGAGACAAGAAAAAATGGGCTGCTCTAACAGAAAAGTAAGTAACGAGTTCTTTGCACACTTACAACTAATGGGGCAAACGCTCCTGACCTACAGTAGTGGGATTCTATGAAACAAGCTGGCGAAGCAGCCCGACTGTATCTTCTTAGTCTCAACTCTGAACTCAACTGCTCACTTTAAAGGGAAAGTGAAATAGTTTTCGAGAATTCGACGAGATCCGGGGATTCAAAAGTAGGAAGATTCTAGAAAAAATATGCCAAGTAGTTTTTCGCTGCCATTTAAAATCGTGATGTAATCGTCGATTCAATCTCGAATGCTTCCTCACAGAGTCGAAGAGGTGGAGAAGCTCGGTGATCACATCACTGTTACTCAGAGGACTGAGTCAGAGTAAGGAGTCAAGGCGGTGCTGACGGCATGTGGGGTTGCTAGTAGAGGACCATGCCGCTAAAAGCTCTCTTCGGCCAAGCATTCGCAGATGTCTTGCTGCGTCGGCTCTTGCCAACGGGATCTGGACAATGTTGGCACTGCCGTGAGCCGCTCGACATGCAGCGTCAGCTGCGTCATTTCCAACAATGCCAGAGTGTCCCGGTATCCACTGGAAGACGATGTCTTGACCGTCTTCCAGCGCCTGGTTTTGGAGATGTCTTAATTCAGCTACGAGTTGATCGTGACCGCTTAAAGCAGAATTAAGACACTGTAAGCCTGCTTTTGAGTCACAGAACACAGCCCATTTGTGGGGTGTTTGTGCACCGATGTACAGCACAGCTGCACGAAGAGCGGCCAATTCTGACCCGGTGGAGGTTGTCCGATGCGAAGTTTGCTGAACAATACTGGTCTGTCTAGCAGGAATCACCACGGCGCAGGTTGAACTTGTACCTGAGACAGAACCATCTGTATACACATGAGTGCGGTTACTATATTCGGCGTGCAGTAGACAGAGTGTCAACTGTTTATTGATCGGTGTCGATAAGTTCAAACTTTTCGTTATGCCCGGCATTGTAAGGCGCACGCATGGCTCCCGCAGACACTACATCGCAGAGGAAGACCATGCTGCCGGGGTGAACTGAGATGGGATGGACGACTGGTGGGCTGCCATAACCTTTGAAAACGCTGCGTGCGGTCTTTGATTCGCCACTGACACAAGGTGGTGCTGTGGAATCTTTGTTAGATGTCGTATGTGGATCTGCAGGGTTTCAGGGGTTAAATACGTCGAGAGTGGGTAGTCCTGGGCGATTGCAATGGTAGTAACTGTTGATGCGCTGCGAGAGAGACACATGAATGTGCGAAATGCCTGACCTTGTATAGCTTGCAGGGCACGAAAATTTCTCTTGCATGTGCTTGAAAGCACTGGTGCACTATACCGCAAAAATTCCAAAAAGAGTGCTCTGTAGAGTTGCAGCATTTATAGAATCGACAATCCCTATTATTTGCCGCCAAGAAATCTGAGCAGTGCGAGCAAGCTCTACAAAAGTTTGGCACCTGCCTACTTCTCACTTTCTTTAAAGGAGGATGACATACTGTAACAAAAAGAACCTCCCAGAACAGATGCTTGTTGTTACTTAAAATTAAAGATGATTTTGCCACTACTTATAATATATTGTTACAAAGGGGGCCATTCAGTGCACAGACACTTCTGCTAAGCTGATGTGAATGTGTCATCACCACAGCAACCATGCTCGACATGCTCACTTGCTCTCACGGATGGAGGCAGCAGGCGTGTCAACGCATTAGGAGAACTTTGCTTGTAAATAGATTGTAGGTTTCGCAAAAATTCAGACAGAATTAATCATGTTCCAATAATTTTTTCATTCCCTTTGATATATGGTAAACACAATTTTATGAAATAAGGTTAATCCTGCAAATTTTGAAGGAAACACGAAGCCCTAGTGACCCTAGGTATGATGTCACATATAACCAGTGCAAAAGCATAACAAGAGGGCTGCAGAAAGACTCAACATTACTAATATGATATAATGGAACATTAGTAACGTATAAATAACGTACTACAGTTAAACCTCGATGTAGCAGCCTTCAGTGTAACAAAATCCTCAATGTAACAGAGTATTTTAGATTTTACAACTTTGTGTTCATAAAACAGCATTTATTTATAGCTTCAATACTAACTAAACTTTGGCGAATTTTTTACGAAAGGATATTGCAATGATTGCTCAAAATTAGCCTAAGAAAAAATTTTACCTCGAGCTGGAGCGGATGACTAGAGCCCACAACAAAGTGCACACAGTGGCACTTGCATGAAAGAGGACGTTACCCAGCTGACAGGTGAAGAGCACATAGGCAGATGGAAGTACAATAATGATGATATGGTGGCAAGCGCACCGATTGTAGTGCCATGTCTGGTAGTATGAGTGAGGCTGGAGAATGTCATGTCGAACGAATACACACTAGAAGTGCAAGATGCCGGGCTAGTTGGTAATCCATGATGAAAAAACAGCGCAAGGAACGAGACGAAAACACGAAGGAATAAGCGCCCGTGCCTGTGTCTTCTTCCTTCGTGTTTTCGTCTCGTTCCTTGCGCTGTTTTTTCAACACACTAGAAGTCACAAAAATCAGCGCATCAAGCCAGGCCAGCTGCAACTCTCGCTATCTTTAATCTTGCCCAAAATCAGTGTCAAATGCAGAGTGCTACCTGTGCTCAGAGGCAGCTCGCAGTGTTTATCATATTTATTGGCTAATGAAGCTCGGTAAGAAGGCTCGAAGAGTCAGAGCCATCAGTACATAAGTCAGCTGTGAAGCCAGTTGTATGCTTCGAGTTCGAAACCTCACTCCGACTCAGATGGTGCGCACTCGCGCTTCCACTGCAAGACACTTCTCACTCTTACTGACATGGTGAAAGAGTGGAAGGGAGCCAGCCTCGTTAGCCGCTGGTGGTCTTCCCTCCTTTGATTCCCTGCCCACAAGGTGACAAGGAAACATGCGCACATGTCAGCGATGCTGAGAAGGCGATAATGACAGCAACTCATTACAGGTGTATCACACGTGGAGAACTCGACGCAATAGACATGGCGAGGTGTCTCATGAACTCGGCAACACATCTGAAACGCTGTGAATTCTCTATGGGCATGCAAACAACACGCAACGGCATTGTTGACAGCGAAGGATGCAGACAAGTAGTGGACCAAATTAACTGCAAATTAAGGTTTTTCCTGCTAGTTGGCTCCATTACATTTTAAATGTTCTTTACATGCTGGATGATAAATTTCAATGTAACGGCATTTCAATATAAAAAAGTAAAGCATGGATTTTACCAACTTCATTATATTGAGATTCAACTGTAGTGCCACTGTGTCTGTTTCCTTCCTTCATGCTTTCCACTTTTGCTTTTGTCACGTTGCACTATGAAAATATGACGACTCTATAGCAGAGCACATAAGCTTATGTGGAATAGTTAATTTTGTCTTTTGGAATTTTACTATACAAAAAGAGTGTTCATATGCAACTCACAAAACGCAGACAATTACCTTTGAGGCTTGAGACACCTACTATAACAACTGGAGGCATTTCCTTATCACACTTAAATCTTTATGTGCAGCACAGGAGTAATGCAGAAGTCGTACATTAGGCGGAGTTTCATAATATAGCCTCTGTTCACAGGAACTGTGAGTCAGCTTACCTACAGCCGACACAATGAATCAAGATCACTGTACTTTCACCAATTCACTGCTTTGTTACGAAAATCAATAGGTTCAAATATATACTACGTTCAGACGTAATTTTAAATAGTAGCCAAATGCATCACATAACAGAGCCCGCATTTGCATATATCTCACTTCACTCTCCGAGCTGAGCCTCTCATCATTGTTTGGCTGGTGGTGGTGGTGTTTTCTTGTTCCGATGTGGTTTAGCGTTCCGAAGCTGCACAGAGCCTATGAGGGATGGTGCGATTGAGCGCTCGACTAATTTCGACCACCTGACATTCACCATGCATTGGCATAGCACAGCACAAGGGTGTTTTCGTTTTTTGCCTCCGTCTAAATGCGACTACTGCGGTCGGAATTCAATCCCATGGCACTGTGCTCAGCAGCAGAACAAAAAAGTGTTCTTAAGAGAAAGGAAAAGATTAATAGACATTTTTTGCATGCAGCACTACTCACTGTGGTTTGGTTCCCGGAAACCAAATGACATGATGTTAAGCCTTACGGTTCATTGATTCACTACGACACCAATTAAACTGCATTGCCCTCAACTGTTAAGAAAAAGTGCTTCTCTTCTCCACAAAAAATGAGACTGTTAGGAGCACCACTTTCATTTTAAAAACTGCGCTCTGAGGTTGTTGAAATACGATGTGCAGGTTTTTATTGTGACCATTTATTGAAGTGTAACAACTGCTTAAAATAAAGGTCCACGTTTTCTCCATCAATGCCTTACGTGCGCTGCGCTATGGCGAGGACTCCAGGATATGCTGCTTTGTGATAACTGCTTTTTGAAACAGGAATAATAACACATGCAGAGGTACGATTACTCCAGAAACACTCGCATGAGCATCATATGTGATCACAAGCATGAAATGAAATGAGCAATGAAAATTGGTTTGGGGGGAAAGGAAATGGCACAGTCTCGGTGGAACATGTCAGCGGACATCTGAACCGCGCAGTAAAGGAAGGGATAAAGGAAGGAGTGAAAGAAAGGAAGAAAGAGGTGCCGTAGTGGAGGGCTCCGGAATAATTTCGATCACCTGGGGATGTTTAACGTGCACTTACATCCTACAGCACACGGGTGCGTTTTTTGTTTCGCCTCCATCGAAACTGGGCCATTGCGGTCGGGTTAGAACCCGCGAACTCCGGTTCAGTAGCCGATCGGGCGCCCTAACCACTTAGCCACCGCGGCAGGTCACAAGCATCAAGAAACAAGTACCGCTGTCACCTAGCATATTCTTCACAACTGATAATCTTACAATGCAACCCTGTAGTAACTCTTACCGAACACTGCCTTCGGTGTGCTGTCATTAACCCTTTCACCGTTTTTGACATACAAGTACAATCTGCACTCTGCGTTAAAAAAAAAATGCGCGCCAGAAAACAAAGCCGGGGTGCTTTTCAGTCCAAGGTTGCAGATGTGCCAACCCTTGACTTCAGGGTGCCGTGGTGGCGGTAGCGCCGCACACTCAACTTAGGAAAAGAGTGGAGGCTTCTCTATGTTCAAGAACCCCTACGCCTGCAATTCTTCATTCAAACATTCGCAAGAGTGGTTCTGCCATATGTTGCATCTTTGAGAGAAGCTTATTTTTATCATAATTTCGCTGTGTCCGCGAAAAAGTGGCTGTCGCACGCGATAGCTAAAGATTTGGCTGGCTATATACCCACGTTCAAATATTTAAGTGAATGCGGCCTTTGTAAAAAAAATTTATATTTTTTACCCGCAACATACTTATTTTATTCCTTGCATCAAAAACAGTCTGGTTAGCCCCTCAGTACAAGACCCAGAATTCTGAACACTCACAGTACGCACCCAAGCAATGCATGAATAGCCTCTAGGGCCAGGTGTTCCCTTCTCCGCACAGTACAAGATGGCACCAGCACAGTCCTGTACATGCAAAATTGAGAGAAAACAATTAAAGGTGACTGAAGCAACAACACTTAGCACACTTTCCAGGGTCTGCAAAAGTGGCAATAAGGAAACAAGGGGTTGAGGCTAAAGGAAAAAATGTCTCTTTCATGATACTCAAAGTCAACACCTTACTAGAGATGTGTGAATATTCGAAAGGTCGAATGCAAGTCATATATGCTTGTTATTCGGTTCATCTTTGGTTCGAGAAATGGATACTCGAGAATTTTCGATTATTCGGCCACGATTGAATCCTGCGCCAACTTTCTTAAACCAAACTATTGCAAAACCACAATATCAGGGCAAATTATCTGGTGATTGAGTTTAAAGTGTCAACAAAATAGTATATAGTGTTTTCTTCGCTTTCTCCGTTGTTTATTAAGTAGACTGATTTTAGTTTCAAGTGTATTTTCGAATGCTGCTAAGCGTGGACCTTGCGCGGATTTCTGCAAGTGGGATACATAGATGAGTTTTGATTGAAAGCGCAAAAAGGTTGGCAGGAAAGATTAATAACTGTCATGCTGCTCTGCACTGCAGAAGGGGAACCAGGAGCATGAGAGTTGTAATAGGTGGTGATGTGATAATAGGAGTGAATAAAATATGTACGGGCACATTTGTTGGCATCACAATCGCGAGTCGAGGCCCATGTCACTCAAAAAGCATGAAAGCGCCAGCATTGCCCGGAGAGCTTTCCAACTCCTTCCAGTAAGTAAATTCAAAAGTGGCCCGCTGTCAAAATGCTTCAAGGAAGCGGCCAGTGTTAGGCTTTCACGCGTATATTCTGGTCAACATTCTGCTCTTTTAGTGAAGACCACTCAAGACCACAGACCACAGTCCATACTTCTCAAGACCGCAGCAGTATACAGAAGGCAAGCTGGGCTCACATATCGCAATAAAAGGACAGCAGCACCTCTGGACAAGCTGTCGAAGTCACTCAGACAACCATGGAGGCATCGGGCATTCCACTGCCTCACTTCACTGCAGCGCATGTGCATAGTAGTTTTTATCAGCACCGTAGTAAATTACTGCAGTGCGGCCAAGAGCGGCTCAAGTGCATTCAAAACAAGTGCAGCAATCCTTGCTGCTTTCATGGTGACGCCAGAAATCAGCACCTGCATTGCATTGACGATCTGTTTCAGCCTCTCTTTCACCTGCTGGCTTTTGGCTTGTAAACAGTATTATCTGAAGAAGCAACCATACAGGTACGTGCCATGATGACAGCCTCTGATGGTAGAGCAGGACATTCATCATCAGAGGAGTTGGAGAATACAACTGCATCTGACTGAGTCTTTGCGGTAACATATGTGACTCTGCAGCAGGCGTCTTCCTACTGTTTTTTGGTTCAAGCTGCTGTGGCAAGTGAGATGATGCAAGCTGGGACATTGGTTTTCCCGGATTAGTGTTGCAGTGCGACTCCGGGCGCCGGTGGCAGGAATGACACTTTTAGCGATGAATGGACCCAGCGCTGCTCCTTGGTGAATCGAATTGCTATTTGCTACCTTCAGAATGAGTCCCTCCTTCATTTGTGAACAGTCTTTACCTGTCCCTTCATGGGTACCAACCCAGCAGTCGAGCACCTGATAGTCTCAGTCTTGCTAGTGTCATTGTTGTACATATCACAGCATCGAGAGTAGGATTACCTCGTTTCTGCAAACAGCACTCAGAAGTCCAATCTGCATTTGTGGCACTGAACACCTAGGCCTGGGAACATACAGGCAGACAGGATGACAAACATAGCCCACCTTAATGCGGGCTATGTGAAGCACCTTGCTCTCATCATGTGTGATGAGAATAAGATGCCTGGCCACATGCTCTGATGAATCAGAAAACGAACACATGTGGTTTTTTTTTCACCCTTGCGTACTATGTTACATACTTAACACCCACCCCAATAGCATTCGTCCTGTCCTCTTCCCAACTCTTTCTAGATAGTGATCTCCACCTTCTTGTTTTCGTCTATTCGATACTTGGAAAAGACCACTAGTGGAATTTCGCATGGTGCTCGCGAAGGGGGCAAGTCCAGGTGCCACAGGCACGGCAAGTGATAACTTAAAGATCCCGCCTATTGCATGATGCATTTTAACCTCGCGCTTCTGAGATGCGCTTCACAGTAGGCGTGACGACGACAGAAGTGCGCCTCTCACTGTCACAAAGCCAGAAAGAAACTTGGCCGTGCATTTTTGGTTTCTGATCTTCGCTGCCAGCCCAATATGACGGCAGTAGCAGCCATGCACTCACCAACTATTCGAACCCAGCTGCACGCCCCTTTCGTGTGTCGCTGGTCATTTCCTTTTCTTTCTATAAGTCTCACTGTTCTGACACCAATGTGCTTCCCCCTCATTTAAGCTGGAACTGCACAGTCATCACAGGCTTTAATGCCTTTTGGCGAATGAGCCTCCTTACTATAGGCTTCAACCCACTTTCGCATTTAGGGGACTTTGTTTGGGGACAATGAACAGCTGACAACAATCTTTGTTCATGAGTGAGTGTTAATCTTCAGATCTTCTTCTAGGGACATTATTACAATGACAGCTGTCATCACCAAAGCAATGAGTGAGCATTCGGCTCTTCTGGCACAAACATACACATATGACCAAAGCATTACTGGTTACTCACCAATATACTATTTACGTACAAGTTACATCTTTGTAATCGCATACCAAACTAACACAGCTTTAACACCGGGAAGGTAATGTCTTGTATTCTCAAATTTGGGAAACCAAATTCACTGACATTGGCATTGCTATCGCACCTGCGGTGTTTATGCGAGGACCTGTTGCTGATTTTTCATCATTTTTTTCATGCTGATCGAGAACATTTGAATATTGTACCATGTCACAAAGAGATCTTTGTAAACATAAACCAAACTAACTATAGAAGGGGCTCAGTAGTCAATGCATGTAGTTCAATCAGTTCAGTTGAATTTGTTTTTCTATTCGATCATTTTGACACACATATAAATTCCAACTTCACAGGTATGTTGAGTCCAATATTGACTCCATTTTTAAGAAGATTTAGAATAACATAAAATATACAGCTCCCTCAAATAAGATAGGAAACGTTGACTGAACGTTTATTTAATGATTACTTAATTGTTTGCCGAGACAAGCAAACTTTTCCCTACTTTATAACTAGTTTTCTCTTGGTGTATACCGTATTTTGGTGATTCTAAGCAGCCTCCCCATTCTCCTTCTATTTTCGCATTTGGAAAAAAAAATTGCGTGCGAATCTAAACACCCCCTTTTCGCAGGAAGAGGATGTAGCCAAGGCCACCAGGTGCGCTTGGTCACTCCGTCTTCGAGCCAGAGCCGTTGGTTTCCCGAGGTTGCGCGCATCTGCGGCGCGGTCTCCAGCTTCTTGTGTTGCTGCATTCCGACAGTACACGACTGATGGCGGCACAGAGAACCAAAAACCAGCCGAAAGCATCCTCGATAAGTTCATTGCAGTGTTGTAAAGTGGGGTACGTATCAGGAGCGCTCGGCAGGTTTCGCAGATATCGTGGGCCGCGCGGTGTTGTTTGGTGTCAGTTGTGACAGCCCGAACAGAAGTCGGAATGAGTTTGAAGAGGGTTGTTTACAGCTTGAAGTTCAAACGAACTTTAATTGCTTTTGCTGAAGGTAATGGCAACCACAGTGCCACTGCAGAATTCGGCCTGGACCGAACCTGCATCACAAGGTGTAGGAAGCAGCGGGACCTGATTATCAAAGAAATCGCGGCACGCAAGAAGTTCATGGAACCGCACAAGGGCTGACTTCTTCAAATTTGAGAAGGCTGAGTTTTTCTGCACAAAACAATGTAGGGCTTTGCTGTAACTTCCGATGCAATCTAGATTAAACCGATGGAGATCGCAACAAGAATTCAGTCTCCCCATAAGGTGTTCCGTGCAAGCCGGGGCTGGGTGGAGAGTAAGATGAGAAGAAATGAATTTTCTTTGACACGCTGGATGACAATATGCCTGAAGCTGCACGCCGATTTCAAAGAAAAACATCGCTTTTCAGCCTTATGTGATGAAGCTCCATAGAGAACACAGCTACGAGCTTGGCCAGATCGGCAATGTTGATGACACGGCGGTGTATTTTGACATGCCGAGGGCGTGCACAGGTATTGAAGTCGGAGCACAAGAATTGAAGGTGAAGACAACAGGGTACGACAAACAGCGTGTCACAGTGATGCTGTGCATAACAGTTGATGGCCAAAAGCTGCTGCCATACATCATCCACAAAAGAAAAAAACATGAATTTTTCCCAAAGATATCATTGTAAGAGCACAGAAAAAAGGGTTGACGACAGCCGAGCTTATTTCCGACTGAATTCGACTCGTGTGGCAGCAGCCCCCGGGAGCAGTGCTTGGCAGACCCGCAGGCATGCGATTGATTTTTCTATTGGGCGCGTTTCGCAGCCATCTTATGCTAGAGGAAAAAACCAAGCTTCAGAAGAGCAACTGCGACTTGGTTGCGACTCCAGGCGGCACAACGCCAGTACTGTAACCCGCCGACGTATCAGTCAAAGAACCCTTTAAAGCTAATAATCTTCGAGAGGAGTACGAAGAGTGGGTGCGGAACCCCAACCGGAAGAAGACGCCGACGGGAAAGCTGCAGAAAGCATCCCTGTCAATCATCGCAAGGTGGATTTCGAAGGCTTAGAGGCGGTTCCAAGTTGACGTTGTGGCCAAGTCATATAAGAAGTGTTCAATGAAATCACTTCGACGGAATGGAAGACCACCTGCTGTGGGATATTGAGAGCGGTTGCTCAAGCGGTGCGACGGACTTGTGTGGCAGTTAGAGTGGCTTATACCCCTGCCACACGGAAAATTTAATGTCATTTCCATCGAATGACATTCGTTCAAAACGACATTAGTTTGCTGCCACACGAGAAAATATAACAACATTCGATGAAAACGACATTAGGTATCGAATGAGTTTGGGGAACTCATTCGCCAGCAAACTCCGAGCTAACGTGTTCCCTCGACACCAGAGACTTGGTGAGAATATGCACCGAACATAAATTTCAAACGCGACACAAGCGTTATAATATTTCAACGCCCGTATAATTCTGTGGTCGTTCATTTATTTATATAAAAATACCGAATAGCACCAGAAAAAATAAAACTGTCACTCTAGCTACTAGCCAACCGGAATGGACGAGCCTCTATGGGACGAGCAGGCATGTTTTTTGGCTTTTTTGTGTAGCGTGGCCCAAAGCCAGCCGTAGCCAGCCCATGAGCCAGCGGCAGGTGCGTGCGTTGTGTTGCCGGAGTCCGGAGTGCTGGCTGTGTCAATTGCTGCGGTAGTTGTGCGCTCGGAGTTGTTTGTTACTTATTCTTGCTGGATCCGCTAATCTGCCTTTGTACAGGGCCAGCCTGCTGAGTCTTTGTGCTCGCAAGCATAGACTCGCAGCGATCGCATTCCGCTGCCGCGAATCCATTGCACAAAGCGACGTAGTTACGTCCGCCATTTGTCTGTCGCCGCTGGCTGAACTTTGGCTTGGCTTGGACTCCTGGTGGATAGCAGTGATCAACGCGTTATTGAAACGAGGATTAAAATTTTGAAATCGGGTTCCATTCGCAAAACAATACTTTTCGAAACATATTGAAGCATAGATCGAAATGTTTTTATGCTGCACTTTTTCTCCATCGCAATCGCCATCATTTGCAAATGGCATTACTTTTGGCCGTGTAGCAGCACGCAGAATAAATGACATTAAGTCGAACAAATGTCATTCGATGGGAATGAGATTAGATTTGCCGTGTGGCAGGGGTATAAGTGTCTGACATGAGCGGTGGGTCCACTGTCTGCAACTATTTTTCTTTTTTTGAATGCTTGCCGAATAAAATTTATTTCTCGCGCCCGTCTCATCGAAATACAGCTGTGAACCGAAGGAGGGGAGGGGGTTAATTTTATATTTTTCGAATCTAAGCACTCCACCTCAATTTGGGGATCACGATTACGAGAAAAAGAGGGGTGCTTAGAACCGCGTAAATGCCAATGAGGTCGACAAAATAAATGCCATTTTAGAGTGCTCAGGCCACAGTGCTAGTATATTTGTGTTTTTCTGGCTTTTAGGCACCCGAGCTTGGCATTGGCAAGGTCTTCAATACACCCCAACAGGTAAAAAATAAAGGTGCTTACTCAAAAACTGCAATATAAATGCTGTCCACCTCACCTTGGACAGGACGTGACCCTGGTCTACAGCCCTGGCAGTACTGTACAGGTACGAGCGGCAGGCATTAGGCGTTGTGTACATGTCAGCAATCTTCTCCTGGAGGAGCTGGAGCATAAAACACACATTTAATGCACTGTTCAGGCAAATCCACCTCCTATCACTGCAAAGGTGGGCAAAGCCAGAGACGGGTTTATGAGCAGAACTTGGAACTGACAGAAAGAAGGTATGAAATGAAGGGAGGGATCAAGCAGACACAGCCGTTACTTTTTTCACGCATAAAGCAAAAAAAAACACTTTCTTCTGATCAAATGAAAAATATAAGAAGTGCTTTTCCTGCCCTCTAAATTTGTCGATTATTGCAGCAAACCATTACATATACTTTATAATCCTGTCACAAAACTCACAAGCGTCTTTTTCTGCTTTACCACTACCATGCAGTATAATCACAACAAATGAGCCACAGGAACATTGTAATGCCAGACCAGTCATATTTGTAGACAGTAAGAGTATTCTGTGACGTACAACAGCAATGACAAGGTGCCATTGCGCGCACAATGAAACTACAGTGAACCAATTTACTGTTTCTGATGTGATTAAAGAGAGAAAAAAGAGCAACAAATCTGCATCATGAGCGCAGGCTTGAACACAAAGCACTTGCTATCACAACCTATTGTTGGTTACCATTGTGCATGCTATTTTATATATCTGCAGATATTAACACAGTATTTCTCTCTAGTCTAATGCTGTGGCTCGTTATGTCCCGAGCATGAAAAAAAATGTCTTTCAGGTTTGAAATAAGTACACAAAATCTTGCTCCACTAGGAGCGGCGCCTCTTTTGTAGCAGTTCATCACTGAGAAGTGTGACTATTTTTAGTGAGAAAAAGCTCAGTGAGAAGAAAATATCTTAACAGTAAGAATTACGAACCATGTGACAGCATCTCTAAAAATGATGAAGTAGACTAGTATTGCCACACTACTAACTCCTCTAGTGGCGCCATACCGCGGCTAAACTGCATTTCCTGGCAGTTGGCAAGGCTTGAGCGATCTCGGGCCTAGAAGCTTTGTCGTCTACATCTCTCGTGCTGCCTGCTGCCTTACGCGTCCCAACAACGTCTTGCGCGTATAAGTAACGCAAGTAAACCAGCCCTGCTTACGTCAACCGTTTCTCGGTGACATTTTTGGTGGAGCAGCTGGGTAACGGCCCATGTACGCTGACCTTGAGGACACCTTTGATGTCAGTTCTCAAAGCGTGGCTACAACACTAGTCCACAAGGCGAGCCGCCACCTGCGAGGCCTGCAAACCGAGTTCGGCCAGCTCACAACATTGGCATGGGCCATGACGTCCACCACGGCTAGCCAGACAAGTCAGCATTCCGGGAATGTCCCGCCGTTCGTCCTCCACACACCTCGGTCGCCCCCATCGTTCCACGGTGAGAGGTTTGACGACGTCGAAGACTGGCTGGCCAGCTTTGAACGTGTGGCGGGTTTCAACGAGTGGGACGACGAGCGCAAATTACGGAATGTCTACTTTGCACTACAGGACTCGGCTAAGACATGGTATGAGAAAGATGACGCTTCCTTCACTGACTGGGAGGTTTTTCGCCTAGAGCTCTTAGCCACGTTCAACACCAGCGAAAGAAAGAAGGCTGAAATCTCCATGCAATCGAAGTCGCAGCAGCCGAACGAGAGCGTCGCCATGTTCATTGAGGACATCACGCGACTTTTCAATCGCGCCGACCCTGGTATGCCCAAGGCCAAGAAGGTACGCCACTTAATGCGCGGCGTAAAGGAGCAATTGTTTGCCGGATTGGTACGTGACCCGCCAAGGAGGCAGCATGCATGAAGCGTTCTCTGCAGTAACGTGGCGCGCACTATGGTCGTCAGGCGAGTGTAGCAGCTGCTCACCACTTACGCCTACATCGCTACCCATTGAGGAGCTTCGAGAGCTTGTGAGGAGCCTAGTACACGAAGAACTCGAGAAACTTCGCTTCGAAGCTCCACAGGCAAGCGTCGCAGCCATGCCGGACGTGGTCCGGGATGAAGCACGGCGAGTTGTTCAGGCGCCACCAGCTCCGCAGCCGATGCCCTACGTGATGACATACAGTGAAGCACTACAAAGCCGTCCTGGGCCAATGGTGCAAGCCTTTTCCCCCGTCACTCCTGTGCCTTCACTGTGGTATCCAATTGCAGCTGTACCCACCGTACCGCAGGAGTCCCGGTCCACCATGAGCAAAGCGTATAATTGGCGTACGTCAAACAATAGGCCACTCTGATACCACTGCGGGGAACAAGGCCACATCCTCCGTCACTGCCCCTACCGCAGATTGGGCTTGCGGAGGTTTCCCGCTGAGGCACCTCAACCGCGCTACGGAGAACGGCCGTGGGATATCGAGCAATATCTGTCCGATAATGTGCAGCATCAACCTCACAGCGACGCCGGTCCCGGTCGCCATCCCCAAGGCAGTTTTCTTCGCCAAGCAGCCCGTCGTCTTCTGGCCAGTTCAGAGGCACGTCCCCACATCGGGGAAACTGAAGACGGCGTCCTCCGGGGGTAGGGTCGCCGCTATCGGACCAATGAAGAGCCTCTACCCGATGATCTGCGGCTACGATCCGACCGACGACTACTTGAACCCACGACCTCAACGACGACACGCTGTGACAGACTGGTTTCTGCCGAAATAGACGATTCCCTGCTACGATCCAACCGACGACCTCCCCCGACGCCCTCAACGACAACGACGTGCTGTGACCTACTGGTGTCTGCCGAAATCCCAGTAACCGCTGATAACCGCGATGTGACCGCACTTGTGGATACCGGCGCTGATTTTTCTGTAATGATCGAGCAGTCGGTTAGCGACGGCCCTCAGAAAGGTTCTGACCCCTTGGTCTGGACCGCAGATCCGCGCCGCAGGCGGCCATGTGGTCACGCGAATTGGCGTCTGCACGTCGCGAATACAGATCCGCGGTGCTACTTTCCCTAGTTGCTTTGCTGTGCTGCCCGAATGCTCCAAAAACCTGATACTCGATTTGGATTTCCTTCGTGAGTACGGTGCCGTCATCAACCTTCAGGAGCTGGTCATGTCATTTTTCAATCAACCCCCTGTTGACGGTGATACCGAGCCATGCAGGACTAAGTTGCGCGTCTATGACGACCACGTTTTGACCCCGGCAAGATCCACCATGTTTGTTACTGTAGATTGCGTTAACAACACCGGAATTCGTGGCATCGCTGAAACCAACATGTCGCAGCTCCTTGGTCGGCAAGTCTGTGTTGCTCGAGGAATTGTTGAACTGAACAATGACCGAACCGAACTCTTGGTGGCCAATTTTGGATGTGAACCTCAGTGTTTGCCTGGCAGAACAGGTATTGCGTATTTCGAGGAACTCGGCGAATTTGAGGGACAGCACACTTTCTCCGGAGCCCGGGTATCAGTGGAGGAACCGACCACTCCCATAAAAGCTGACGTGAACCCAAACCTCTTATCTAATCAGAAACGCTGCCTGCAAAGCGTTATCCAGTCTTTCTGCGACTGCTTTGCCTCGGCCTCCAAGGTTAGGCAGACACCGCTCACAAAGCACAGAATTATAGTTGACTCCAACCAGCGGCCGTTATGTCAGCCGCCTTACCGGATCTCTTCGAAGGAGCGTGATGCCATTCAACGCCAAGTCCAAGAAATGCTCCAGGACGACGTAATACAGCCGTCGACGAGCCCGTGGGCGTCGTCTGTTGTTCTAGTAGCAAAAAAAGATGGAACGCTACGGTTTTGCGTTGATTACAGACGTTTAAACAAACTCACAAAAAAAGGATGTTTATCCTCTCCCGCGTATTGATGATTCCCTGGACCGTCTGTGCCACACCAAATACTTCTCATCGCTAGATTTACGAAGCGGCTATAGGCAAATCGAGGTGTAAGCAGCTTGGCGACCGGGAAAAGACGCCTTTATTAGACCGGATGGTCTGTACGAATTCTGGGTGCTCGGCTCCTGCAACCTTCCAGAGGATGATGGACACCGTTCTTGCCGGTTTCAAATGGCAGTGTTGTCTCGTGTACTTGGATGACGTTGTCATCTTCTCTGACACGTTCGAAGAGCACCTGAGACGCCTGCGCGCTGTGTTCGAAGCAATTCGGTCGGCCGGTCTTTCCCTGAAGACCGAAAAATGTCACTTCGCTTTCAAAGAGTTGAAGTTTCTAGGCCACATCGTGAGCGCTAAAGGGGTTAGCCCAGACTCCGATAAGATTGCTGTCGTGGCTGCTTTTCCTGTGCCCTCCGATAAGCGCAGTGTGCGCCGCTTTCTGGGTCTCTGCGCCTATTATCGGCGTTTTGTGCAGAACTTCTCCCAGATCGCTGAGCCCCTCACGCGACTCACTTAAGATCCCGAACCATTCTTCTGGGGCCTGGAGCAACAGCAAGCTTTTAAAGACCTCAGCACTTGTCTCCAAAGTACGCCCATTCTTGGACATTTCGACGAGTCAGCCGACACTGAATTACACACAGGCGCCAGCAACATCGGCCTCGGTGCGGTCCTTGTGCAGAGGCAGGATGGTTTTGAAAGCGTAATCGCATACGCGAGCCGCATCTTGTCACAATCTGAGGCGAACTATTTCACCACCGAAAAAGAATGCCTAGCCATTGTGTGGGCAGTAACAAAATTTCGCCCGTACCTGTATGGCCGCCCTTTCAGGGTCATCAGCGACCACCACTCGCTGTGCTGGCTGGCGAACCTCAAAGATGGCTCGGGTCGGCTTGCACGCTGGAGCCTTCCACTTCAGGAATTCGATGTCACCATCGTCTATAAGTCTGGTAGGAAGCAGAATGATGCCGACTGTTTGTCTCGTGCTCCTATCGAGAACAACCGAGCTGACCCCGACGACGATTCTGGTTTTCTTGTTGCCGTCTCCACGTCCATCCTCATTCAACACCAAAGAGACGACAGTGAACTACGGCCCCTCATCGAGTATCTAGAAGGAAGCGCTCAGTCTCCCCCGCGAATCTTTTCGCGCGGGCTGTCGTCGTTCTGTTTACGCTACGGCGACCTGTATAAGAAAAACTACAGTCCAACAGAAGCTGTCTATCTACTCGTCGTGCCTACGGCCCTTCGCGAGGAAGTCTTGCAGGCAAGCCATAATGACCCATCTTCTGGTCACCTGGGTTTTTGTCGAACTTTGGCACGAATACGGCAAAAATACTACTGGCCCAGGGTTGCTGCAGTTGTGAAGCGTTACGTAAGAACTTGCCGAGAGTGCAGGCGTCGCAAGATGCCGGCGACTAAGCCAGCTGGCCTACTCCAGCCTATTGATCCACCTCAGTTCCCCTTCCATCAAGTCGGCATGGACATACTCAGCCCATTTCCGGAGTCCTTGCTGGCAACCGCTATATTGTGGTCGCTGCCGACTACCTCAGCCGATACTGTGAGACTAAACCTCTTTCCCGTGGTACTGGTGACTAAATTGCGAAATTTTTCATCCAAAACATTGTGATTTGTCACGGTGCACCCACCATCGTTGTACCTGACAGGGAAACAGCATTCACCTCGGTCCTTACACAGGAGGTTATGTGCCTGAGCGGCAGCAGTCACCGCAAAACAACCGCTTACCACGCTTAAACGAACGGCCTCACCGAACGGCTCAACAAGACGATCGCCGACATGATTTACATGTATGTCGACGCGGACCACCGGAACTGAGACGCCATAGTCCCTTACGTCACCTTTGCATATAATACTGCGGTCCAGGAAACGACACGCTTCACTCCATTTTGTTTAGTAGATGGTCGCGAAGCCACAACCATGCTGGATGCAGTGCTGCTTCCAGCTAGATCTACCCACCCCTGTTATGGGTGCTTCCCAATTTGTTACGCTGAGGCCGCCCGCCAACTCGCTCGACAGCGCATCCGGCACCAGCAAGTTAACGACACTCGGCGCTATAACCTCGGCCAACGAAATGTGCGTTACCTTCCCGGCAAACAAGTCAGGGTGTGGAGCCCAATCCGCATACGGGGATGCCCTGAGAAGTTTCTACTCAGATACTTTGGCCCCCACGAGGTGCTCCGCCAGCTCAGTCAAGTTACCTAAGAAGTTCTGCCCCAGGGAACAGTTCGCTCTTCTAGACAGCCGAACTCCGAAGTTGTCCACGTCACCCGGACGAAGCCATACCACGCCCGATAGGCTCTCGCGCGGGTCTACTCCACACGCCAGACAAGTGCGACTACCCTTGTGCGACTACCCATTGCTACCACAGCGAGTCGGTGTCTTTCAGAGAGGGGGAGCAATGCCACACTAATAACTCCTCTAGTGGCGCCATACCGCGGCTAAACTGCATTTCCTGGCAGTTGGCAAGCCTTGAGCCACCTCGGGGCTAGAAGCTTTGTCGTCTTCATCTCTCGTGTTACCTGCTGCCTTACGCGCTCCAACGTCTTGCGCGTATAAGTAACGCAAGTAAACCAGCCCTGCTTACGTCAAACTTTTCTCGGTAACATTATATATGTCAGTTAACACTGATGCATACTAAGACATAAAACATTTTAGTTACAGCAGCTCGTGAAGTTTATGCGAGGGATAGTTTTTCTGAATACATATCTACATCAATAATTTTACATAAAAATCTTGAATAGCACGCCTGGTGTTTCTTCCGGTACTGAAGCAAATTATAATTTTACTGCCAAAGGGTCTGAATAATGTGAAGAGTTGGGTTGGAAAACTTTCTTTTCGCGCAGAAAAATGCTGACGAAAATTTCTTTACACTATATAAACGAATAAATCTGGTATCACAAAAGAATGTACCTTAGGGCGCCGCATTACGTTTCGGCTAGGAGTGACAATGTAACCAAAATTAGATCTTATCAGTGCTATATTAATGTGTTTAAACATTCATTCTTTGCTAACACTGTTACCGACTAGAGTCAGATCCATAATGAAGTGATGGCTGCGCCTGACTGAAAATTCTATGGAACGCATAATCCACTGGCATATTTGTTCTTTTTCTTGGCTACGTTGATTCACTGATGAAGTTATACTATGGTGAGCACTGTTTAATATGTATATCCAATTTTATTTACTCTAAGTGATTGCACACTTTGTTATTCGTTGTTGCATTAACTGACATATTAATGTGATTTGCCACGCACGTTTTACCTTGTGTGACCCCCTATGCTGGAACCCCTCTACAACAATCCTTTACTGGCGATGTAGGCATGCCTAATAAATAAATAAATAACCTCGTATGGACTGGTTCTGCTTCAGCTTCAGAGCAGAAGTCAACCACTGATCGCTGCTGCTGGCCGACATGCAGGTTATTATTAGCTAATGTGGGACACACATTCATGCCAATGTGAAGCAAATCTCTGAATAGCTGCTGAAAAAATACCGTCGTAAAAAAATAAAAAAAAAATAAGGAAACAGCTTCTGCACATACCTGTGGCATATACCGATAATGGCCTACATACCTTTGAAATGCTGAGCTACTTGCCTATGCGCTATTTGTATTTGTTTTATGCACCACTGAGACCGCCACTCTAACTGCCCGAACTTATTTTAACAATGGGAGGTACAAAACTTCTAAAAAATATGTTTTATGGCTGAGGCTCCTGAGGCATCCCATCTTCACATACAATGCACTAAACATGCACTAAGACTGCTTATCATCTTCTGCAGGTGCAGCACCAAATCTGCCAAAGTGACCCTGGTTTGCATCTACCGGTCATAAAAATCCACCCACCATGCTGCATCTTTTCCAAGGTGCTGAGCGTATTGAAAAAAAAACAAATGCAGACAAAACTTCTAAATGAATTCTAGCCTAAAAAGAATAGATGCAGACAGACACTGTGGGCTTCAAAATATAAAACTAAATTAGCATTCCAACAATAATACAAGACGCTATACCTACTGTCAAGTTGTTTGTTTTATGGTTTTATGGTGTTTAAAGTCCCAAAGCGACTCAGGCTATGAGGGCCGCCGTAGTGAAGGGTTCGGAATAATTTTGACCACTTGGGATTCTTCAACGTGCACTGATATTGCACAGTACATGGGCTCACTGTCAAGCTGTATCCCCTTGCTTCGCCATATTACTAGGGTCCTTCCACGCCAAACGTCCAAGATGTTTCGCTCAACCATCTCCAATTTGTTGAAAAAAATTTATGGAAACTAATCCTAATCTGCGTAATGAAAGGCTGATTTTTTTTGCTAAAAAAATTATTCGTGAGGTGAGGGGAGTTTGAAAATTTAGAAAAGGCGAGAAACCAGGCACTGCTGAATAAATAATGAAAAATTCAAAATTTTAGAAAACACTTCTAAATTTCTTTCATTGGCATATGCACAGATAATGCCTTTCGATATAATTCGGAGCATGCAGCTTTATAGGGCATACATATTTTTTAAATAAAAAATTTATCAATATATTCCATTTTTACGTTTTTTTTGTTTTAAATATCAACTTGCTCTCGGGAATTCGAAAAAAAGCCGTTTTGTTTTTCTACGTGTCTAGTCCCTATAATAATGTTACAAGTGATGAAACTGCGTATATCGAAGTAAGAAAAATACTGAATTTTCAAAATTGCGTTTTGAGCCATAAACACTCGTTATATTCACACTGAGGGGGTCCAAGTAAAAGTTCAAGCAATAATGAGGTAAGTAGAACAGTTTAATGCCTTCCATCTATGAAATTTTTTGGGTAATTTTTGTTTAAAAGCAAGAAAAAAAATTTATGAAGTTGAGCTCTCTGCCACTTCGTTCCGTCGAAACCAACATGTTGCACTTCCTGGCACCACTTCCTTTTTTCCTGCACGTGCGCGGCACTGGTCACGCGGGTCGCTACAGGTGCTTTAAATCCTGGAGCGTTCATTCCCGCTCTTTAGTAGCGAGAGCTACACTGAGGTACCAGTTGAGCATTTCGTAGTAGATGAAAGAGGAGAGTTGTGCGCATGCGCCGTTACCATGAAAACCGAAGAGGAGCAAAGTGCAGCGTGCGCTTCGCCATCGCAGCGGCCGCACGCCCGCTCCACCATCCAAGCCGAGCGTGACGTCACGCGGATGAGCAGATGTGCTCATGCGCCGATACCATGATAACCAGTGAGAGCCCACAGCTGCGCCACGTTCTTCGTCGCCGCCTCGCCGCACACCGCTCTATCCCTGGAATCCCGCGTCGCATGCCCAGGATTGCGTACAAAAGTCGTAGATGTAGTGGCCGTCTGTATCGCAATATTTGACATGCATGCAGAGAAGGAAGTCCAGCCGCTGCTAAACGGCGGTATAGACAAGAGAAAATTAGCTCTTCCGATCCTGAGATTGTCGCCTGGCAGTTGGTTTGAACCAAAAAAGAACGCTGGAGTCAGTGTGTGCGCAAAACAAGGTATCATTGCGGCCACACATCTCCCTTCGGTCGCGGTGAGTAATAGTGAAGCCTGCTGTGTTCGCTTCTGGAAAGCGGCATTATCCTCCAAGCAGTCTACGTGCCACCGGTAACATCTGTCAAGCAGACGATTGATGTGGTTGCCACGTGTATACCAGCCTACGGCACCGTTTCACATTTGAGTGTGACTTTGGGTGGTTTCAACAAGAAACAGGACTCTTTTAGGCAGTGTATGAAAGAAAAGTTTGACTTTAATTTAGCTTCGGACACTCACGTCCAGAATACACAATGGGGAACTACTATAGAGCTTGTATATAAAGAGTTTTTGCCTAATCGAAGTACTGTATCGGCAGAATTGAGTCGGCTGCATGCTACTTCACAGATCATCGGGCAGTGTTCGTCTCTGCCAAGCAAAATGAATAAAAGATGTGTATACCCAATGACTCTCATTGCTAAACATACAGGGACCCCAACAAGTTCATCCAGGGAAATTTACCTCTCGCAACGTATATCCTGGCATAGCCGAGCTAAGCCACTGCTAATTTATTGCATACTAGCGTGGCGTGTTGAACGCCTCTCGCTGCGTTCGTAACGTACTTTTTCTGTTTGAAGAGCCATAAACCATTCGCCCGTTCTTCAGCGGCTTTGGCAAACTTTCGCGGCGCAGAACAAATCGAGGTCGAAGGAAATTTTTTTACCTCATTGTAAATCGCCCATTGAAACACACTATTCGGTTTCTTAAAGCAAGAAACCCCTCTGGATCTCCGATTCGGATACGCTATAAAGCATCGGGAAACAGAACTGCTTTGATCGCGCCCCCGCTGGTTCGAAGCGGCTGACATGAATGGGGGAACGGTCGTCGACAACGAGGAGAGTCAAAATTCCCTTGAGGGCGGTCCCCGAGACCGCCTTCGCAGTCCCCACGGTCGCCCTTGTCTCCTGATGTGCACCACCTGCCCTACCGAGACGCACAACTGATAGTTCGAACCCGACCGCGGCGGCTGCGCTTCGTTGGAGGCGAAACGTTAAGGCGATCGTGTGCTGTGCAATATCAGTGCACGTTACAGATTTCCAGTTGGTCTAAATTGTTTCAGAGCCCTCCACTATGGCACCTCTTTTTTTTCTTTCTTCTTTCACTTCCTCCTTTATCTCTTCGCGTATGGCGCGGGTCAGGTATGCGCCGATATGTGACAAAGATACTGCGCCGTTTCTTTTCCCCAAAAACGAATTTTCATTTTTCATACTTCCGAGCATTTGGCGACACTGATGCTGGTCTATCCATCCAGTTTTATCTCGATTGCGTTAAAATATATTTTGAGGCACCATATCTAGCACGTTACATACATTACTTTGTTTCTCTTTTCGCACTGCGCGCTCTCGCAGACCTACAGGTACTACGCTCCCAATCACACCATCCGCAAAACCAGGGCGTTACGTCACCACCGAGTTGTACCTGCGTCACGTGAAAGAGCCCTACTTCACCACCATGAAGATGCCCGTCGACAGCCTCAACAACCGCGATGCAATCGCCAAGATTAGAGCACTTTCGGCTACAAATCAAAACACCATGTCTCCAGCTCCCAGATCTTTCAAATGGGGAGCGCTCCCTGTAAAACGGGCGTGCGTATACATGGCAAGTGCTAAAATGCTGCAACTTACCGTAGGTATGTTTCACTGGTAACTGTACATCGAGCAGACGCAGCAGTAGTGCCTCACGTCTTGTCTGCTTTTATGCCCCTTAGTTTTTACCTTAGCACGAAATCATGCAAACGGAAAGCCCGAACCGAACACAGGCGATTTTTTGAATAAGCGCGAGGAAATAGCTCATCAGGACATGCAGCTCCATGCTTTATTGTGCGCACCAATCTTGAAGACGCTTTATGCGGTGCACGGTGCACAAAAGTGACGGGCTCTATTAGGAAACACGTGAATGGTGCCCGTTAATTGCTTTGAAGAAGCCCCCTTCGGCCGTTGGACAGCGGAGTCGCGGGCTGCTAGAGCAGCAGTAGGCTTAAATTATCCGCAGTGGACGTTGGCAGCTAAAGAAGATACCCGCAGTGTGCACTCGGTTCACTCGTGTGTTTCCGCGCGTCTGCAGAAAGTGCAAAAACGGTGAACAGGTGGCGTCCGGCAGCAACTCGCCGTCCTTCGGCCTGCCGGTGTCGGTGGCTGTCAACGGAGGCAGCGGCGGTCGCAGCACATGCACCGGGCGCTGACGGCCCTAATATTGTGCACAACGTGTACAACTCGCCCCGCCACGTCTACTCGACTCAAAACATCGCCGAAACGCTGGCCGCGCAGGCAGGCGTCAAGATCCTACCGTAAGTACGCGTCTTAGCGGTGGGAAACGTGACCGTCCCCTTGACAAACATATACTGGGCCAAAGACGCTTCTCTTCGTCACGACTTAAAAAGAATGCATTGAGGTCGAAGAAAACGACGTGTTCAGCTCATCCAATCAGGTGCGAGAAACCTTTGTTCGTGCTGAACATTTACAACGCCGTATGAAAGATGCGAAAGGGGTCATGTCAAGGTAGGTTTTTGCAGCCAACTCGATTCCGGTCGTCCTTGTACATACAATGGCTAGACGGCGTCTTCTTAGGCGCCACGCAGTGCCATATCGACATGTGCGTGCGTTTGGGTGTGCTATTGTATACTAGGGGAAGAGCGTGTGTGGAGGAAAAGCAATGCTGGTACTATGAGGAAGGCCCAGAGAAAAGCACTCAGGATAAGGACCACTTAATGCTTGACAGCCCCCCACCGCTCCCTGATAACTTAGGCCGTCCCTTAGCTACTTCCTCGGAGCCTATAGCGTTACCCCTCTTGCATTCGTGCTTCCGTCTTGACAATTGAAAGCGCTGATGCCGCTGAAGATTCTGTTTAGCCAGAGTCATAAATCATTTGGTGGCCACAAATTAGCGACGCTTACTTTGCAGTCTAAACCTTCTTTTGGTTTTATAGGAGGAAAAGCGCATAATTGTCTCACTTTCTAGGTAGACACAGCCGCCTATTCACAGCGTCATTGAGGTGTCACTGACCCAGTGAGCCAGTTACACAAGCTACTCAGAGGCTTCACACAAAAAGCCACCGCTGAAACGCATGGAGTGCGGCTAGAATTGGCTTCGCACTAAAATGAGTGCCGGAACATGAACGGTCTCCGCAGGCTACGCAACAGTATACACACATATTACATGCCCAGGGGCAGCGCCGCTGTAAAATACAGTCGAGCAGTTTAGAAGATTGCCTTAGGTGTTCCTGTCGTGTCGCATAAAAGTAGTCTCCGCTGTTGAGCGAACCACATAAGAAGCGCGGTGCTGCATGGCAAGGAGTGTTTTTAACCACTCGGCAAGGTCGCGCAATCGGTATGTCCTGCTGTTCCTGTAAATTAAATAATGTTTCAGAGGTTCGGATTTAACCTCGGGCAAGATGAACAGAGTCTTTGCAATCCTTCCGTGTTTGCAGCGATCAGGACTAGAGCTAGCAGCATCTACACTTCCGACATTCTATGCCGAGTGAAGGGAAGGTTGAACACGGGACGTTACAAAAGATTACTGGCGGCTTACCATTTCTCATAACGAAACATTGTGCAAACATTGTCCAGTGTGTTCATCGGAGCACATGACCTGCTGCAAGCGCCACCAAACTGACATATATATACGCGCTACGAAGAATCTGCTAGTATTGGGCACGGCAGCACTGCCAGGATGCGGAGCAATAACCCGTTCCTCTATATTGTGCAGGTGAGAAAACTATTTGGTAAATGTTTCCGCTCAAGTGACCCCTTTTTGTTCGTGCTGCCGTGCCCGCAGCAATTGTCTTGTATCGCTGTGGTATTGCGCAAGTTGTTGCTTCTAGGTGGAGATATTGAAACTAATCCAGGCCCGGATCTCACCCAAATTGCCAAACAACTCAAAGATATCGCTAGCGACATAAAAGACATAAAGGAAGTACGCCTCGTTGATATAGACAAGAAGATTGATGCCCTATCACAGCTTGAAAAGAAACTGGCCACCTGCCAAAACGAAATTTCACGCATGGATCGCGTAATTGAAACAATGGAAAAGAAAATCGATGAGCTTGAAAATCGAGGCAGACGGTCCAACTTAACTATATACGGAATGCCGGAGGAGGAGGAAGAAACTAATGAAAGTCTTGACCAAAGAGTGAACAAAATTATAGTACAAGATACCCTCGAACTAGAAGCTGTCGCCATTGAGTGAATTCACAGGCTAGGTAGACAGGAAAAAAACAAGACTAGGCCAGTAATTATGAAGTTGCTAGATTCGAGACAAAAAAGGCTAATACTGAAAAACGGATTAAAACTAAAAGACACAAAATACGCTATCGGTGAAGATTTTTCTGCCAGAGTTCGAGATGTTAGAAAGAAACTGTGGGCGAGCGCCAAACAAGAACGAGAAAGTAAGGAAAAGGTGTCGCTGTCCTTTGACAAAGTGATCATAAATAAGCGCGTTTATTTTTGGGACGAAGAAACAAATAGCAGAGTTCCTATGCAAAAAAGGACACAGAATTCAGCCCTCAAGTGAGTCGTCAGAAAACTCAGTTAAAGTACTGTACATCATAAATATAAATGCAAGAAGCATAGTGAACAAAACGCAGTCACTTGAAAGTCTCTTACTTTGTCATGAACCAGACGTAATTGGAATCACCGAAACATGGCTTTCACCTGAAATTTCAAGTCACGAAATCGCTCCACCAAACTACTCCGTCATCAGAAAAGACCGCGGTTCACGAGGAGGGGGCGTGGCAATACTGATTAGGAGGCAGCTACCTTTTGTTATTCTCCCTGAAGTTCCCTGCGCAGAAGCTGTTTTCTGCAAGATTATTTGTAAAGGTACAGACATAATTACCGGCTGCATTTATAGAAGTCCTTCTACCGGACATGAAGCCATAACTGCAATTCAGGAATTCCTTCAGTACAATTCGCGAAATTCACGAATTATTATCATGGGTGATTTCAACCTCCCCGACATAAATTGGACAACAATGCAATATACGTCAAAAGCTTCAGAGGCCCTCATCGATTTAATGTTCAATTTTAATCTTCATCAAATTGGTTCAACATCCACATGTACACAAGGAACAACTGGTAATATCCTAGATTTGATACTAATCAGTGATCACTTTCCTGAAACCCGTGCCCAGGTTGACGTCATAGAAGGCATCTCGGACCACAGTATACCTACCTGCCGATTACCATTACAGAGCAGTATAATATATCAGAAAAGCATGCAGATCGTAACTAATTTTGCTAAAGCAGACGACACTAGTATTGTAACACACCTAGCGCACGAATTCCAATCATGTTTCGACACTGCTTCGCGTGAGACCACAGAAGTGAACACCTTGTGGGAGCAGTTTAGAAATAGGGTAACCTACTGTGTAGGTGCATTCGTTTCGCGAAAAATAAAACGGCCTAAGAAAAACAACTCGTGGATTACAAGGGACGTCATTCATGCACAACGGCAAGTAAAGCGGCTCCGTAGATCAATTAAAGAAAAGGGGCAAAATGCTACCAAATCATTGAAACTAACCAATGCAGTCGCAAGGCTAAAAGAAGTATCAAAGCATGCAAAGGAACAGTACTTTAACGTGACTTTCCCAACACTTCTTAAGAATAATCCTCATAGATTCTGGAAATATTTTCGCAAAGATAAAACAGCCACATCCAACCTGTCCATGGAGGAAAAACAGACGAAAGCTAACATGCACAACGATTTCTTTAAATCTGTTTTTACAAAAGATGACGGCATTCTCCCTAACAGTTACTGCAAATCTACGCCAGGTATTGGTCCTGTCCACATATCAGATGAAGGTGTTCTTAACTTGCTGCTAAACCTAGACATAAAGAAAGCAAGTGGCCCAGACGACATCCGAAATCAGTTCCTTAAACGATATGCAGAATGGTGCAGTAAATATCTCGGTATCATTTTTCGCAAGTCTATCAACTTCGAAGCTACCCGACGATTGGAAAAAAGCAAAGCTTCTACCCATTCATAAATCCGGAGATACAAACTCACCCTCTAACTATCGACCCATTTCCCTCACCAGTACGTCGTGCAAAATCATGGAGCACATTATAGCAAAACACTTAAAGCACTTTCTGGAGACGGAAAACCTATTATCACCCCATCAACATGGCTTTCGTCGTGGCTTATCAACTGTCACCCAACTAACAGAGGTTGTGCATGACCTAGCCCTTAGTATTGACGACTGCAGTCAAACAGATATAATACTACTAGACTTCTCTAAAGCATTTGACAGTGTAAGCCACAACAAACTAATAACAAAACTACGCATCATAATTGGAGATGGCCAAGTGTTACACTGGATCACAGATTTATCGACGAACCGCTCACAATTTGTAACTTTCGAACAAGTTCAATCAAGACCACTTCCTGTTACATCAGGAGTCCCGCAGGGATCTGTCCTAGGACCGGTGTTGTTCTTAGTTTTAGTCAATGATATTGCCAACAATATTGAGTGTAACATAAAACTTTTCGCCGATGATTGCATTCTGTACAAAGCGATAAAAAATCCTGAAGACCACTTTATGCTAAGCAGCTCTCTTAACACAATTGTTGAATGGTGTAAAACTTGGCAGATGACATTAAACAATAAAAAATCCGTTTGCATGACAGTCACCAGGAAAAAACAACCATATAACTGTGCCTACAGTGCCAAGGAATCAACGCTTTCAAGGGTTTCTGAACGTAAATACCTATGGTTAACTTTAACTTCTGACCTAAGATAGGACGCACATATAGCCAATATTACCTCTGCTGCCTTGCGGAAGCTGTTCTTTCTTAGAAGATGCCTACGTCTGGCCTCTCAAAACACCAAACTGTTTGCCTACACTACCCTCGTAAGGCCAATTTTAGAATATGCAAGCACTGTTTGGCTCCCACAATCAATCACTAACATCACTCGGCTTGACAAGGTGCAACGAAAAGCTGTAAGGTTCATTCATAACAAATACAAACCCTCTGACTCACCTACCGATCTTGCCGCATCATCTGGCCTTCCATCACTATCATCTAGGGCAAAACAATCCCTCCTGAAGTTTTTATATCAATTACTACACAGCAATTACAGTATAGATGTGTTTAAATACGTATGCTTCTCACAGTCCCGACAATCCCGGCACAAACATGCGCACACGCTAACTGAATACTCATACCGAACGAACACTCTCAAGCATTCTTTCTTTCCTTTAGCCATCAGCGAATGGAATCGACTTGATCCATCGATTACCACGTCGGACTCACTATCTTCCTTCACTTCAAGATTAGTAGAATGTAACAAGAATCAGTAATGTGCCAATAGTCCTACATGTTACCAGATGACTGCCCAACAATTACATCTCTTGATACTATGTTACTTTTAAGGATGATTGCATTGTCTATTGCCACCCGTTACCGTTTTTTCGCTTTCTTCAAGTTTCTATTGTTAAATATTTAGAATACTAGCATGCTTGCTGGCATGAATGACTGCTGCTGTACTTGTTTTCTTTTTTGTTACAGTTCTGATTCTTAAAGGTATTCTTTAGTAACCTGCCTACTAGTAGTTATGTAACACGTATTGTAAGAGTTCTTTTTGTTGATCTGCTTCTAATTTCTCTTTTGTGTTTTGAACATTATATTGTACTGGTTGCCCACCTGCTACGGTCTTACTGAGACTGGCAGTATTGTATATAAATAAATAAATAAAAAAACGAGCGGAATCAACTCAATGAACGCTGGCAGCCTATTGGAAAAAATGAAAATTGGTTTTTTGGGAAACGAAATGGAGCAGTATCTTTCTCACATATCGGCGGATACCTGAACCGCGCTGTAAACAAATAAATAAAGGAGGGAGTGAAAGAAGAAAGGAAGAAAGAGGTGCCGTAGGGGAGGGCTCCAGAATATTTTCGACAACCTGGGCATCTTTACCGTGCACTGACATCGCGCAGCACACGGGCCCCTTACCGTTCCGCCTCCATCGAAGTGCAGCCGCCGCGGTTGGGGTCAGTGCCGCGTTTCTGTCAAAACGTTGTCAACGCAAACGCAATCAGCGCACCTCTCTCTCTCACCACCATTACGTAGCTCAAAGCGCGATTGACGCGTTCATTTACCCAGGAGAGCCAGTTATGCGCTTTTCCTTTCCTTTCGTGACTTTTTTGCCCAGATGGGAGTTGATAGAGACGACGACGTGCAATGCACAGCGCGAGAGTGCGTTGCAGTTTAACGGGTGGCATGATCGGCTGCGGCGAATGATTAGTGCCCTCGTGCAGTGGCCAGCCAAGTTTATCTGTTCACGCGCCGCGCGTTATAAATAAATTGGTTTTTGGGGAAAGGAAATGGCGCAGTATTAGTCTCCCATATCGCCGGACACCTGAATCGTGCTGTAAGAGAAGGAATAAAGGAGGGAGTGAAAAAAGAAAGGAAGAAAGCTTTGCTGTAGTGGATGGCTCCGGAATAATTTCGACCATCTGGGGATCTTTAAAGTGCACTGACATCGCACAGCACACGGGCGCTTTAGCGTTTCGCCTCCATCTAATAGCAGCCGCCGCGGTAGGGTTCGAACCCGGGAACTGCGGATCAGTAGTCGAGCGCCCTAGGAACTGAGCCACCCAGGCGGGTCGCGCCGCATGTTCAAAACCCACTTCACCGGCAGGCGCTTGGGGCCACGGCATACGAGAGACCACATTCTAAACGATGGGAGACGCGTTCCAGGCCCATATAGCGTTCCTTGTCTCGGAATGCTTTTCATGGACCATGCTGTTACTCAGGCCCGAGCCACGAATGGCTGAGGCTAAGTGAGGACACTTGTGACTCGATATATGCTCGAATAGGTAGCGCCGTGAAAGCTGCCTCCGACTCTCGCTAGGCGCCGCGCGTTACGGTGCTGCGAGTCGCTCGGGAAAATTCGCTGTTGGCTGGCGAGCCAATCTTAGACAATGGTGTCGACTGTGCTTGCCCAAGTCACCGATGGTTGAACTACGCGGAGACCGCCACAACGGCACCTTTCTTCCTTTCTTCTTTCACTCTCTTCTTTATCCCTTCCCTTATGGCGCATTTTGGGTGTCCACCGAGATAACAGAGTTGCTTTAACTTGAATAGCTAGCGCTTACAGGACGTACACGGAAAACTTGGAGAAGACGAAAGAAGCGCAAACGGAAGAAGCGTTTTCTCCAAGTTTCCTGTGTTCGTCCTGTTAGCACACGCTATTGAATTCAACTGTACCAACAAACCCGCCAGAAAGTTCTAAGACAGTTACTGCGCCATTTCCTTTCCTCGGAAATCAATTTTCAGTTTGAACGACGTGTGCAAATGTAATGAGCAATAAATTTTAAATAAACGTCTTGTGAGAGACTGCGTAGCAATTCAGCTCGGTTGAGTAAATTCATGCTCAGTGTCATTGCCTTTATGGGAACGCGTCGCTGTGGCTCGTATGGGTGCCCAAAAATTTTTGGGACCACGAGAATTGCTACAAAGCTTAATAGTTCGGCAACCTAGGCACCCAGCCAGAAGCTGAAGATGTGCTTTGAACTTCCCTGCGCGATGTGCACAATGCGCCACTCAATTGCGTGGCTCTGCCTCTGGTCAGCGATTTAAAAAAAAGTGAGAAATCAGTGTTCTGAAAACTTTTATGGGCACCTGTACAGCTGCCACCCCAACGCGCGCTAGGCTGGGATCTGAAACTTAGTCGCAGAACTTTCTTTTAATTGTAACCGGAAATACGCACACCCTATGGGCATTTTTGGAGAACTTTTTCGGGGCCCCACAAAGAGCAAAGAAGGAAAAGTCAAAAGAGAAAGTGTGAAGTAAAAGTTCTGCTGCCTTTGCCGCCGAAAGTGCGGGACAGAAAGTTAATACCCAAGTTCTTCCGTAAATACAGCGAAAAAAAGTGAACTAGTGCTGCCGGAGCCAAGAAAAAAGAGTGGCAGCCCACCCTCTCACCCATCCACTCACTTCAACATAAGACAAAAATGCATACCAAAGAAAGAGAGGAAACTGCCTCTTCCCCCCCCCCCCCCCCCGATATAAAAAAAGAAAAATGCATCAAGAGAGCAGGCGAAGAAAACTTCTCTTGCTGCTGCCAAAAAACAAAAGAATTCATTCGTTCACTCTTACAAACGCAAAGTATAAGCGAACCCGAACAGCTACATGGGCACTACAAAAAGGGGAAAGCAGTAGGCAGTGCAATGAAAACGCAAGCCAAGGGCGAAAATTTGGTGCTGCTTCCGAAAGCGAGAAATAAATCCCAAGTATGAGAGCAAACAAAAGCTAGAAGTAGTGCTACAAAAGACTCACTAATCACGACCGCTGATACTAGGTGGTGACCATTAAAACACGAAAAATAAAGTGCAGCAGGCTAAAATAGGAGCGAAGTTCTGACTGCAGTGCTTCTGAAAAAAAAGTGCAGAAAAGCACAAGCAGAATCTCTAGCAAAGATGAAAAAAAGGTCGAGCAGTTACCAGAACATGCTTCAAAAAAGCCCGCATCGAAGCATGAGGAAAATAAAGAGGCAAGACAGAAAAAAGTTCAAGCACAAACAAACAAAAAAGTCCTACATAAATCACGAGCAAAAGAAAAGAAAACCGAGCAGGTAGCCTGAACTAAGGAGAAAATCTCGATCTGGAGCACAAGCGAAAACCAATGCTCTAGCTGAAGAACGAGCGGAAAAGAAGCCCGAGCTCTAGCACAAGCGGAAAAGCCGGAGCTGTAGCAGCAGCAAAAGTTGCGAAGGTCAGCCTTCCTCCTACTACCGGCAGGGGAGCAAGCATCGGGAAAGCAAAAATAAAATAAAACATTCGAAAGAAAAGGTCGATCAAATTGTTTCCTCCCACAAAAAGTGATGCGCACCTAGGTTGCGTTGACACCGAGCTCGCCCACTTGCCACCCTGAGCGTTGTAATAGGATTCGTTTCAGCCGTGTCTACGCACACGTCTGACCGCGATGAGTTATAAATCAAAGATGGCATATCTTCCTCAATGATGCCCAGAGTAAAAAAAAACGAGGTCCATGCGGAGATCATTTATAGTAGGTGCACTAGGCGCAGTTGCTCCAGAAATAGTTTCTACCAAGAACAACTTAGCTGGAACATCTTAGAAGTCCGGGCCTGTGTTCCGTCGATGAAAAGTGCCGTCCTCATTCCGGCAGCCTTGCCGACGCCCTGCTGCGTGCGTTCGAACTCTGAACGGAGCAGACCGCCACCGCACCCGTGGTAGCAGCTGCGGCCGCTGCTACTGCTCCCTCGCAGTGGGCGCCTTGAACCGCCTTCGAGTGCGTAGCCAACATTGAGAACGCTTCGTTTTTAGTCTGGAGAGCGGAGACGCTGCCCCTGTTCGGCACTCCCACCTCCGTTTTTGCCTCATGCTCCGCGGCCTGGGACTCAAGTACCGAGGGCTTCATCGTGGACATGCGGACCTCAGCATGTGCCTCCCTCCACCCAAGCGCCGCCAGCGCTCTGCTGGTCCCCAACACTGGCCCGCGAAGCGATAAAGATTCGTACATCCACAGCGTTGTTCAGCTCGTCGTTGCTGGTGTGTGTGCTTCCAATACGAACGTGCAGGCTGCAGTAGAACAGTTGGGAATTGCGTTGATCGCGGACGGGCCCCGGCAATTGATGAGCTCCACCGGCAGGTTCACATGCGCCTCCCAATCAGTGTCCATGGCGACCCTCCAACGTTGGCGCTGGCTGGCAGGCGAACAGCGGCGCCACAGCGTCGATTCGAACTGTAGAGGAGGCAGGATCTCGTACCGAAGCCTATGAAAAGGAGTTGGCCTCCGGTCCCCCTACCGCCGAAGCCGCTCTGCTTGGCCTCGGCCCGGTACACGAAGTTGTCCACGTTCTCAGCACCGCTCTTCAGCTCGCCTTGGGTGGCATGCGAGTGGATGAAGACGAATGCGCATGCTGCAAGGTAACCGTCAAGCACTGCTATGATCCCTTCCGGGCCCCGGAGGGTGATGAGCTCCACCGCTAGGCTTAGCCTGTGTCACCCGCTCCGGCTCAATGGCACCCTTGGTGCAGATAGTGGACCGCCTAGGCGCACAGCGACGCCACGACGTAGGATAGAACACTTGCTGCGGCAGGAGCTGCCGCCACAGCGGCGGCCTTCGAATGCCGCGTCAGCGTTCCGTTAACAGAGATGAAGAGGAAGAAGGGGGAAGGGGTACACGCACCCACCCGCCATCTGTGGCAACTTCTTCGTCATCGCAACCTTTGTAGCTGGAGATGAAGATCTGAAAGCGGATCGCACATGCCTTCAAGAATTCCCTGTTGTTCCCATCGCTTTAATCTGGTTTAGCCAACTATAGGCCTTGAGGTTGCTGTAAGGCCGCGGTTGATCGTGCCAGTCACAGAGGTTGTTGTTATTGTTGCCTTGGTGACATGGCACATACCCACAATGGGGGATTGGCGAGGGTTCAGTGGGGAGACCCCACTGAATAGGATAAACTGGTGTCAAGCTAATGATTGTGCCTTGGGTGAAATTTCAGAGTAATTTAAAAAAAGGAAAAACAAAATATCGGGAGAGAACATCTGAGAATTAAATAATTTAATATATGAATATATCCAAACGCTTTCTTGAATGCGGAAATTTCGGAAAAAATTTGGAAGGGAATCTGTCGGTAACTGTTATATAATTGTGGAGGTATTCGCAAACTTGATGCAATGCAAAACCTCCGGCGCCCGCGCCGAAAGAAAGGAGAAGGGGAACCGACAAAGCGAGACCCTACTTCGTAATGGGAATTTCTAGGTGTGTTCTCCTCTGATGTGCAAACCTCCGGCAGGAGAGTAAGAAATGCTCCAATGTCTCGACTTCACCACAAGCCGCTCAAAGGTTTGTGGGACTGAACCCGCATCTACGTAATTAAAAATTTAAACACAGAGCCACAGAGATTTGGCCACAGAGGTTCTACTTGCAAGTGTTCGTTCCTTCTTCTTTCTTGATCATCTCTATGTAGCGGAGAAACATTCAGTAAAATCATACCTCTATGTGAGCAATAGAATACAACTCTTTCTTTGTCGTCGTCGTCGTCGTCTAGGTGCTTGGCTCGTGCTCCCAGTACATCGCACTGATTAGTAAAGTCTCTACATGGGTACACGTTTGGGACTTAATTGATTAATTTCTTCTTGATTCACTGAGAGGATGTTGCACTGCGTAGCGAAGAAACATTGAGAAAAATGACACGTCTACGTCAATGGCTGGCTACAACTCTTTCGTTGTCGTCGTCGTCTAGGTGCTTGACTCGGCTCCCAGTAGAGCACATTGATTAGGAAAATCTCAAGATAGGTATACATTTGGGAATTTATTTATTAGTTTCTTCTTAATCACTGAGATGATGTCAGCTTTACGTAGCGAAGAAACATGGAGAAAAATGACACGTCTACGTCAATGGTTGGCTACAACTCTTTCGTTGTCGTCGTCGTCTAGGTGCTTGACTCCGCTCCCAGTACAGCACATTGATTAGTAAAGTATGTAGATGAGTATACGATTCATAAATTATTTATTAGTTTCTTCTTCATTCACTGAGAGGATGTGAGCTCTGCGTAGCGAAGAAACATTCAAAAAAAAGGACATTTGTACGTCAACGGTTGGCTACAACTCTTTTCTTGTCGTCTTAACTTGTCGTTTTAGACTTAGCTGAGTCCTACTGCAATAAAAGACGTTTCAGAGCTCGTGTTCTGTGTTCCAGGTTGTACATGACGCTTAGCTGTGAAGGGAGGAAAGAAGAAAAGCTAGGTACCCCCTGCGCAATACGTAGCATATCTTACAGTGGAAACTGTGGGAAGTCGTGTAGGAACCAAGTCAGGAATCTCCAGCCTGGTAGCTGGGTTTTACCTTAACCTAGCCGCTTCGTCGCGGCGCGCTGCGCCTGTCCTCACTCTAATGAGTCTACAAAGCTGCACCGCCGTCTGGCCTGTAAGCACTAAACGCAACACTCGCCGCGTCCCGCTGTGTCAATGCTGCAAGCACAGGATGGCCATAATAACAGCACCATTTCGGGCCCAGATCTCATCTCGGTTGCGCTTAGCGCAGATAGTATGGAAGCTTACGATAAAAGGAAAAGCGAGGTATCCATGTGACACGCAGCAAAAACTACACGCTCGAGCGCGGTTGTTATAAGCACTAATTCCGAGAATTAGCAGGTTTCTAGAAGAGGTACGTAAGTTACTATTGTTGTTGCCTGAAAGATGATGGCACATACCCACGGTGGGGGATTGGCCAGGGTTTGGTGCAGTAAGTGTCGAGTTAAGTGTTGTGCTCCTCTTCCTTCGCTCTTCTACTCCGTCTTTTATCATTCAGTGGTTGGCGGAGTGAACGCAAGGTGCATTGCTATTCATGAACTCAACTGGGCTGGAACAACCTTTTCTAGCGAAAGCGCTACTTCACTAGCAAACACGGAAAAACCGACATCTCTCTAAAGCCTCTCAGATACCTTCAGAAATAAATATCGCCGCGACGACAGTTTCCCGTGGCAAAGCGGAACAGACGCAGCGCAGCCACCCGCAGCGGCGGTTCAGTGGTTAGGGCGCTCGGCAACTGATCAGGAGTTCCCGGGTTCGAACGTGACCGCGGCGGTAGCGTTTCGATGGAGGCAAAACGCTAAGGCGTCCGTGTGCTGTGCGATGTCAGTGCACGTTAAAGATCCCCAGGTGGTCGAAAGTATTCCGAAACCTCCACTACGGCACCTCTTATTCATTTCTTCCTTCCCTCCCTTCTTTATTCCATTCCTTACGGCGCGGTTCAGGTGTCCGTCGATATGTGAGACAGGTACTGCGCCATTTCATTTCCCCAAAAACAGTTTTCATTTTTTCAGCGGAGCCTGAAGACTTCAATTTGCCCTGTTCTACCTTCTCTTTCTTCGTTTTCGAGGGCGATCATGCTGCTGTTGCGCACGTCCGCATTTTGACTGCTTTTTTAAGGGCTCGCTTTCCCTTCTACTTGCTCAGCATCCGTGTCGAGGTTTTAAGGAGGCAATACCTGGTACATGTTTACGAACCGTCTTTAAGACGAATATGCCTAACTCGGGCGGCCATGCCTGAACAATAGAAAACAGCGCAACACTTCTTCCTCGGAAATAATAATAATGATGATAATTGGTTTTGGGGCAAAGGAAATCGCGCAGTATCTGTCTTATATATCGTTGGGCACCTGAATCGCTCCGTAAGGGAAGGGATAAAGGAGGGAGTGAAAGAAGAAAAGAAAAAAGTTGTGCCGAAGTGGAGGGCTCCGGAATAATTTCCACCACCTGGGGATCTTTAATGTGCACTGACACTGCTCAACACATGGGCGCCTTAGGGTTCTGCCTTCATAACGACGCAGCTGCCGCGGTCGGGTTCGAGCCCGGGAACTCCGGATCAGCACCCGAGCGCGCTAACCACTGAGCCACCGCGACGGGTCCTCGTCCTCGTCCTCGGCAACAGCTGAAGCGATTTCCACAAAATTTTTTGAATCTGAAAGAGTGGCTCAAATTCACCTTCGTGGTCGGTGCATTGACTGGGGGATTGAGAAATCACATCACTTGTGCTGCATGCAGTGGAATACCTTTAGCACAAATAACACAACGTAACACATAAAATGGAGAATAGATGATAGCTGGCATGTCCCCTGTTTCTATGCGTTTTATGTTCCGCTATATGTGTGAACCTATTAGGAAGAAGTCAGAGAGGTCGCGCAAAGTCCTGGACATGAAAGGCTTCGCACCACTACGAGTGGTTCGGAATGGGCCGCCTCGAAGACAAAAAAGTTCCTTTTGATGGGAGATTTTTAAATCTTACATGCAAACCTTCCGCGTAGCTATTTTCGGCCGAAATTCTCGTGGAAGGAATAATAATACTTATATGAATCAAATAAGCAACAAAGAAGCTGGGGCGAATCATGCAAGACCACGTGTCATTGTTCTTCTTTTTTTATCGTGACAGTACTACTCCGCGCTGCGATAACTTCTGCCAGTACGCAGCGCTGGCATCTGTGAAAGAAAAAATAAGCAAACAATCGAAAAATAGTGCCTGCTCGACCAGCATGCGGAGACCGCATTATGCTCTCCACAGCTTTTGGGATTCGCAAGATGCAATTATAAGGCAGCTCAGCGTGGCAGAGCGTCCTTCGCGATGTGCAAGTGCCATTGTTAAGCTTTCGTTGCCGGCAGCGGACGAGGCGACGAAGCGGAAGCAGATGGAGGGCACGCGCCCCGCCGACCACCACAGGCTCGGATCGCTGATGCCGCATTCAAATCCTGGGTGCTGGTGGTGACGGTCGCATCTCCTGCTGCTGCTGCTGCTGTTCGGCCCGGCGCCATGGCGCCTCGGCTCGCCGCCATCGACGAGAAGGGCACGCTGAAGACTGAGGCGCAGGTCAACCCCATCGAGAGCCGGCAGGCGACCATCGCGCTCTTCCTGGATGGCCCATGCCCGTCTTCGCCTCTTCGAGCGACAACACCAGGGGCTCAAGCGTGACCACGAGGAAGAACGCAGCAACCCCGCATCCATAGGCCCAGGTTGGTGGACCAGCAGATATGCGGCGACGCCCGCTTGTCGCGACCAGGACGGCCCTGGTGCTAGCGTCCATGGCCGTGAGTAGACGGGTGTGCAGGAGGACAAGACAGAGGCGACTTCTTCGTCAACCTGGCTGCCAGCGACGCGTTCTCTGCGGTGGCTATGCAGGAGTTAGCAGAAGCGAAGCAGGCAGCCACGGACGGGGTGCCCCAAGGTCATTCACGGTGGCCCGAGTTACGAGAAGTTAAGCAGGCAGCCACGGACCGGGTGCTAAAGGTGACTCGCTGGGGCCCGAGTTACGAGAAGCGATGCAGCGAGGCACGGACGGGGTGCCCCAAGGTCATTCATGGTGGCCCGAGTTACGAGAAGTTAAGCAGGCAGCCACGGAATGGGTGCCAAAGGTGAAAGTTACGAGTAGCGATGCAGCCAGCCACGGATCAGGTGCCCCAAGGTGATTCACGGTGGCCCGAGTTACCAGAAGCGAAGCAGGCAGCCACGGAACGGGTGCGCCAAGGTCGTTCATGGTGGGCCGAGTTACTAGAAGCGAAGCAGCCAGCCACGGACGAGCTGCCAAATGTGATTCCCGGTGGCCCGAGTTAGAGAAGCGGAGCAGCCAGCAACGGACCAGGTGCCAAATGTGATTCACGGAGGCGGCGATTGGGGAGCTGCAGAGGCCGCAGCTGCCAGTGAAAGTGCTGCGACTGTGCACCCCACGCAGAGGTCTGATGCCACGCAGAGCGGCTTCAGCGAACCTGCCCGAACATGAACGGATCTCTCATCATTATCATCGATGGAATGCGGTGCAGGTTTTCATTCTAGCGGAGTGGAACTTTTTTGAGAGCGGGTGTGGAGCGAGGACAGCGCCTAGTGCGCCTGGCAAAGAGAGAGCACTTTTTTTTCTATGACCTTGGACACCACTCAGTGCCAGGATTGCGTGATCGTTTGAAACCGCGATCAGGGATGTGCAGAGACACATATGGCAAGAGAGAGAGAAACTTTGATTTTTGTTTTTGAGCGGCTCCAGTACTCAGGCGGCCAATGGGCTGGTGTCAATATTGCGGCTGTCGGGACCAAGCCCATAAAAAGGACAATACGGCAAGGCTCTTCACAGCGCAATAATCTTCCTATTTTTTCTTTTCCTTTCGAACTTTTTTGCCTTTCTATCTTCTCGCATTTAGCAGCTCACTTTCATTTCTTGAGTCAACAGTAACGCTTTCGTGTGCGCTTTTCTGTAATTTCAGTGTACTGTCAATAAAGGTAAAAGACAAATGCAGTGTATATCGTCCTCACCAGGTGCGAGTACGAAATGTTTTACAAGAAGGCGTGGTACATTTCTAGGACTACTAATAGGCACTACTAGCGGTACTCCATTGATCTATGTCTGTCAGGCCATGTAACTTTGTTTCCGCCCGGTTTTCTTTCGCTGCACAAATATGCCAGGTGGCCAGTAGCACCGTCCTGTGGCCGAAATATTTGATGGCGTGACAAAATTACGGAGCCATCAGCAACACCGACACAGGAGGGTCAAGGGGGCATTCACCCCCCCCCATACACACACATTTTTTTAGAGGAGAAGCGCCCGCCCGGTCCCGCTGGCTCCAATTTTTTGCATTTGGATCAGATTTCTGACAATTTAAACACTTCAGTTCTAGGACTCTTTCATGCAAAACACAGTGGGGCTGACCTATTTCGTTTTGTAGCTAGCTGTGAACATTTCGTATATGAATAACTTAAAGCAGACATGTTCCAACCGAATTCAACTGCCTGTACCGTGTACATTACCATAATTAGCCGAATATAAACAAATAATGCACAAAATTTTAACGCAACTGATCACTCTTCGTGCGTATTTCTTCGCGTCTATAAAACGTCCCATTCCACTTCATTTTATATTGCTGTGAATATTTGTACTGTTTGTGCGTTCGCACTCAGAAGCCCCGGCACGCGGCTTTATCATTTTGCTTTGTGACGCCAGATGCGACCAGACTTATCTACATTGATCAAGGCTAGGTGTGAATGCTTCCACGTTTTTCCAGATTGTAGTAGTTTGCTTTGGTTCTTTATCTTGGATGTTGCTTGAGTCCTTTAAATTGTGCGCGGCCAAGAACTGCAAGCATTCATTTCCATGACCGCCGAGCACGCTTGTGCGTACCGCTGCCGTGGAGTCATTCAGTTGTTAATGGGCGCGAGTCAGACCCTTAAACAGTTTCTTTTCGAAGCCTTTTATTTGTCTTTCTGACTGGTGGAGTGTCATCACCACATACTTACAGTTTGCATCAACCTTTGAACATTGGAAAATAAACATTACAAACGTCTGCTACTGAGCGTCAAATAACAAAAAATTAAACTCGAAGTCCTGCCTCCCCCCTCACTCAAAAACAAGTACCGGAGTCTCTGGAAGGCTCCACATATAACCTTCCCTTCACTGTCAACACAAGCTGACATCGGGTGTAATCACATTCCGGGGCGTTTTCTACGGCTTCGCCTTTTCCATTAATGTTTGACTTCCTTTTGCTGTTCACTTGAAGAAATGAGACATAAATTGTATGGGACAAAAACATATTTATTCAGTACAGAACGCTGCATGTCGCTACATCTCGCAACATTGCTGACGCATCTTGCGCTACCTCTTTACGTGGTCGACCTTGACCTGGTTTTACTCCTTTCTCTGGCAGTGCAACTCCCGTAAGCTTCTACGGTCTCGGCGTTGACGCATCTTGCGCTATTGCTTTACGTGGTCGACCTCGACCCCGCTTGACTCCTCCTTGCAGCGGCGTACCCTCTGTTGTGTTACGCGGTCGTACCTGTGGCGCAGTTCCGTCTGCCCTTAAGCGTGGCCGTCCTGGACCCCGCTTGAATCCTTCTTTACCCTCCGTCGCGCCCAGCGGCTTGCATGTGTGGCGCCTGAGCCTGGTGACGTCCTCGGCACCAGCCCCACACCGTGGGCAGTTCAGCGGATACCGGCGGAAGTGTATGACTTCTTCGTGCCTCCTTGCATGGACGCGTTCCCTGAACCTCTTGCCACACTGGCTACACTGGTAGGGCTTCTCACCACTGTGGATCATCATATGAACCTTGAGATTGTCCGGCCGGGAGAACCTCTTCTGGCACAAATGGCACAAGAACTCTCGCCTGTCAAGGTGGGCACGCTCGTGCTCTTTACAGCGAAACTGCATATAGCGAAATACCGAATATAACAAAGCAATGACGATTCACGTTGGAAGTTTGGTCAACAAGGGCTGCTATAAAGTAACTATGGCTATAACGTAGAAACCGCCGGGCCCCTTCAACTTCGTTACAACGAGGTTTAACTGTATGCCTTAAGAAAACCTTTTCCTACCGGGAGGAAAGGAGGCATCGGAGTAGAGTGTTACCGAATTCTGCGAGGAGAGCTATATTGGGTAAATGCAAAGACATTCTTGCCTGTTAGGATAGGGAACGAATGAAACTCTGGGGATGCTTAGGCCACCTTTAAAGCTTTAAAGCCACAGCCTATACTGCAAGTTATTCGAGTGTCTGCGTCAGTTTCTTTGAAATTGTGAGTTCATCAAGCGCCAAATTCAGAGTTCTGGCTGCTGCAGCCATGCACACAACGTGGTGGTCACAATTCGATAACGTCATAACGTCACCTGACCATATTCCAGCCAATCAACGAATTTTATGACATCTCTGACGGATTCTACTCCTTACGTAAACACTACTGCACTCGCATTGATATTCGGCCGCATATACTCTCTCAATTAACGAATTCCGGCATCCGTGGTGCGCTGCCAGTGTTTACAGCTTGATTAGTTCATTCTGGGCCGCGATTGCACCTTTTAGAAATAAAGAGCACCTGCGAAAGCACGCCAAGAAAGGTATTGTAAACATCCGTGTATGCTTCACTTACCTCCCTCTCCACGTCGGCCAGTGCTGCGTCAGCACTCGCAAGCGTTCCACTTCCATCGCAAGCTGGAAGACAGCATTTCAGGCATATTTTAGATGGTTAAAAATCACAAGCATAGCAGCTGTGTTGGCGAATGACTTATCGTGGCAGTAAAAAGGCCAGATTCCTCCAATGAATTACAGTTAATATCAAAATATGGCATTACTGAAGCAGCCGCAAATATGCAGCTCGAAAATCCAGAAATTCACTACTGACAGCGAAATTTTACTGGATGCGGGTCCAAGGAAAAAAAATATGGTGAAGGCGCGTGACCAGACACATGACTAAAGTTGCAGGGAAACGTATATACTGCAGGCCTCAAAAGTTTTCTGCATGCGTGTTCTCGGAGAAAAAAAGTACCGTTGCGCCACCTCGTGACCCAGCCGTCTTGTGTCAGTAAATAACGCGTTATCGTTTCCACACACTTTCCGACATTTAACGCGATTAGCATACGTTGCTAGATCCAAAATAAAATTTCCCCGCATAGCCGCAACGCGTAACCTGCAACTTTTTGTGGCCGATATTCTATGCTCCACCGGCTGATACAAGCCTAATGAGCGACAGGGCATGTTACAAATTAATATTTTGTTTTTTGAACACATACATGCATCTCGCAAACGTCGGTCGCCGATATCAAAAAGTTCTGGCCACGTACAAGAAACATTCTTCATACTGAAAGCAACCTTTCGCCCCATTTGAGAGAAAAACGAGCACCCCGCCCCGACCCCAGCGACATCAATTAGGTGTGTTAAGGAACGTCTGTCACTTGATGTCGGGTCGCCGCTACATATTGAAGGAATTCCCTCCGACGTGAGTACGTCACTAGGGGCATCATTTACCCCTTCATCAGCAACGACGTGCGCTAAAAGAACGAATGCTGGTTCCTCATTACCTATCATAGATGAGCGAAATAAGCAGCCAGAGGCCTTTGCATATTCCTTCTAAATACTGCGGCATCAACAACTACATCCGATCCTCCAAGCAAGCCTCTGTTCTAGTCTCGCGTCAATCTCGAATCGTACACTTACGGTTTTCGTCGTGCTGCTCTTCCCGGGAGGAAGGCTCTTCGGGCAGATTCGAATCGCCGATCCCAGGGGCCTCCCAGGGGTCCGGAAGCACATCGGCGGAACACGAAGGCGAGCTTTCTCCGTGAGTCTCCCAAAAGGCGTCGCTTGCCTACGTTAGACGACATGGAGAGTGGCAAGAAGTAATGTTTGCTTTCAAGTGACCGGGGAAAACGATTGCCGGTAGCTCTAGGTTTACGGGGCAGCGAGGTTTAAACGTTACTGTTAGACATGATGTTGAGCTGGTCAGTTCATATTTATTGCCAAAAAAACTGCACAAAGACGATTGTACAAAGAGTGAGAGGTGTGTCCGTCTTTGTGCCTATTTTCGTCCCGTCGTCTTCGCGAACTGTTTTTGGCAATTAACGTTGGAGCCTCCGCATCAATGTGAATCAAGCTCCAAGAGGTTATATGGTTTGCCCAGCTTCAGAAACCGCTTAGTACATGTATGGTGTTGCCTAGAGGTTCTACGGGTGGCACAGAAAGGATATGATTGGGGCTAGTGGGTAATTCAGATGAGTTTTTATAGCGCAAAACTATGAAGAAACAAGATAAAAGCATTTGTGTCCCCTTCCTTCGTTGTTTTGCGATGTCAGCTATCTCCCAGCTGTCTTTCGATTCTCACCGCGCTAAAGGTGTCGAAAGGAAACATTTCAATGCGCTTGTCAGTGGTGAATTTCTTGCAGTCAAGCATAGCAGTGACGAATCCGCAATATGGCATTATCGACTTCTGGGAGCACACCTCTACTGAGTAATTGCAAAGACAGTCTTGCCAATTATAATAGGGGATACAATGTAACTAAGGGCGCTCAAGCGACCTTTAAAGTTGATAGCGATAGGATTAAATTTCAGATTTTCCACAGTTTCTGCTGCAACTTCCGCGCGTGTTTACGTCACTTTCTTTGAAATTCTCGGTGCACCAACCGCCATATTCGGTCTGCTAGCTGGAGATAGCTGCTGCTCACAACGTGGTGGACACGTTGCGACGACGTCACAAGGTCACATTACCTATCTCGGCTAATCACCGAATTTTATGACATCTATGGCGGATTCTAGTCCTTACGTAAACACTAATGCCATCGCACTGGTATTTGGCAGCATATACTCCTTTAGTTAGAATGCCGTCATCCGCCGTACGGTGCCAGTGCCCTACTGCTTGGTTAGTTCATTCTGGGCCCCGACTGCGCCTTTTATAAATAATGAACACCTGCTAAAGCGCCCAAATAAAGGTATTGTAAACATGGGTGCATGCTTCACTTACCTCCCTCTCCGCTTCGGCCAATGCTGCGTAAGCACGCGCAAACGTTCCGCTTCCATCGAGAGCTGGAAGACAGGATTTCAGGCGTATTTTTTAGATAGCTAAAGGTCACAAGCGTAGCAGCTGTGTTGGTGAATGACTTGTCGTGGCCCTATAAAGGGCAGATCTGCTAAAAATATAGTGTTAAAATCATGCTATTGCAATATTGAAGCGACGGCAAATAAATATGCAGCTTGGAAATCCCGAAATTCACTATAGACAGAGAAATTGTTCAGGATGCGTGTCCGAGGAAAATTATACTTTCGTGAAGGCGCGTGACCCGAAGACATGAGTGAAGTTGTAGGAAAAGTACAGGAATACTGTCGGCCTCAAGAGTTTTGGCATGCGAGCTTTCGGGGAAAAAAACTTACTGTTGCGCCGCCTTACGATCCAGCCGTCCAGTATCAGATAAGAACGCGTGATCGTTTCCACACACGTTCAGACATTTCACGCAATTAGCGTACGTCGCCAGATCCAAATAAAGATTTCCCGCAAAGCCGCAAACCGTGACCCGTAACATTTTGTCGCCAATAGTACTTGCTACATCAGCTGATACGAGCGGAATGAGCTGCAAGGCGTGCAAAAAAATAGTTTATTTTCGAACAGATGCAAGCATCCCGTAAACGTCTGTCGCCGATACAAAAATGATCTAGCTGCGTACTAGAAACATTCTTCGTACTGAAAGCTACCTTCCATCGCTTTGCAGACAAAAACGAGCATCCGCCCCCGACCCCACCCACACCACTAAGGTGTGTTGAGGAACGTCGGTCAGGCGATGTGCGGTCGCCGCTGCAGAGAGAAGGAATTCCCTCCGACGTGAGTACGTCAAAAGAGACATCATTCACCCCTTCATCAGCAACGGCGTGCGCGAAAAGAACGAATACTAGATAATCGTTACGTATCATAGAAGAGCGAAGTAAGCAGCCAGAGGCCTTTGCATATTCCTTCTAAATACTGCGCTATCAATAACTATATCCGCTCCTCCAAGCAGGCCTTTGTTCTAGTCTCGCGTCAATCTAGAATCGTACACTTACGGTTTTTGTCGTGCTGCCCTTGCCGTGAGGATAGGTGTTCGGGCAGGTCCCGACCGCTGCTCGCAGGAGCCTCCCAGTGGTCCGGAAGCGCATCGGCAGAACTCTAAGGAAGGTTTTCTTTCGGAGTCTCCCAAAAGGCCTCACATGCCTACGTTAGGCGCCATGCAGAATGGCAAGAAGTAATGTTTGCTTTCAAGAGACCAGGGAAGGCGATCGTTTGTAGCTGTAGGTTTACGGGGCAGCGTAGTTTAAAATTTGCTGTTATACATCATGATGGGCTGCTCGGTTCATAGTGATTGTGAAAAAATACTGCGCGATGACGATTGGACAAGAATAGAAAGGTGAGTCCGTCTTTGTGCCCCTTTTCGTCCCACCGTCTTCGCAAAGTTTTTTTTGGCAAACAAAGTTGCATCCTCTGCATCAAGGTGAACCAAGATCTGGGAGGTAAAATGGTTTGCCCTCCTTCAGAAACCGCTTCGTACTTGTAGCGTGATAAGCACAGGTTCTACGGGTGAGAGAGAAGGTTTATGATTTAGGTTAGTGGGCAATTCACGTGTGGTTTCATAGCGCAAAATCCTTGAAGGAACAAGACACATGCATTTGTGCCGTCTCTCTTGGTTGTTTTGCGATGTCAGCCATCTCCCAGCCATCATTCGATTCTCACAGCGCTAAAGGTTCCGATAGGAATCATTTTGCTGCGCTTGACAATGGCGACTTCCTTGCAGTCAAGCATAGCAGCGACGAACCCGAAGTATAGCATTATAGAATTCTGCGAGGAGACCTACATTCAGTGATTGCAGAGACAGTTTTGCCAGTTAGAATAGGGGAAATAAGGAAACTATGGAGACGCTGAAGCCACCTTTAAAGCGGAATGCGATAGGATTAAATTGAACATTTGCCACTTTCTGCTGCAATATCTGTGCGTGTTTGCGTCAGTTCCTTTGAAATTGTCGGTGCCCCAACCAGCATATTCAGACTGCTAGCAGCAGATAGCTGCGCTCACAACGTATTGGGCCCGTTGCGATAATGTCACAAGGTCACATGACCTCTCTTGGCTAAACAACGAATTTAATGAACCCATGGCGTATTCCGGTCCATACCTAAACAATAATGTCCTCGCATTGATATTTGGCTGAATCTACTCCTTCAATTATCCAATGCCATCATCCACCATGCGGTGGTGCCAGTGCTGTATTGCGTGGCCAGTTCATTCGGGGCCGCGACTGCGCCTTTTAGAAATTGAGGGCACCTGTCAAAGCACTTCAAGAAAAGTATCGTAAACGTCTGTGTATGGTTCACTTACCTCCCTCATCACGTCGTCCAATGCTGAGTCAGCACGCGCAGCTATTCCTTGTCCATCGTAAGCTGCAAAAAGAATTTCAGACATATTTTTAGATGCGTAAAGATCGAAAGGGTAGCAGCTTTGTTGAAAAATTACGTATCGTGGCATTAAAACGGCCAGATCTCTCTAACAAAATACTCTTAAAATGACACAATTGCTTCACTGAAACGGCGGCAAACAAACATGCAGCTTGAAAATCGCGAAATTCACTAATTCACTATAGACAGTGAAAATTTACAGGATGCGTGTCTGAGAAAAATAATTCTTTGGTTAAGGCGCCTGACCCAAAGACATTACTGGAGTGTTTTGGGAAAAGTGGCCACAAGATTTTTCGGCATGCATGTACTCAGAAAAAAAAACAGCAGTGGCTTATCTCAACTATGCCAGAATATACATAGCCAGAGCTGCAGTCCCCCTTGTTGCGCATGTTGTCTAGCTTGTTGTTGTGACTGTAATGTTAAGGAATAAAGTATTCGGTGAAACACACTGCGTATTTATTCATTGTTTTGACAGATATAAACACTGCCTATGGTCGGTAATGTAACACGCAGTTGTCTCAATGCTGCGTACACAGTATTGAGACTGGTTGGCTTCTCTCAGATACACAAGGTCAACGGTAGTTTTTCACTGTGTAGTCGGAATGCGAGGATCGCTAGCTAAATTAAAATAAAACTTCTCTTTTATGTATCGACTAAGTGATTCTTGTTTCCTATTTAAATCACCACACCGAGTCGTATCACCTCAGCTTTTGCACACACAGCCGCATCCACACGACCCCACACGTGGCCGTGGTGACGTCATGCACCGCACACCAGCTGCCCTTCTCCGGTTGCCGCGCATGCGCATTAACGCGCAGCTCCCGCGGGCCTAGTCGGGCGGGCGCGGCTCCTAGCGCAGCGGCGGCAGCGAACTCTGAAGTCATGCTCCACACCCCTGCGGCTCCTCTCCAGTTTCACGCAAGCGCACTGTGGGCCTCCCCGGATCATGGCGAAATGCTCGGCTGGGAAGTGTAGTGTAGCTCTCGCTACAAAATTACTCTTGCGCCGCCTCACGACGCTGCCGCCCAGTATTAGCTAAAGATGCGTGATCGTTTCCACACACCTTCAGACATTTGACGCAATTAGCGTGCGTCGCTAGACACGTACGAGAATCATTCTCAATACTGAAAGGAACCTTCCGTCGATTTGCAGAGAGAAGAGGGCATCCCGCCCCCGACCCCGCCCACACTACTAAAGTGTGTCTGTCATCGGGGCAATGGTTAGGAACGTCGGTCACCTGATGCGCGGTCGCCACTACATGGGTCGGAAACTCCTTCCGACGTGACTAGGTCACAGACGGCATCCTTCTTCCTTTTCTACAGCTGAAGCTTGAGCGGAAAGAACGAACACTGCTTCCTTATTACGTATTACATATTAGCGAGGCAATCAGCTACAGAGACATTTGCGTATTCTTTCTTTTTATTACAGCGGTATCAATAACTATATGCACTCATCCATGCAGGCCTGTGTTGCAGTCTTGTATCAATCGCGAATCGTAAACTTACGTTTTTCGTCCCGCTGCTCTGCCCATGAGGCCGGTTCTTAGGGCAGAAACGGGCCGCCGCTTCCATGAGCATCCGATTGTTCCAGAAGGATGTATTTTGGCGCAGGCGGGCGTTCGCGCTGTGTCATCTGCGGTCGGGTGATATGCCGATGTATTGATTGTTATAGTGTTGTCTTACATTATATTAAAAAAAGGTGATTATAAACGGTTTTCCGCTCATGTGTGCTTTTGTCTAGAATTGCTGGGTATAAAAACTTTTTTTAAACTGTCTTCGGCAAAAATCAACTATGGCGTCTCTATTCGAACTTGGTGCCAAATGTTCAAAAACTACACGAAAACTTAAGATCGCTGCTGAATGGTGGAGAAGCATTTTGAAGATGTACAACTTGATTCGCTAAGCGACTCGAATACATGGAAATGCGATCAGCTATCTGAATATTTCGGATAATCGCGAGTCTCTACTGAAGAGAAATATTCGATGCACCAAGGCCGCAGTAAACGATGCTAATTACAGTTAACCACTATAGGGTAAACTTAAAAATAACAAGGAATTTTTCCGTAATAGCGCCAGTTAATAATTCATCACGCCCGTTTTATGCTGACCACCAAAATCGTCGCCATGACCGCTTAGAAGCGATCTCTGTAGCTAACAAAACCATATTTTATATCACTTAGTTTACCCGCGAATATCCGGTAGTGAGCATCGTCTGTTGTCGTCCACAATGTCGACCGGCACATTTATTTTTGCTCGAGTTTACGTTGCGCACAAATACGCAGGCCGGAAAGCCGGTTTGTCTGAAAATGGTCGCTCCCTATCCAGTTACACTGACGATCGAAAAGAGGCTAATGACATTGAATATTCGAGCGCAGAATGTCCAGGCGCAGCAGGAAACACTTGACGTTGGATATGCCGCAGCGACGCAGTCGTTACGGCAGCAGAAGACTCAGGAAACATTCCGGAATCCTGTCATGGCGAGCTTACCGCCTTAATTATATATAGTACCCTCTAAAGGGGGACCTTAAGGATATTTTAATCAATAAATAAACACATGCTAATGTCACGCTAATGTCATGCTGAGTGGAAGTTCCCGCCATCATGTCCTGCCCCGGGCCACGGCTTTCGCATTTCAATCCATGAAATGTAGGAACTGCAAGCACCTTGAAATTGCTGTGCGCGACAACTACCCCGAGTGACTGCTGTAAATACAGATCCCCCTTTATAACGTGTCTAACGGGTCACGCTGCTCTTCTGGGATGCAAAAGTTATTAGGCACGAACAATTGTCATTGACAGTTAACTTTGCACGTGACAGGCACACGGCAATTATAATGATCGTGGACGTTGCAAGGTACGTACCTGAAAGGGCTCGGTTTCTGCAATGATCCAGCCAGATGAAACGAATGGTTCTGAAACTAAATTTGCACAGCTATGAAAGCAGGAGGCACTTTTTTCTAAAACTTGGAATTTTTAGAGTTAACGAGGCAAGCAGTTCCCAGCCGTCCGAACAGAGCGTTGTACAAAGTCCACTCTTCCCCCTTCATATTCAGCGCAACACAGGGGGCGTAAATAAAGAAGACAAAAACTGAGTACTTCTTACGTATCAAGTAAAGGCAATCCAATTGCCTAACTGAAGCCGAACGGATAGCGTTCAATAGAGGCTTGCTTGAAATTCTGGAGATGAGAGCCAACATAAGGTGTGCTCATAGGCTGTTTGAACTAAAATGATTCTTTCACGATCACTGCGACGGAATTGGCGGACGTCATAATTCATTGGTAGGCTATTAAACTTAGATATGTGAATGAACTTTTATGTGTTAACTCTTAGGCTGTTCTTTTCATTTAGTCAATAGGAGCAATCTGTCAGGGTGTATTATATCATTTATCGGGTGTGTAGAAATATAAAACTGCCCTTAGTGCAGTGGCTCGAGTAATTATAGCTGTTCAGACGTATCTAAGGGAGACGTAAGCTGAGCGCAGCAACGACTACCTCTCTCCACACCTGCCAGAGCAGTGCCTCGCATATCGCCGCTCGAACCAGAAGGAAAGCGCGAAAGGAGCGTGATGCGTCCACTCTTACATACGTCACTTCGTGGGAGTGACCATATAGCAGGCTCTGCAGCCTCCCCGCGTCCCTTGTATGCGTCTGCACGGCCGAAATTCTAAGCGTGGTAGAGCCACGAGAAATTACGTCTTTACACATCTACTAAGTGGAACCGGCTGCCTTCATGGCCCGCTGCAATTTTCTAATTGCTACCAAGCGCCCAACAGTTAAAATTTAAACGTTAATTAGCAAATCTAAGTAACTTACTGTACAGACAACTTCTATCACAACCTCTTCGGCGTCCATTAATGCCGATGCCATGATCGGGAAAGAATCATGACTTTTACCTAAAAATGCCTGTTTTTGAAAATCAGTTATCTTCTCGTGAAGACCCAGTACTTCTTTGCTGTCCTGAACGGTTCCAAGAAAGCTTAACGCCTCATTAGGCCTAGACGCGGAGTGATAGAATGCGTATGTAAAGCAAAGCTCACAGCGGTAGCTTGCACTTTGCTGCCAGTGCAATGTTAGCCATAGCAAACGCCATCACCAGTTGTTACGGAAAGCGCAGATGCGTTTTGTGCGTGCGTCTTTGGATTCTCCTGCCTACGCGCCTCCTTCGCGCTGTTTTATCAATGCTGAAAGACACGAGTACGACGTTCAAAAAGGCGCTCTAATGCTGCTAGCCCAAAAGTGCGCATTTATGTCCAACGCTAAAAATAACACCTTGATTTTCAGGAATACAACTCAGCGACTGCGGGCATGTATATTTATGAATACATTGCATGTTTTATGTATCTTATCATGTCCTCTGTATATGTATGCGCGGTTCCACTGCCCCTCGGGCTCTGCCACTCAAGCCGTATGGAGCTTTGGCAGGTCGGATATCTGTGAATTGTGTTTATATTTGGCGCAGTGATGTAATATTATCAGTATATTATTATAAGCACATAATATACCGATTAGTGGCAGTCAGAGGCTGTCCAGATGCGATTTAAATTTACAGACGCATCTCTTTAGCAGAAGACATTGTGAAACACACTGCATAAATTCGCGCCGAAAACGCCCCAGTTCATGTGACTAACCTCGTCCTCATAGCCACAGCCTCCTCTCTCTCTCTTGGTGGTTATCAGGCGGGGCGCGCGGTCTCAACAATCCGGCGGCAAGTACTTTGAAGCGCCCTTCATAATTACATCCTGAAACGACTGCATGGCACGGCATGGGCAGCAGCAGCTGCCACTGTTATAACTATTATGAGATCACTGCGGCACCCGCATTGGAGGAATGCGTAAGCAATGACGTCTCCTCGCCTCTTTTTTCCCCTTTTTAACCCTGTTTGCATAAATTAATCTAGTTCCATCACTGCCCATTTTGTGTTTTCAAACTTGGCGCCGCGCTTTGTTTTAAAATTTGGCGGCACGCTTTGCTCCGTCCACACTTCCGGTTTTTCAAAATTGGCGCCACGCTTAAGCTCAGCCCGCTTCCCGTGTTTTGAAATTTGTCGCCATTTTTGCTCCGACTCTGCCATCTTTGTGGACATTTTTGGTTGTAATTAACTATTACCCCACATGCACCTCAAGATTCCCGCTGCGAGAATTTTTGATCCTCGAGATAATGCAACCATTCTTTTTGTTGCAACTCAATTCGTTCGAACGTTATCGTAATGAAAAGCTCGTGGTAACCCGAAACCTCAAATATAGCCATACAAAGCGCACGCATTAATAAAGCCATCAGCAGTGAAGTGGCACATGATTTGCGCAACGAGAGCGCCAAGAATGTGCCGAGGCGAAGCGTCGAAGTCTGAACGCTACACGTCCGCCCGAGCGCACGAGGCACCGTTTTTTCCGCGTCGCGCCAGCGTCGCGTCTACCGGCGTTGTCGCTCCACGCCCGCAGGAGAGGAAGACTAAACACGTGAGGGCATTGGGACGTCTCCAGAGGAGGATGTCTGGAGATCATGGAAAAAGCCGCTCAATTATCCTCTTTCCGAAACTACTGCAGGGGCAAGAGGGACAATAGCACGGGGACCGCAGGGGCGGTGGTGCCGTCACAGCAATGTGGATTGATCTGCAAGTCGCTGCCAACGAGCGGATAGGCATGAGTTTTCACCAGTCTTCACCTGCGAGGTATATCCGGTGCCGACGCTGACGCCTGGCTTTCCCAGATATCTGCGACTGCCTGCGTCAGCGTGCTCAAAGCGCCGGAAATGCGCCTCCGACGATAATAACAATAATAAATATAGTAATAATTTGTCTTGGGGGAAAGGAAATGGTGCAGTATCTGTCTCAGATATCGTTGGACACCTGAACCGCGCCGTAAGGCAATGGATAAACAAAGAAGTGAAAGAAGAAAAGAAGAAAGAGGTGCCGTTGTGGAGGGCTCCGAAAAAATTTCGACCACCTGGGGACCTGTAACGTGCACTGACATCGCTCAGCACACGGGCGCTTTAGCGTTTTGCCTCCGTAAAAACGCAGCCGCCGCGGTAGGGTGCGATCCCGGGAACTCTGGATCAACAGCCGAGCACGCTAACCACTGAGCCACCGCGATGGGTCCTCCGGCGACGCCAGTAGCCGAAACGCTGACGCGACGCCGAAGAAACGCTGCCTTGTGGTTCGGACTTGAAAAGCTCGGCGGGTCGAAGAAAAGCCAAACGCCACTGAAAAGCTGCACTGTCCGACAATAAACTGCCGGAGCAGCAATGGATGATTCGAGGGGAAGTCACTGTAGAGCATGCTTAATTATGGCATATATTCATGCTTATGCGCGTGGGTTCGATCAACGCAAGCGGACACCTCACCAGTGCCTCAATAGAGCTCTTCAATGTCTGTTCCTATCTCGACGAGGGCGCTCGGGGTAAAGGTGCCGCACGATAATATGCTCAAGTCCATTCCACTACGTTTTCACACTACAAAGCTCTCGTAACTCCGCCAGAGCGACAAAGCAACCGTCAGCCAATAATGTTAAACCGCTTGTTCCTGTGTATTCTTCGTCTAGTCCCCGTTTGTTCGCGCTGTTTTTTTGCATTATGTATCACCAACTCGCCCGCTTATCTATCCTGTTGAATGTTAAACCGTACCAATAAAATCAAATACAGCACTTTCAAAAGCAATGGTGACAAGCCAGCACTCATCTGCTCGATCATAGCGGTAATCATCATTGTTTGGGTTCACGTGCACCCGGCGTGAACACAAATGTTTTTTCAAGTGTTTACTGCTTCGGCGTGGTTTTTCCTCGGCATATATAGCATGTCACAAAACACTGACCGTAAAGAAATAATGTCCAACACACAGCTTCCAAAGTTTTATCGTGAAGCCCTTATATAACCCGAAAATGAAACGCGCTTTTAACACAAACGCGCTTTTTTCTTTATCTTCAGAACGCTTAGGTATCGCATTTCGGTGCCGCTGATCTGCAACAACCCGCTATAAGCTTTGTTTGGAGGACGACTCTGGCGGAGCTGTTCACCTACGTTCCAAAAAAAAAAAGGTTCCCGGCGCAGCCAGCGGGCAAGTATATGGATGGCGTCCTGCAAAGTAGTTATACAATCATGCCTTCCTGCAGCCATGAGCAGTACTACTGAACAACTAACGCTTAGAAAGAAATCCTAGAACTGGTGCAGACTTACCATCTGTTGCCGTTGGAGCGCAGTGCTCTTCCAAGTTAAACAGGCCGTTACTGAAGTGCTCCGTGGGTGCGCGCCATGTTTCTTGTGTTAAGCCCGGAGGCTTGCGCCGCAATGTTTCGTCTGAACTCATGTCAAACAGAAAAACGCAGGAAATCCGCAGACGAAGCGAAACTTCACTACACACTACACCACCTCGTCGTCCACAATATAATACTTATAGCACACGCTTAGACCTCACGCTGACTTCTCGGCGTCACTCTGCACTAGAGCACCGGCTCCTTTGTCACGCCAGTTGTGAACTGTTGCAGCGCATGCGGCGACCGCTCGTCGAACTGAATAGCACCGAAATGCGTCGCCAGAGAAACCGTTTGAAGAGGACGCGTCTACACGTGGGCATTGGCTTGCGAGGCTTGGACGCTACCAAGACGATTCTCCGAGGGGGCGGGTGATGTCGGGTTTACAGGTGAATGCTCGTCGAACTGCTTAACACCGAAACGCGTCGCCCGCGAGAACGAGTTCGAATAGGAAGCGTCCTCACGTGGGCATTGGCTTGCGAGAGGCTGGATGCTACCAAGTCGATTCTCTGAGGGGGGAGGGGATGTCGGGTTTCGTCGAACTGCTTAACACCGAAATGCGTCGTCCGCGAGAAATATTTGAAGGGGACGCGTCCTCACGTGGGCATTGGCTTGCGAGAGGCATGGATGTTACTAATACAATTCATTCACTGAGGGGGTTGTGCAGGTACTGAAACTCGGGGACAGCTTTCTGCGGCTGTGTGATGGAACAAAAGCGGCTGTTTGGGCTTGTTGGTCAGTGAACATGGTAAAAGAATGCAGCGCCCTGTCCTGTCCACTTCTGTGCGTCCTTGTTTTTTTTCGCGCTGCATTCTTTTACCATGTGTGATGGAAGTTTGAAACGTGTGCCGCCAGGTAACAGACCGGCGTCTATGGCTCGCGATGGCGTGCAAAAAGCGCGCTTGAGGAAGGCGGCGTCTCGCGCTCCGAGCTTCCACTGCATATCCATAGAAAGCTGTATCTAAGTATAAACAGTTAATGAGTGCAGATGCACGTGTGGTTTCCTCGGTAAAAGACACAGATGCCATCGGAGTCTCACAGCCGGCAGCATATTGTTGTTGTTGGTGGTGGTGGTAAAACATTATTGGATGCACTGGGGCGGGATTTAGAGGAGAGTGGAGAGTTTCACCACTCCCTTCTCTGGGTGGTAGTCCTCATACCGGGACACCATTAGTGGTATTGTGGCGAAACGAACGCGCAGCTTGTTCATAACTACAACACCTACAACCCCGACTGGACTATCTTATCGGCAAGACGGTATGGGAGAACAAATGATATAATCATTACGGTAGCCGGAACGGAGCTCCCCCGACTACTCCGATACCCCTGCACAAGACATAAAGTGGTCCTCTTTCTCAACCGAGTAGAGGCCTGCATCAACTGCCGCAAGACAGGGCACCGACAAGACGTCTGCCCACAACCAAAACGAACCCGCTACGTCAGGAGCGGAGAAGAGCACCCCCCACCACATGAGGGACAACCACCAACCTGCGTCCCCGTTTGCAGCGTCTGCACGGGGGCGCACAGAACCGGGAGCACCAGCTGCAAGTTCAAATTCGTCAAGCAGCGAGCCACCCAGAAACCCGACCTGGCCAGGAATGCCGACCAAAACGCCGGGCAGAGCGACACCTTCGGTCGCCAATCGAGGGACAGAACCCGACAAAAAGAGACGCTGACCCTAGGCGACGAGAGGGAGGAGTCCTTCCCGCCGCTGCCACGAAGTAGAAGCAAGTCTGCTACACGACGCAGCCAGTCGCAAGACCTTCGACAGGACCTGCCATCGTCCAGCCGGAAGCGGGACCCCAAGAACCCCTGGACAAAGCCAGAAGAAAAGACTCTCAAGTGGCAGGAAGATCCGGAGAAGCAGGCACTTCGCAATCAGGTGAGGGAGCAAGCCATTTTAATAGAACGCATGCAGTCCCAGATCAGTGAGCTAGGCAGTAAACTCGCGAGCCTCACGCAAACCCAACGCCACATTGAAAGCGCGACAACCGCTAATAACAGGTCTCAATTCCTCCCTCCTTCCGAAGGTGCGAGTATGGACATAGAACAAACGAAGGCTCAAAAAAGACAGGCCCCAAAAGACCAGCAAGAGGCCCAGAATCCCAAGAAGCGAATTGAAACAGACGCGGCGTCCCAACCGACGTTAAATTTCGCTGTTAAAGCCAAGCTAGCTCTCCAGCAGAATGAGAGGGTCAACAAATAGAAGCCCGAGCAGATAGGCTAGACGCGACATGCACAGATATCGCCAAGAACCTACAACAGACCAGAGAAGAAATGATGGACGCCATCAAGGCATTACAAGCCCAAGTGAGTGCAATAGTGAGCGCCGTTACGCAGCTGACAGTGCCCCAACATGGCAGCTCGTAATCAAGATATCATCATCTGGCAATGGAACTGTAGAGGTTTTGAGGCAAAAAATCCAATCTGCAGCTTTATATTCAAAACTTAGAAGTCAAACCGGACATTATTACGATCCAAGAACCAATGGGACCCGTTAGTTTACCAGGATACAAAACCATATCACAAAAAACATACCACACAAAGCAGCAATGACAGCCACGCTAGTGGGTAACCAACTCACGGCCATTCAAAATGAATTCGACGATTCTCAAGCAAACTACACGCTCACCGAAATTATTCCCGCCAGAAAGAGGCAGGGGAGCCTATACGTTCTTAACCTGTACAGCTCCCCAAAAGATCAATCCAGAGAAATCCCGGCATTACTAGAGTCCACCACGAAATTAGCCAAGAATGGGCAGCTAGTGATTACGGGCGACTTCAGCGCGCCACACGTAGATTGGGGATACCAGAAGTCAAGCAAGAAAGGCAACATCCTCTGGAACAAAATCCAAGGATTAGGACTCTCGCTACTAAACGATCCTAGCACAGCGACCAGAACTGGCCACAGCGTTAGCCGAGACACCAACCCGGACCTCACACTAGCCAGGAATGTGCAGAACCCCGCCTGGCGAAACACAGGCACGGATCTAAACAGCGACCACTACATCCTGGCCATTACCCTTCGCACCGAGATTCGGAAGAAGGGCTGGAAGGTAACGAAATTTACAGACTGGGAAAAATTTCGGAAAGAACGGGATCAAACGGCCCCGACTGAAATCGAAGACATCCAAGATTGGGTTAAATCAATATGTAAGGATGTAGAGTCGCCCACAAGCGAAATAACAACAGACGCCGCACAATCTAACCTCGATTCAAGATTGGCACACATTTGGGAGGCCAAAAATAGTCTTATGAAGAGGTGGAAGAGACAGCGACTCAACAAAAGGCTACGAAGTCGAATCGCCCAACTCGAAAGAGAAATTGAACAATATGCGATAGAACTTACCCGGCAACAATGGTATCAAACCTGTGACAGCCTGAACGGACAACTGGGTAGTAAGAGGGCGTGGCACCTGCTCCGCCACCTTCTCGACCCCACACAGTCCAAGTCGGCTGCGCAAGGACAGCTCGCTAAAGTCATCCATCTACACCCCGGGGACGAACACTACTTCTTGTACCTCCTCAGGGACAAATACCTAAATATCGCATACGACGGAGAAACGAGCCCACAGTATTCGGGACAACCAAATCCGCAGCTGGACGAGCCGTTCAGTGATGCAGAAGTCTGGGCAGCGCTGGGCCAGCTTAGAACAACCTCAGCGGCAGGACCAGACCTGATTACGAATAAGGTCCTCCGTAACCTGGACCTGCAATCTGTCACTGCAGTCACAGATTACTTCAACGTATGCTGGGAGACAGGAATCATTCCCAGCAGCTGGAAACATGCCCGAGTGACATTTATTCCAAAACCCAACAAGAAACTCAACGTGGACAACCTAAGACCCATTTTCCTCACATCCTGTCTCGGGAAACTCATGGAGCACGTAGTTCTGAACAGACTACGGGACTACACCGAAGACCACAACCTCATGCCACACTCCATGGTGGGCTTCAGAAGAGGACTCTCCACCCAAGACGTCATGCTCCAGCTATCACGTGACATACTCGACCCCTCCATTAAGAACACAAGAGCAATATTGAGCCTCGATCTGAAAAAGGCATTCGACAACGTGTCACACAATACCATTCTTAAACACCTAGCCGACCTCAACCCAGGCGAACGGGCGTACAATTATGTTAAAGCCTTCCTAGAAAATAGAACGGTGGAGATCACCGTTGGACCACTGAAATCCACCCCAATCAGGCTCGGAAACAGAGGGACACCACAAGGAGCAGTCTTGTCGCCCTTCCTCTTTAATCTGGCTTTATTCAAGCTTCCAGACAGGCTCAACGCAATTCAAAACATCCATCACACTCTGTACGCAGACGACATAACTATCTGGACGAACCGCGGCTCCAATGGACAAATTGAAGAAGCTCTCCAAGCAGCGGCTGAAACGGTTGAGTTGGAGGCAAGGAGAGCCGGCCTCGAGTGTTCCCAACCAAAATCAGAACTCCTAATCGTACGGCGGAGCAAGAAACCTGAAGACAGGATCCCCATCAACATTACGATCCAAGGCAAAAACATAGATGAAGTGGAGAACATACGGGTCTTAGGACTCCACATCTCCAACACCTCCCGCAACACTGTAGCACTGGGGAGACTCGAAAGCTAAATACACCGGGTGGCGCGCATGATCAGGCGCATCGCCAACAAGAGACGAGGCATGAAGGAGCACGACCTATACAAACTCCTTCAAGCATTCGTCATCAGCAAAATTACATATGCCTTTCCATATCTCCATCTCAAGAAAGGAGAAGAACAAAAGATCGATACCCTAATACGGCATGCTTACAAAACGGCGTTGGGCCTTCCTAAATTCACAGCCAACGAGAAACTCCTCGCCCTGGGAGTACACAATACCTTTTCTGAACTTAAGGAAGCCCACCTAACAACACAGACGGCTCGACTCTCCAGCACTGCAGCGGGCAGAATCATCCTGGACAGACTTGGCATCGAAGGGGAGCCTATGGCGGACCATCCAGGCCCCGTTCCTAGCCATATCCGAAAAAAGATAAAAATATTACCTCTACCCTAGAACATGAACCCGCCAACACAACAGGGTCGGCGGGAAGCAAGAGCCAGAGCTCTGCATAGACGCTTGCAGAATCTTCCAGACGTCGTCTACGTCGATGCAGCCAACTACCAAGACAGCCCCCACAGATTCGCCATCTGTGGGGTATCTCATCCTCAGGACCCGGACCCGGCCACTCCACTCATGGCCGCTGCAGTATTTAATAAGAACGCGGAAACCGCGGAAGAAGCTGCAATTGCAGCTGCTATCGCCTTTACGGACGCCACAACCATCGTTAGCGATTCCAAATATGCCATTGCGAACTTTGCCAAAGGCAGCATCTCACTCACGGCCAGAAATATCTTGGAAAATGTTAGACACATCCCCCCTCCGAGACATTGACCTGGTATGGGTCCCGGCGCACGCCGGAATCCAAGGAAACGAGGCCGCCAACGCACAAGCTCGAGTTAAAGCCGGCCGAGCAGTAGACGGTCCGAACCCGGAGGCAACCGGTGAAGCGCTAATCTCCTATCACGACCACACCACCCATTTTAGACTCGCACGTAGGTAGTTCCCGCCGCCGCACCCCTCCTTGTCAAGGGAGCAGCAGGTGGCGTGGAGAAGACTACAAACCGACTCTTTCCCCAACCCGAATGTGTACTCGCACATATTTATTACAACCTCCAGCCCTAACTGCCGCTTCTGCGGTGCAAAGGCTACTTTAGACCACATAATCTGGGACTGTAAAGCACATCCCCCACCCCCAGATCTCATGGCTGCTCCCTCACCTGAAGCGTGGCTTTCAGTAAAGGTCAGCGACGACCGAGGCACTCAAGTCAAGGCTGTCGATTGGGCCTGTGCGGTACGAGACCTACATGGTCTGGACCTCACTTACTGACCACGAATCTACACTTTCTTTCAATAAAGTTTTTACTCACTCACTCACTCACTCACCATTAGTGGTAGCCGCTGCCAGCGCTCTTTGAACCTGAGCACTCTGACTCGAAGTCTAAGCAGCTAGACATGGTTGCCTCTCAGCCCTCTGTCGTTGGCTGATTTACTCTCGTTATTTGCGGATTTGTCTGCTAGGCCCCTACCATATGATATGCGTCTGCCTACGTGGCACAAAATCTACAGTTCCCAGAAAAAGTTGGTTATATGTGTTTTAGAATCGCGGGGCTTAGAAACTACACCATTTACAGCCTTTTGAGGAGGTCGTTCCTCGGTTCTATCTAGGCCCTTGGCGTGGTCTGGGAATATCTGCCCACTAAGGCGCCGATATGCTGTAGTGTCCACATGTGTGGTAAGCGGATTCGGTACTGGAGTACCGACAGAGTCTCTGAAGTCAGTGTGGAGAGACGCTCGCGCGGCTGCGTGAGCCGCCTAGTTCCCTTCAATTGCCTGGTGTCCGGCCGCCCATACCAATTGTTTTGTTCTCTGCATTATGCAATATTGCGCGTTTGCAAACATTTTGCTGGCAAGCAGCGCTATTCTTCACCTTTTATAATTTAGACAGGCGTGTTTCATTAATGGGTACATGCCATTCCCGGCCTGGTGCTCGGCTTTACAGGGTGCATGGCATGGGAAAAGGAGCCCGCGCCTCAAATCCCCAACACTGTGTGAGCATTGAAACGGTCAGCCTTCAAGCTAAAAAGCTCCAGGTCGAAATTTCCGGAGGCCTTCGCGACGGCGTCCCTCATAGCCTGAGCCGCTGTGGGACATTGAACGCTCATTGAAAATACGTTTTTGGAGAAAGAAAATAGCTCAGTATCTCCCACACATATCGGCGGACACCATAACTGTGCCGTAGGGAAGAAATAAAGGAGGGGGTGAAAGAAGTAAGAGAGAAAGAGGTGCCGTAGTTGGGGCTCCTGAATAATGTCTACTACCAGAGGATGTTTAACGTCCACTGATGTTAAAGATCCTCAGCTGGCCGAAATTATTCCCGAGCCCTCCACTACAGCACCTATTTCTCTCTTTATTCTTTCACTCTCTACTTTAATCCTTCTCTAAAGGCGCGCATCAGGTGTCCGCCGATATGTGATACAGATACTGCGCCGTTTCCTTTCCCCAAAAACCAATTTTCAGTGAGGGTTTAAGTCATAAATCCTGTATTGTGTTTTATGACTGACCGTTCAACTGAAACCAAACACGGCAGTGTCATGCAGCCGGGTGCCATGGTGATAGTTGAACGGAAGTTGTGGGGAAGTTGAACGCTTCGCTATGGCGCAAGAAAACCGGGCAGCGTGCCCTCACCATTCCGTAAAAAGGTTCACAGGATGAGGCTAGGAATGTTTGTTACCAGTCATTGTCCCCACTGATGAACTATGTTTTTTGCTGCCGCATGCTTTTTGCGAGAAATCTTTAGCTTAACGCAACAGCTGAATACAAGTGCATGCAATTTTTTTATTGCCCTAGCACTTATAGTGGACAATGCCCGGCTTTATTCGTTGTGTGTCTGTCTGAATCCGCTTTTATGGCAGGCTACTTACCGGTCCACTGGAAGGTGGGCAACCTGGCCCGGTATATTCGGTGGCCAGATCACGAGCCGCAGCCTACCCACCGCGTCAGGCGGCAGCTCAATTAATGGTGAGACGCTTCCCGGAAACAGCAACCTGGATCACAACCCAAGTCCCACCGATGGCAGCACCTGCCACAGAAGGGGAGTGGCGCATTGCTTGACCGCGGCACCACAGCACCACTGCGCCAGGGGTGGCATGAAAACTAAGATTGATCTATGAATGAAGAACGAATAATTTCGCATATATAGAGATTTACCCGTTATCGCTATCTGAACAAGTGCCATCCGTGAACATTGCATCTGATCACCGGAACTGAAATGAAAGCCGAACTGCTAGCGCACTTAATTTGTCACCACCGAGACAACAAACTGAGTATCCTCTCTCGTCTTTGTGATTATGTCGAGCGGAAACAGTAACGAAATGAACTGCATGTGTTCATGTGTGAACACTGACGAGAGATAAACACCACACCACAGTGCCGGCCTCCATCTGTGCCGAGAAAGGCTAGTCAGTACGTTTATGTGATGATGATTGTAGAAAGCGAATTATTATGTCCTAGCATGTGAAGTTTGTCATAAGTGTAGTTCTGGCAGCAGTGACCTAAAATAAATGGCTTTTTATTGTGTAGAACACATAGAGTGAATGAGATGTGACAAAAATGCTAGATGAGGTGACCCTCTCTGTCTAGCAATGGATTGGTTTGGGAAACGCAGACTTGTGGAGAACGGCTTAGTTACATCTGATTTCGTGATGTTATTGGTGTAGTATCAGTGACGAGGAATTGTAGTTCATGCTTGAGGATAAAAATACTCAGTGCGCAAATGAAGAGGGCTACAATACTAAACAATCTGGAAAGAGAACATTTTACGATAGGTAGTGAGGTAGTGGAAGTGCTAACAGAGTACATCTAGGCCAGGTCATCCGCACATCTAAGCCAGGTCGTGCACAAATGCAGAGCATTTGAGAGAAATGGTTGCGAATAGATTGGGGTTTAAGGCCTTTGGCATGCACGAAATAGTTACGAACAGTGCCTAGAAGTATGCTCAAAAAGAATTTTAAACTGCATTGCTGCTACAAATCTCGGGCAAAAAGTGCCCCACTAAGAAGTTTAAAATTGCGAAGAGTGCAGTCAGCCACTGAAAGAAAAATCACAGGGTTAATGCTAAGATATGCAGGAGAGAGCTGCGTGAGTTGGCAATAAATGCAAATCAAAATCTGAGCTGAAATCTTGAATAGACATAGGGTTCGAACACGACCGCGGCGGCTGCGTTTTTATGGAGGAAAAACGCTATGGCGCCCGTGTGCTGTGCGATGTCAGTGCACGTTAATGATCCCGAGGTGGTCGAAATTATTCCGGAGCCCTCCACTACGGCACCTCTATCTTCCCTTCTACTTTCGCTCCCTCCCTTGTCCCTTCCCTTACGGCGCGGTTCAGGTGTCCAACGATATATGAGACAGACACTGCGCCATTTCCTTTCCCCAAAAACCAATTATTATTATTATAGGCAGGACATGCATTTTTAAAAGCTGACTCTCCTTTTGGGTAGTGGAGTGGTTGCTGGCAGCAAGAAACTCTCCTCTTGTCTTCATTTTATGGACATATTGCTTCGTGCTTTAGGCCCCAGTGCCTGTCATAGCCCGCATGTACTTGTAATTCATCATCTGCGCAAATATATGGCATTCGTAGACTAGACAAACTAAAACCTCATCAATGATCACTCTCTCTGTAGTGAACTTTGTAAAGCCTGTTAGTCAGCACTTTGTTGCATGTCACCCCTTCACTACGTCCCTCACAGCGTGAGTTACTTTGGGATGTTAAACCCAAATAAACCAAACCGAGCATGTCACCCCAAATGGGAGCCGCCGTTATGGTACTCAGCTGCTGATCCGTAAGATGCAGGTTAAATTCCAGCTGCAGTGGTCGCATTTTAATGGAGATGAAATGCTAGAGGTGCAGGAATTCTGTGATGTTAAAACGCTTAAAGATTTATCCATTTTTCTAATGTCGAACATAGCCTACGCCGCTTGGTGGTTTTAAACCTCATAAAACCAAGCAAAATTAGTGGCTAAATCATTTCATAAAATTTCTTTAAATTTATTATTTTCTAAACATTAACAATTTTCTACATCTCTTTTCCTTCATCTTTGCCTCTCTAATTCCCTCCTCTCTGAGTAGCAGGTCAGCGGTTTTGAATGCCAGCTAGATATTCTGTTTTTCATCTCATTCGAAAAACTCCCTCGCTCTATTGCTTTGTTAGTTGTATTATGCAGAAATATGTGAAGCTTAAATCCAAGAGCTATGGCCTGGATAGTAAGTTCTATATTCAAGGATAGTCAGTTTTATATTCAACCATACTTACATTACTTATTACGCTATCTATGCAGACTTCTTTTGTAATGGGCTACCTGGCATAGAAGTGCTGTGACCTACAACAACAACAACAACAACAACAACTACAACAACAACAATAATAATTATAATAATAATATAATAATAATAATAAGAAGAAGAAGAAGAAGAGGAAGAATTGGTTTTGGGGGAAAGGAAATGGCGCAGTATCTGTCTCATATATCGTTGGACACCTGAACCGCGCCGTAATGGAAGGGATAAGAGAGGGAGTGAAAGAAGAAAGGAAGGAGAGGTGCCGTAGTGGAGGGCTCCGGAATAATTTCGACCATCTGGGAATCTTTAACGTGCACTGACATCGCACAGCACGCGGGCGCCTTAGCGTTTTTCCTCCATAAAAACGCAGCCGCCGCGGTCGGGTTCGAACCCGGGAACTCCGGAACAGTAGTCGCTACAGCAGTAAACATCTTTTCAAGGCAAATTTCTCAGTTACATGCATAGATAGATTTGCAAGCTCATGCGCTTGTGAAGCTCATGAACTTGCATTTGTTTTCATAACCTTTGCTGTGATGCACTGACTCACTGGAATACATTGCAAATCTTCACTGCAATTAGATATGCCTAATATAGTGTGACATTCACGTACTCAAGTTCGGCTTAGTACACTGTGGTCAAATGAGCTTGTTAGCTGGCAAAGATAAAGCAAGGATGGCAGTGTTTTGTAATGTCCACAGGGCATTCTTGCAAACTCCAGTGTGCGTGTCATTCCTTTCTTTTCATGCAACATAAACAGTCTTCCCTTCGCACTCATTTTTTAAAAAAAATGCTGCACACTTCACCACGGCAAAATTGAAGGTCATTGTGCTGCCCCCCAAAATGATATCTAGCTGCAGCTGTAATTGTGGTATGGAAAATTGGCTAGGCTATATTTACGAAAATTCGTCATGATACAAGCCACTTGCAAGCCACACAAACGTGTTGATAACACAATATCCAGCAGTTTTGCTGTGGAAAGTGCCGTGCTAAAACAAGAATAATGATGGAGAAAGCAGACATTATATTTTGGCAGAGGCATGAAGATTGCTAAATTTTTTGGAAAGGAATTTTTGGGACGCTCCTCAGAAGGTTAAGGAACTTTTATACTTCATTGCCATCTGACCAATTATGGAGAATACCTATGCAGTGTGGGGCCCTCTATTGATATGCTGGAACGCATTCAGAATTGTGCGGCGTGGTTTCTCACCAACAGATATACTTCTATTTATCGAAGTAACAGTATCAAGCAGGGCCTGAACTGGGACTCTCCGGAGGAGTGCCGTTAATGAATAAGGTTAAAATTCCTTTACCACATTTATTTCAAGAAAACTACTATTAGCACCGAAACTTATTTTCTGCCACCTCATTTCGCATCCAGAAGGCACAACTATGACTGGAAAATGCATGAGATAAAATGCGGTACTATTGTGTTCAAACTGTTTTTCTTTCCGCAAGAATGTTGTAAGCTGCCTCAATGTATAGTTGAACGCCACTCCGAAGCAAAGTTCCGAGCACTGTTGTCGGAATTGGGATGTGCACGCTGCTGTTTTTCTGCTTTTCCTCTTGTCCTTCCCGGAAGAATTGACTGATGTGAATGCGCTGTTGATAATATTTTTTATCACCTGCCATAGATTCTTTCCCATCCTGTACAAAAGGTTGGCAAATGCTGTAGGATTGATTGTGTATGTATGTATTCCCCTGCAGTTATGGCTTCGTGGCACTGCAGAAATGTAACTAAATAAATAAACAGTTGATTATCAGCTAGGGCTACAGGATTCCAAGATTGAGAAAAGCAGTACGAGGCCCTGAGACAGGTAGAATAGTGAAATTTGGCTAGTAGCAGACAGGGATCATGCAGCTTGTTGAGGGGAGGAAAATTGGAGACTTATGGAAGAGTCTGTAGACTCGAGTGCACCATCTGGGCCGGTGATGGAATGTGTAGGGCCCTTCGTTTCTGGGCAAAACCTGGTTTCTCGCTTCTGTTGTACCCCAAAAAGATTCTTAATGACCAGGTTCAACCCAATTTCTGTGCAAATGTGCCTGTAAGGAAGTGTGGTTTGATAGTGCACAAAGCTCAAGAACTGCTGGAGTAGTGGATGTCACATATATTTCTTCTGAGATAGATTTTTTAACATTTCTGGTTATTTTATTTCCCTTTTAATGTTTACTGTTTGTAGAGTTGCTTATAAGTTCAGGATAAATAGAAAACTACATCTACTGACTGGTATTTCATTGCAATAATTATACCCATAATTATGAAGCTGTGTTCGAAGGAGGTAGGTGTGCATTTAGTACGCATGCTTTGAATATCAGTGATGGTTTCTGCACTGCAAAATGGAGGACAGATCTCTGCTGTGCGAGTTTTTTGCAATGGAGTGAAAGTAACTGTAGCAGCGTTTGTTCTCGCTTAGGACCACCGAGCTTCTGAATACCTATAGCTCAAAGCACGAAGCTCTGCTTGGCCTTTCTAAGGTTTTCTGCATTAACCAGTGCAAGGCCAAGCGCTCAGAGCTAACAAGCATTTCAAGCCATAGAACTATACACAGTAGTGCTGGGACCGTGCAGCAAGTCAGCGTTAACGAGGTCGCAAAAAACGTGAATTACTTTAGAAAGCTAGTGTAAAAAATAGTTGCGCTCACGGAAAACGCTGTTTTTTCTTAGTCGGTCATTGAAACAAAGCAATGCATATAAAATTAGATATCTTGCTGACCCGTCAACTTTTTTCCAGCTAAAGACCAAGAGTTGCATGGAAGTTGTGCAAGCCACCGAGTTTCGTGCGATTTGTGCCAGTTACCTGGAGCAGGCTGGGAAATTTGTGAATTGCCAGTGGTATTCACTCAGTAAAGCAAGCTTTTTCTGTAAGCACAGTTTTGGCATGGCATTGCTTAGGGATACATGCATTAAACTGACTACTCTGCACCTACCGTACACATGCTTCAAGAACAGTGAAGTACATGAAAAAAATTGATTGGTGAAAAAAATTTGCCGCTCCTGGTATGTTTTTTCAGGAAAGTATTTGCCATTTAAAGGGCTCAGTGTGCTGTGAAAAACGTTAATAATTATGTCCTTGTTGTGGCCTTAAGTCAAATTTCTCCTTCCACGTCTTTGTTGGCCTGAAATGTTAGCTTGTCTGCATGAGATTGCATGAGATTGGCTGCTACCTCCAGTTTGCTTTTTGTTGCCTTTTTATTGGTTGTCACATTATTTGTGTGGCAGTGTCATGCGGTTTGGGAAGTAATCTGATCTGATTTCTGCGTTGGCCTGAAGTTCAAGCTTTTAGATGTGGGGGTAGGTTTACGGTGCCCCCTTGTTCGCTGTAACTGCAGTTTGGCCATTAGGGTTAGTCCTTTTTTTATTGTGATGCAGTGTTATTTACGTCATGCATAAATTAATGAAGTAAGAACTCTTTCTAAAAAATGAACATTCAATATAACTGCAGCCATTATAAGTGCGTTTGACTCTAAAATGGCTGTCTTCAAGCATTAAGTATTACATCTTAAAACCAGCAGGAAGGCACAACACAGGAGAAGAGATGACCAGAAGACGTGGCTGGTCTAACAACTGAAATTTTATTGAAGGAAAGCACAAAAGAAGACCTTCAAAGAAATGCACGCACGCCAATCCCCAAAGCAGTGAGAGGGCGATAAACAATCGAAAGGCACTGCCATACTAGTAAACCATCTAAAACAAAACTTATTCCTCAAGGTTCACCGACGGTTTAGCCGCGCACATGTCCTTAGCCTTACCGTGATAGTAAGCCTCAGCTATGTCTGGAAAGATTTATCACTTACATAAACCACTGATGTGCCGCGAAAATCGGAAGTGCAAAGAGACAGGTCGTCCTCTGATTGCATTCACGTGATTGAACATGCAGTACCAGGGAAAAATCCGCCTTCCCCCTATACAGTGAAAGTGTTCTCAGTCAGGCGCACATTCAGACATCTGCCTGTCTGCCCGTATTAGTTTCAGCTACAGGGCAGTGGAATGCAAGGAACCCTTTTACTTTTGCAAGTGATGAACCTTTTCATCTCCCACTGTGCATAGCGGATGATTACCGGCAGTTTTATCAAGCCTAGTTTGAAAGGTGGTGCAAAGGGCTCCTACCTCGCTTTTAGCTGTCAACAGAACAGCAACATCATACTTTTGTGCGACTTTCTTGAGACGGTGCGAAATGCCGTGGAGGTAAAGTATAGAGGCCGAATTGTTGTGCTGCTCCACTAAAATTTCAGTTGTTAGTCCAGCCTCTTCTTTAGCTCATGTCTTCTCCAGTGTTGTGGCTTCTGGCTGGTTTTAAGTTGAGTCAGTACCAGTATCAGTATATCTCTATTGGCTGCTACCTGATGCTGTCACTTGTATTTTGCAATTTTATGTTATAGGCTTTTCAAGAGCGCATCAAAAAAAGGCTTTTCTTTTCTTGCAAAGCTGCAAGTTGTGACTGCTTATTTCACATTTCTTGAAATGCCCTTCGTTGAGATCTGGCCGTGTACATGTGCTTCAAGTGCACATAGGAGATGTGGTGTGTCTGCCTTATGATGTCCACAAAAATGTTACAAAAAATATTTCAAAAATGTACACTCAGGTGCAATTAACTGTTTAGAGAGTATTTATGGAGTCCATAAAAGTCTATTACTACTCAAATCCAAATGAGTTTGGTCTCTAAGAAGCCAATATTTTCTTGACATATATGACCCAATATAAAGTTATTTGACCACAAGTGAATGAATTCAAGCAACAAAATCAATTTACAGACAAATTCACTATATCATTAAAAAGTCAATATAGATACGAGTCCCTGCAGAAAATGTAGAAGCGCCTGCATTCGTAGAGGAAGGAGCTGGTTCTCTCTCGCTCGCGCGCTGGGACACTCAGGGACCGCCGCAGTTTTATGTCTCTGCTCCAGAGTAATAATAATAATAATTGGTTTTTGGGGAAAGGAAATGACGCAGTATCTGTCTCTTATATCGGTGGACACCTGAACTATGCAGTAAGGGAAGGGATAAAGGAGGGAGTGAAAGAAGAAAGAGGTGCCGTAGTGGAGGGCTCCGGAATAATTTCGACCAACTGGGGAACTTTACTGTGCACTGCCATCGCACAGCAAACGGGCGCCTTAGCGTTTTGCCTTCATATGAACGCAGTCGCTGCGGTCGGGTTAAACCTGGGAACTCCGGATTAGAAACCTCTCCTTCGCGTTGCAGGTTACAGTTTGGTGAAGGTGCTGGGTACGGAACAAATGGGAACACCTTAAACTCATAGAGGCCGTCGGGCGTCACGAAGGCCGTCTTCTCCCGGTCTATCTCGTCCACTTCGATTTGCCAGTAGCCGCTTTTAAGATCTATTGACGAGAAGTATATCGGGCATCCCGTAATCGTTCGAGCGCGTCATCTATCCTAGGCCGCGGGTAAACGTCCTTTTTGGTCACGGTATGAAGTTTCCTGTAGTCAACACAGAAACGCAGAGTATTGGCTGGTTGTGAAACTTTATTTCCAGCGGATATAGAGGAGCGACACGAAGTCGCCCCCCGCTTAAACAGCGGCGTCTATCCCTTGGGCAGCGGCGGCATCTTCAGCCAGCTGGAGGAGCTTGATCTGTATCCCCGGGTCGGGGCTGATCAATAGAGCCTCCCAATGAGCAGAGTTGGCAATGAAGTGACTCGCGGGTAGGGACTGCGGGCAGTTCCGGATCATATGATTTAGATCGGCTTTCGCATCGCAATTTTTGCATTTGTTTGAGTAGAGTCCTTCCGAATAGAAGCTACACAATTGGGGATTTGGATAGGTGTTAGTTTGAAGTTTACTCCAGGCTTTGGCCTGTTGCTTGGAGAGCGTTTTATCTGCTGGGGGGAATCTGAGTCTTGCAAGCCTGTAGTGCTGCAGGATTTCTCTGTAAGAAAACAACCTGTCCTTGCCAGAGTATAAGGTGGGTGGGCTGCACGACCCAGCTCGGCGGGAGAGTTCTCGAGCTAGGTTATGAGCCGCCTCATTACCAGCAAGGGAAGCATGAGCAGGCGTCCAGATTAGGCGAATGCGCCGCGTGGACTGATAATTTAGCAGAGTCCGTGCTGCTTGTGGGGAGATTCTTCCAAACGTGTAGTTACGTATAGCCAATTTTGAGTCGCTGACAATGGTTTCTGCCGAGGATCCCACAATGGCTAGAGCAATGGCTGTTTCTTCTCCAACATGTGTGTGCTGAGTGCGTATAGTGCCCCCAGTTATGAGTGTACTACGTTCCGTGGTGACCACAGCTACCATCTTGTCAGCCGAAGAATCTGCCGCATCTACATATACCACAGAGGTATCATTAAGAAAGCGTTTGCCTAATGATTTGGCTCTCTCTGTATGACCTTCAGCGTGGAAATCTGGGTGCATGTTCCGAGGTAGTGGAGGAATGACCAGAAGCTAGCGTATAAGTGTGGGAAGGTCAGTTGTGGGTCCGCCTTGTCGTTCGTATGTTATGCCTAGTGTGGACAGAATGTGTCTGCCAGTTGGTGTGGCCGATAGTCGTTCGTACTGCGAGACGGTTACCGCTTCAATAATCTCGCTTAGGGTGTTATGAAGACCGAGACCTAACACTTTCTCAGTCGCTGTGTGCATGGGTAGCCCAACTGCCTGTTTGACGGAATTTCTGATTATGGCCTCCACTTTTTCTTTTTCAACTGACTTGAGATGTAGGTAAGGGCATACGTAAGCTATGCGGCTTATCACAAAGGCTTGTACTAAACGGAGAGTATTGCTTTCCTTCAAGCCCGAGTGGCGGTAACTAATGCGGCGAATGAGTCGCATAATTTGCTGCGAGGTTCTCTGAAGCTTCCGAATTACGTCACCATTGAAGCCGTGTTCTTGTAGAATTAGACCCAAGATTTTAATTTTGACCACTCGAGGAATGGGGACTTCGCGAATACTGAGTTCGATGGCCGGTGGGGTTTGCGCAAGGGATCTGATGTTGCGGAATATGAGAAATTCAGATTTGGCTGGAGAGCACCGCAGCCCCCTAGGGTCTACATTGTTCCCCACGATATCTATTGCATGCTGTAGTGTCTCTTCGATTTCGGTATCATTGCCCTCGGCGGTCCACAAGGTGATATCGTCAGCATAGAGGCTGTGGTGGAGTTGCGGAATCTGCGCTAATTGGTGTGGAAGTTTCAACATTGCAACGTTGAAGAGAAATGGTGATAGGACCAATCCCTGCGGGGTGCCCTTGTTGCCGAGGGGGAAGTCATGCGAGTGGAGACCTCCTACTTGAAAATGTGCCTTTCTACCCGAGAGAAAGTCGCGGATATAGTTGAAGGTGCGGGCTCCCACCCCGAGTTCATGAAGGTTCTCCAAGATCGCATCATGTCTGACATTGTCAAAGGCCTTTTCCAGGTCAAGTCCAAGAATTATTCTGGTGTCCCGAGTTTTTGCCTCAATAATCTGATGTTTGAGCTTAAGCATTACATCCTGCGTAGAAAGTTTTGGTCGAAATCCAATCATGGTTGGAGGGTACAGCTCGTTCTCCTCCATAAACCGGTTGAGGCGGGTATGAACTACGTGCTCCATGAGCTTACCTACACAAGACGTGAGCGAAATCGGCCTGAGGTTCTCAAGGCTGAGTGCCTTCCGTGGCTTTGGGATGAGAATGATCTCTGCCGTTTTCCATATTTGTGGGATGGAGCCCTCCGACCAGCATTTCTGCATATACTCAGTTAGTGATTGTAGCGACACTTCATCCAGGTTGCGGAGGATCTTGTTGGATACTGCATCTGGGCCAGTGGCGGATTTGCAGTTTAGCCTGGCAATCTCTGCCCTAACCTCATCCACAGTAATGGGGGAGTCGAGCTGCGTGTTTTCCGGACCAGCATAATCTGGGAAGGCTTGGATAGGAGCATTGCCAATATATCTATCTTTAGGTTCAAGGAAAAGGTCCTCTGGTGGGCCTGCATACTCATGCACAAGCTTCTGCAGGTTCTGCCTCTGGGTGGTTCTGCTACCTGTAGGGTCAAGTAGATGACGGAGCAAGTGCCAAGTCTTAGAGACTCCCATATTGCGATCCATTTGGTTGCATATGTCATCCCAGTTTTGTTGAGTAAGTTTAGCTGCATGATCCTCGATCTCCTTGTTTAGCCTAGCTATTCTTCTGCGCAGATTGCGGTTCCACCGCTGTCGTTTGAGTCGGTTCTCGAGTCCTCTCTTTGCCTCCCATAGGTGAAGAAGCCGGCTGTCCGCAATCTCCAGGTGGTCAGCCTGGTCTAACGTATGGGTGACTGCTTTGGCATCTTGACAAAGATCCTGTGCCCAGATATCTATGTCTAGTATTTCGGGGGTATCAGCTTCTCGGGCGGCTCTTTTAGCGCGGAACGTGTCCCAATCGACAAGGGTGGAGGCTCGAGCGCTACGACGTTTGTGGCCAGTTGAGGTCACTATTTCCAATATGTAGTGATCGCTGCCGAAATTTTGTTGAGTGTTTATCCATGTTGGAGTGCCCGAATTTTTAGCAAAAGTCAGATCGGGAGACGTATCCCTGGAAACACTGTTACCGCAGCGGGTGGGGACTAGTGGATCTGTAAGAAGAGTCAACCCACACTGTTGTGCAGTGAGCCACAGTTTTCTACCTTTAATGACCTCCTGTGCGTAACCCCAAGCCGGGTGTTGGGCATTAAAGTCTCCCGTGAAAATGACGGGGTGATTGCCTGCGAGCTTCAGGGTCGCCTGAAAAAGCGGGCCGAAGCTTGCTTTCCGTAACTTTGGGCTGCTATAGATATTCAGCACAAACAGACTGTGGTCGGGTTTCCTAGGCGGAATTAATTTGACTAGCACGTGTGTGACATTTGTGACTGGGGTATTGTGCTGTACTACCGTAATATTTCGTTTGACAAGAGTCGTGACTCCAAGCGTTCCACCCCCCGATGAAAAGATTGATACCCAGCTAGCTTGCTATTAGTTTGTGTCTCTTGTAGTGCGATTAAGTCCGGTCCGTCCCTATTGCTAAGCAATTGTTGGAGTACAGCTCGTTTGCGGCTAAATCCTCGGCAGTTCCACTGCCAGATGGTGTAATTGGGATGTGGCGCCATGTTGTTGCTAGTCGGATACCGCTTCAGAAGAAGCGGGTTTGCGAATTTTGTGAGGAAGGAGCCTGCTCTCTGCTTCCTGCTGCCAGCTGCCTAAGTTAATTCCTGCCGGTGTCTGCATAATTCTTCCATGATGGAAGTCATTGTAATCTCCACTTGAATGAGGGTGCTGTTAGTCTGCGTTTGCGCTTCTTCAATTTTGTGAATGGTGTCGGCTAGTGTTTGGCCTACGGACAGAGAATCGCCTGCTTTTCGCTTAGGCGGGGGTGCCCGCGTTGATTCAGCATGCATGTCCGCTCCGGCGGAGGTATAGCGGGAAGGGTTATTGGCGCCATCGGTCGTAGGCGGTGACCCAGCCTGCATTTGTTGCTGTTTTAGAGCGGCATTTTCTTTCTTTAGGTCCTCGACCTCACGAAGTAATTTCCCTACCAGCACTTTCAGGTCTGCTAGCTCAGAGGCGTTGGAGTTAGATTTCTGGGAGGCTTTATTTGCCCAGCCTACCTTTTGCGTGCCGACGGCGTCCTGGTTCAAACCGGGGTTCCGTGGCTGGTGTGAAGGAGTCCTGGATTTGGAGGCGGACCGGCCTCTCGGTTCCAGTCGTGGAAAGGAGCTGGATCGATGTCTATAATTTGTTCGTCCCCTGCTTTTGGAGCGGCTGCGTCGCTCTTTAGACTGCGGCGACTCTTGGCTATGCTGGGTCAGATGTTGGCGTTCCTGTTCCCAGCGGCGTTTGCTGACAATGTATGGAGTGCGGTAGATTTCGCGGCATCTGTTGCTGCCCAGTTCATGGTCCTTACCGCACAAGGCACACTCAGGCTCGCAGCTATGTGTCTCAGGAGGATTGGCCACGCCGCATCCGCGGCAGCGAGCGCTTTTCGGGTCCGGGCAAATGTCTCTGCGATGTCCGAGTTGTCCGCACAAAGAACACACTTCGTATTTTTTTTTGTAGAGGCAGCAGCGAATCATGCCACCACCGAAGCTGATCCAACGGGGAACTCGCTCACCGTTGAAGAGAATGAGGACCGTCTGCGACTGCGCACCCATGCGCCGGACTCCACATATTGGAGGATTCCTTGGATGCTGAAGGTTCGCAAGGATGTCAGCGTCCGATAAATGTTTCGGAACGGCTTGGATCACTCTTTTACCCCTGCCATCCGGCGTGGCGACATACGAGGTGATGGCGATCTTGTTCTCGCCATAGATGAGCTCCTTGATGTTTAAGTAGCGTTCCACTCGTACCGCGGAATGGGTGGCCACCAGTATGGTGTGTTGCTTGAAGTTGAGTAGCATGCAGTCTTCAGATGATTCGGCCAAGGTGAGGCCCGCGGCGTCCCGGATGAGTTGAAAGATGCCGAGTTGGCCACTGCTCTCGAGTATACGGAGGCCGCCCGATGGCCGGAATATCACCTTGGTTAGGCCATTGGGTAGGCGAGGTAGGTTCGACGCCACCGATTGTCGAGCAAGTCGTCGGCCAAGCTTTTTCGCAGAGGAGTCGGCAGAGTGCCGCATGCTGCCCTGTCCCTGGGCGCGATAGGTTCCATTGTGTGCCGCGGGGTTATTCCTTTGGCGTTCGTGACCGGTGCGTTTCGATTCACCGACGGTGAACCAACCATATTGGTGCGAAACTTCTTCGGGGCTAATGTCAGTCCCCTCCACGGTGACTTCCATGTCCAATGTTGGAGGAAGATCCCACTCAGATAATGCGGCACAGCCCCGTCAGAGCGGGGTCGCTAGGCCTGGCGTGGGCCTAGCGGGCCGTGCGTACCGGCGAGAGCCGAAACGCAGAAACGTCCGCAGAAACAGTCAAAAAGGGACTTGCCGATGCGTCCGATGGCGTTATCTGAGCTTCGAAGTCGAAATCCAGGCAAGAGCGGTGTTGACCGTCGCTGAATTCAGCGGTGGGCATGGGTGAAGCGAGGAGCGTTCGCGCGAGCGTCCGATCCACGCCACGTCCGAGCCGGTTCCTCAAACGCCTTCGCCACGCAGAGTATTGTCCTTTTTTTACAAGAACCACAGGCGATGCCCATGGGCTGGTGGACGGCTGAATGAGATCGTCTGCTAGCATATCGGCGACCTGATTCTGAATGGCTTCTCGCTCCATCGGGGCAACACGGTATGGTCGCTGGCAGAGAGGTCGCGTAGTCTCTACAGTGATGATACAGTGCTTGGCGAGTGGAAATCGGCCAACCTTCGAGCACGTAGCGAAACAGTCCGCAAAATCTGCTAAGAGGTCCGGCAGAAGATCGTTCTGAACCGATGGCAGGACTGCATTTATTTTGACTGACTGAAGAATGTGGTGTGGGCCAGCATTGTCTGGAGTGGGTCCTCCCACAGTGCACAAACCTGAGACCTCAGAATGTGGAGCAACGCAATAGCCGTGCCTTTGACGAGGGGCTGATATTCGTTGCCAAAGTTGGTCGGGAGGTCATGGGTACGGCCGTCATGTAGCTGGACGAGACGGCTTGCAACGGCAAGTCCCCACTCAAGAAGCAGTCGAATATGGCCGTCCGCCAGGCCCTTCTAGTCGCGAAACAGGTTGTTCCGCACGAGAACCAGGACACTCCACCGCGGCTGCACGTGACGTAACTCTCGACAACGCGCAGAGTGTTGCTGCAGGGATTTCGGGAGTCAAATCGGGCCACGGCCTGCTTGGTCGAGAACGTGACACGTGCGTCCTAAAAGTCAATCACAAAGCCGTTTGGCTGCAGGAAGTCTATCTCCAGAATCAAGTCTCTGGAACACTCGGGGAGCACGACAAATTGACAAACGTACGTGAAACCTTGAATACCAACCTTAGCCGTGCACTTGCCAACGGGCAAAATTAGGTGGCCACCAGCGGTGCGAATCTGGGTCACCCTCCACGGTGTCAGAACCTTTTTTAAGTTCTCCAGCAAAGGCACGGCTCAGGAGCGGCGGTGGCGGCAGCGGCAGCGGCAGCAGCAGCGGCGGCAGCGTCGGCGGCGGCAGCGGCGGCAGCAGCAGCAGCGGCAGCAGTGGCGGCAGTGGCGGCAGCAGCAGCAGCAGCGTGCGGCAGCAGCAGCATGCAGCAGCAGCAGCAGCCCACCTTGCCCAATACCCGCAACAGACTGTAATTGCTACAGATGCGTCTGGCGCCGACCGGAAGGCAGGGCTTGGTATTTTCCATAGTCTCTCTTCTGAAGCTTTTCGGTAAGAGTCCCGGCATACACAACCATATTTGTAGTAGAGTTCATGGCTCTTGTGCTGGCCGCTTTGAACATTCCCAAACTGTTTCTCACGTGATATTCCTCTTAGACTGTCTCTATGTTTTGCTGGCGCTGGAGTCCACACGAGACGTTTTTTTGAGGCGCTCACTTAAGTTTTTTATTCCTGGATGGGTATGAATGGATGGGTATCGTTTAAATACCAGGCCACTGCGGTATTTTACAAAATGAAGCAGCCGACCTTTTGGCAAAATCAGCTCTAAATGCACCTCTGCCTGTAGCGTCCCCATTCCTGTTCTTTTCGGTATGACCCGATTTCGGCGTTTTCAGTTTATAACCGCCAGGTGCAACGATCCCTTACTCTCTACTGTTCACTACCAATAACTCATGCACCAATGGAAGGCTCGTGCGTGTAAAACCCGGCAGTGTGAGGTAGCGATGACCTTCATGCAGTGCAGGATTCTCCGTTTAAATCTTTACTTATGTAGATGCAGGTTCAGTCCCACAAACCTTTGTGCGGCTTGTGGTGAAGTCGAGACATTGGAAAATTTCCTACTCTCTTGCCGGAGGTTTGCACATCAGAGGAGAGCACACCTAGAAATTACTATTACGATGTTGAGTCTCACTTTATCGGCTCCCCTCCTCCTCTCTTTCGGCGCAAGCGCCAGAGGTTTTGCTTTGCATCAAGTTTACGAATACCTCCACAATTACATAACAGCTACCGGCAGATTATCTTGCTAATTGTTTCCAAAATTTACGCATTAAAATAAAGCGCTTGGGTATCTTCATATATTTATTTCTCAGATATTCTCTAACGAAATTTTGTTTCTTCCTTTTCCTTTTAAATTACCCTGAGATTTCACCCAAGGCACAATCATTAGCTTGACAAACAGTTTAACCTAGTTCTATGGGGTCTCCCCACTGAACCCTGGCCAATCCCCTATCGTGGGTATGTGCCATGTGACCACAGGCAACAGCAACAACAACCTTCGACGACGCCGCCACTCCGTTTCGTCGACCATGACCTGTTGCACATTCTTCTTCTTCTTCTTCTCCTCAAGTAATATGGCACATACCCACGTGGGGGGGATTGGCCAAGGTATAGGGTAGAATGCCAATGAAGCATTTGCGCGGGGAAGGAAACGTCAGAAGACTGAATCAAGATAAAAAAAAAATTGGGAAAAATAAAATGAATTCAAGAGGTATGAGTCATCCGGAATAGAATCAATCTAGCCTTTTTTGGACATGCGAAAGAATTTTGTGTATAGCTAACAAGATAATCGATTAGTTGCACTTATGTAATCGTGAAGGTAGCCGCATACACTGCTTAACGGGAATCCCTTGGCACTCGCACCGAACGATAGAAGAACTGTAAGAGACAGAGACAGTCCTAGTCTCGAAAGAGGAACCTCCAGATATTGCTTTCTCTGAACCGCGAACCGCCGGCAAGAGAGGAGAAAATGATCGATTGATTCAACTTGCCCACATGATACACAAAGGTTTGTCGCAGCGAACCCGCACCTGCATAAGTACAAGTTTAAGTGAGGGATTCTACATCGCAGGAGCGTCATGGACACTTCACAAAGCCTTGACTTACACCACCGGATATTCCATGGGTACTTTAGGTGTTGAAAGTCCACGGTATTCAGCAACGGATCACTCAAAGTGGCTGAAATATGTTGGAACCGCTGGAAACGTGAAGCTGCTAACAGAATGAGGTGAGGGACGGGATATATTACAGGTGCGCTGAGAGCTGACCTTGCCAATAAATCAGCCACCTCGTTAAAATAGACGCCTGAATGCCCAGGTACCCAGACCAAACGGATCTCGCGCACTGTGCTCGGAACAAAAAACCTAAGTGAACGAGTCAAGAAAGATTTTTCCGGATTTTGGAGAGAGACAATAACTGAAAGGCAGTCTGTGAGAATAAGAACCCGTGCGACATGTCGGGGAATTTTGAGAAGAGCCAAACCAATGGCCAAAAACTCTGCAAAGAATATAGGAGTATAATCAGGGATACGAACGGAGTAGCTCCAATCTAGATCCTGCGAATATATGCCAATCGCCGCCTTCTCACAGCTGCCGGAGGCATCAGTGGAGAGAACAGTATGATGTGGAAAATTCTGTAGGTGTTCAGAAAGAAGACCATTTAGGGTATGTGTGGGCATATGCTTCGCATGGGACGGGAAAATAAAGTCGTAATAGAAGACGGGATCAGCCTGCGTGTCAGCAACTCGTTGCAAGGAGATCAGATCAACCTGAAGCGGAGCTAACAGATTCTGCGTGAACCTAACTTGCGGAAGCTGATAACGTGGCCAGTGATTAGTCAAAAAAAGGTGTGGTTGGGATACAAAAATTTGAATACTAACGCCTGGGGCCGGGTCAAAAGACTTGAGGAAAGTACGCACTGTTAGAAGTTGGAAGCGGGAATAGAGGTTGGGGATACGCGCTTCCAGATAAAGGACAGCGTTGGAAGCTGATTTTGGGAGCCCGAGGCACAGCCGTAGGGCACGTCTTTCCAGTAAGGCTAATGGCTGCAGCTTGTAGTTCGCGCTACCAGAGAACAAGGGGCAACCAAATTCCAAAATCGGTCTCATATAAGCCTTATAGAGCAACAGTAGCGTGTCACGACGCATGCCAAACTTTTTATTGCCAACTCGGGTCAAACGGCCCAGTGCACGTTCCCCTTTAATAACATTATTCTTAATATGGTGTCGCCAGTCCAAATTTTGGTCATAAGTAACACCTAGGTATTTAACCGACTCCACCTGCGGAATTGGAGTGGAGCGGTAGGCTAGCGAGATGTACATAGGAGCGTCGGGTGGAAATACCAGCACGCCGCATTTGCTGACATTAAGTGATAAATTGATTTGGTCCAACCAGACTTCAAGAGCATTCAGATATGCCTGCAAATACCCGTAGAGCACATGAATATCATTTGCTGATGCGAAAAAAGCTATATCATCTGCGTATACATAAACTGTAACGTTAGGATGAAGGGGGATGTCCCGAACTAATATGTTGAAAAGCAGCGGAGAAAGAACAGAGCCTTGCGGCACACCTCTTGATTGACCATAGGTATTAGAACAAAAAGATCCGTCTGTACAGAAGAAAAATCTATCTTTTAGAAATTCACAAATCCAGGCGTAGAGGTAATGCGGTGGTTGTAGTTGAGCAAGCTTGTTAATGGGGACTGTGTGCTCCACGCTGTCATAGGCCTTCGCAACGTCAAGCGTCACCAAGGCCGAAACTTCTCTCTGGCGCATTGAGAGTCGTATTCGGCTCTCGAGATCCACATGCGAGGACCATATGGAACAACCGCGACGAAAGCCAATCTGTGCGGGGCTGAGGCCGTTAATATGATGAACATGCTTTGTGAGGCGACTGTGTACTACTCTTTCTATTAGCTTTACTAAATTTGAGGTTCAAGCAATCGGCCGAATATTGTCTAATTGAAATCCATTGTCTGCATTTTTTAAAAGTAAAATTATTTTCGCAATTTTCCAACTGTGAGGAATCCAAGAGGTTTCCAATGACGCATTTACAATATCTAGAAGGTGAGTTGGAAAGTCGTGCGCTAAAATCTTCAACATGCCCACAGTAATCCCGTCAGATCCCGGAGCAGCAGAGTGCATCGAGGAAACAATTTGCAGGAGCTCCGACACGTCAACCTCAGGATAGTCCGAGCTGGGGGTGAGAGTGTGCAAAGGTTCTGCTTTCTGTACCTAGAAACGTAAGGCCAGCCCCTGCGCGATGCGTTCAAGGTTTTGCTTAGCCTCCTGCGGAGACATTACCATTGACCTTATGCGATTGGAGGCCGGAGAGCTGTTATTCTGCGCCATGAATCTATAGAGAGCCTTCTTATTCTGGGGTTTTGAGAGATACGTGTTTAAATTTTGATTATAATCCTCCTTTTGCCTTTTTAACAGTTCTTTTGAAACATGCAGAGAAGAACTTATAATTTATCCAATTAGCTGGGCTCTGATTATAGGAAAGGCTTTTCCAGGCTGCTTTTCTACGACGATAAGCTTTCTCACACTCCTCCGTCCACCAAGGAGACGGCTGTCTGGCAGGAGCAGTAGTGCACACCGAGAATACAGAACTCTCAGCAGCATCTTGCAGAAAGGTAATTGTCCGCTGAGCTCTTTGTGCTCGACCTGAGCTAACTATGGAGGGGAGTGAGGCAGATATCAATTTTTTGTACATAATGTGGTTTAGAAATTTCATAGTTGCACCACCTTTTCTGATAGGCGAGGATATAATAGAAAAGGTTATTGGAAAGTGGTCACTAGATGTACCTGATTCTTCAGTTGACCATGCAGATACGCCAACCCCACGAGATGCTAATGTTAAATCTATGATCGAACGGGATCCTCCACGCATAAAGGTTACTGCTCCAGAATTACAGCAGCGCACTGCATTCATTGACATCCAGGACCACAGAAGCTGGCCGCAGGAGTCAGAGCGACTATCCCAGGCACTGTGGTGCGAATTAAAATCTCCTGCGATGACTGTGCTGTTTGCGCCGCTCAGTAAGGTGTTCAAACAGTCTGTCCTGTGAACACCGATTGGGAAGTAGACGTTAGCAATAGTGACTTTGGCGCACTGTGGAAGGGAGATTTCAACCGCCAACAACTCACAGTCAGGGCGCATAACTGTCTGCGAGATTGATGCCCGGTGACATATTTTCGTAGAGATCATAGTTATTAACCCACCACCCCTGCCATTAACGCGATCTACCCTGAAAACCCGAAATTTTTTAAATGTGAATGATTTAAGTGGAGAGAGCCACGTTTCTTGTAAAATCACAATATCTGGATTATGTTTATGAAGAAGTAATTCAAGATCCGGTAAAGAAGAAAGTACGGAGCGACAATTCCACTGCATAACTTTTAGACCCGCCATGATTATCGACTGGTTAAAGAGGCATCAACAGCCTCCTTCAGCACATCAGTCTGGGGAATTAATTTGGGGGGTCCTTTCTTTGCTTTGACTTGCGGAACAGCTGACTTCGAGGGTGAGGAAGAAGCTCGACGCTTCTGGGAAGTGGTGAGCATTTCAACGTCCATGCTACAAGGATCTACGTGAGCGACATTGTCAGGAGCGCTGTTGGCAGGCTGTACTTGGGGCACGGTAGGAGGCGACATGGAATGACTTACTAGCAGCACTCGGGAGTGATGCCGGCGTAGCCGCCGAAACATGTGATTCAGTAGGCAGAGATTGGCCAGCAACAAGTTGAGATAGAGCCTCGGTGAAACTGCCCAGCATTCGCTCGACCACCACAGAAAGAGCCTGTTGTACTGAGGACACTATTGAAGTAGTCAAACTTGACGGTATATCAGCAACAGAGCTTCGCGCACGGCTGGCATATGTATTATCCCGCCGATCCAGAAGTGCATAAGCATCTGCTCTCGAACATCGTTTCGCTTGAATGATATCGAGCAGGCTTTGTTCGTCGGCTCGTTTCGAGCAGTTGACATCATCAGCTGAGTGGTTGCCCTTGCATAGGCAACACTGGGGCTGATCAGAGGCGCAGCTGTCATCTGAATGCCCTTCTCCACAAACCCGGCAGCGGGTCGCCGACTTACACGCTTTACCACTGTGACCGAAACGCCAACAGTTGTTGCACTGAAGAGGACGGGGCTGCAGAGGGTCCACACGATACACTATCGGCCAAACCTTGAGTTCAGAAGGACAGGAGGAACCAGCAAACGTAGTGATAACTGACTCTGTCGCAACACGCACACCATTGAATTCTCTACTGCACCGGTAGACAGAAAGAACCCCCACACCTGCATCCTGAAACTCCTTCAGTATATCCTGCGGGGAAGATGCTGGGTCCACGCCACGAACAATACCTTTGGAACATGCGAGCTGTTCCGGGATGAAGGCTTTAACCGCTAAGGACTGAAATATTTTGCACTGGAGCAGGTCTGTGACACAATCAATGTCAGCGGACCTGCAAACAATGCCTCTCCGGCCGAACGGTCGCACCTCAGAGATCTGGAGGTAGTGGGTAGTGAGAGATCTTAGCTCCTGCTGAAGGACCTTGGGGCTTTTCATCTTGATCGTTCCCTCACCGATCGGCACGAGAGCCACAGGGTGATGTCAATTCCATTTTTACAAAACTTTTCTAGCGGCAAGCTTTGGGTGGGCAAGCTGGCAAACCAGGTTGCCGTCCCTCCACCCGGGGAGGTCAGCGACATACCTGAGCCAAACGCACCCTCAAATGCACATTAACCTGGCCTACAGACCTAACCTGAGACCTGGCCAAATCCCCCACACAGAACGGCCTCACCAGAGATGACCACGTAGGCACCACCAGGACACCACAGTTGAGCTCGAAGCCAAGCACCAGCAAGAACACGTCAGCACCGTCCAACACTTCCAAAGCCACTCTCACGATCGAACAGGCAGCTTCTTCTTGGCAACACTTCCTCTTCTACTGCACGTGGCCGGCACTGGTGACGCGGGTCGCTACATGTGCTTTAAATGCCGGAGCGTTCATTGCTGCTCTTTTTCGTACTTGGGTGGCGTGTTGAACTCCTCTCGTTGCGTTCGTAACGTCCTTTTTGCTGTTTGAAGAGGCAAATAGCATTCGTCCGTTCTCCAGCAACCTTGGCAAACATTCGCGGCTCAGAACGAATGAATGCAATATGATGAAGACGACCACTTCTGATGCATAGCGCAAGAATCTACCATTTAGAGCACGCAGCAGCACGAAAGGTTGGCTTGATGCCGTGTGGTGTATTACGTTCGGCGACCCGATGGAGCAGGATGTCTAGGGAGTCTAACAACCGTACTGTCGATGTCGAAACAGTCTCACCTCGAGGATGAACGCATTTCCTTGTCAGTTACATTACCTGACAAGAGAGGGCGCCAGCATCGCTGCGCGGGAAACTGCCGAAGCCCGCGCGCGGGAGAGGGGGCATCGGGGGCTTCGGCTGGGATTGTCGGCGCGAGCGGACGTGTCGCTCGCGCGCTCCGTCTTCCCCGGTGGCGCGAGGAAGCGACGGGGAGACAGGCTCCCGTACTCGTCCCGTCCGGCCTTCGGAGTATATATCCCTTGCCTAAGCGCGGGCGAACATTCGCTCGGAACCTTGCTTGTGAGTCGGACGACCTTGATTCATTGCGTACCTTGTTGCTAGCTGGCGTTAATGTTGCTGTAGCAATAAATGCCTGTTTGTGTCAGCCAATGTGTCGTTCCTTTGTTCGCTCAGAGCAAGGCCCGCCGTGGTTGGCGTTCGCTCGGTAGCGTACGCGATCATGGGGTAGGGTCCGGGCGGCCTTGAACCGTGTCAGCCGCGATTGAGTGGGGAGAACTTATTTATATCTCCCCTAGTCAACCCCACATCTGGCAGCCCAACGTGGGGCCGCTCTTGCAACATCAGACGACTGTCGGTTCGGTTCGAGGAACGCTCTTTGTCCGGACTTGACAAGTGCTAGGCCTAGAGTGAATTTTGAGCGCTAGGACCTGCGGCATGCTTTCTTGAGTGCGAGGTGTATTGCGCTGCAGCGTGTTTGGACTTTTCGACATGTTCAGCACATTTGTGTTCTGGAGTTTCTTCGCGAGAATCACTTAGTCCGCATCGAGGGAGCGTGAGGCCTAGCGCCCGCGGAGTTGCCGAGCCCGAAGCGAGTGAGTACGGAAGCCGCGTAGGTGGTCCGAGTTTCTGTATATATTTTATCTACTGTCTTATTTTGACTCTGGGAGCCGCAGCACCGGGAGCCGGGTGGCCTGAGGCCACGGGTGCCGCTACGAGCTCGCTGGTATTGCAGCTGGGCACCAGGCGCTCCGACACCGTCCGATACGGTGGGCGCCGACCGCTCAGAAGCTGCTTTGTGCGGTGAGCGGAGTAGGATCACCCCACAAAGCTGATGTCTCCGCGCACGTAACCCTTTTCCGGTCTTTGTAGTGTTCGCGGTCGTTGTCGGAGTGGTAGTTAGGCCTAATGCTTTTCGGAGCTACCTGCGCCACGTCAGAAGAGGCACGACCACCGGACCGTGGTGTTGAAAGGGGGCGCACTTTGCTGCCCGCCCGTTTTTTTTTGTAACCTCGCACGAACTGAGCAGTCTCGTTCAACTCAAGAAAGGGCTTTGTTCACTCGAACTTTGCGTTTGCACAGCCGCCGACACGTTTTGCTAGCGAGTTAGGCGTTGTGCCACGAGGCCCTTCCGGATGCCATTTCCCCTCCCGTGACCTACGTTAAAGGCACGCCAAGAGCGTTTCGGCAATTTTGCAGATCCGGTGGAGCCGCCCAGGCTTGCTGTCCGGTGCACATCGTCTCGCTGCCACCTGCTGCGACGGAGCGGCCTGTATCCTGTTCGCCGCATCCATCCGGGGCAGCTGTGGCGAGACCAGTCAGCAGTCAGCTCCGGCTGCTGCTGAACTGGCGACAAATACCGCGAAATTAACAGTGACTCTGATATAGCTCTTCTTCAATCGGATATTGAGCATGCTCTTGAATGGACTAACAAATGGAGCATGGAACTAAACATAAAAAAGTGCAAGCACATGCGGGTTTCTCGTCGTAACCCCATATTGCCTTCGTATTGTCTTAATAATTGCAGCCTTGAGTCTGTGCCTTTTTACAAATATTTAGGTGTCTTCATTTCCCATAATCTTTCTTGGAAAGTACACATAGACTATGTAAGCAATAATGCTAACCGCATGCTGTGCTACATACGCCGTAACTTTAACCTTTCTTCTAGCTCCGTAAAACTGCTTCTCTAGAAGTCGCTGGTTCGTAGTAAACTAGAATATCCTGCATCTATCTGGGACCGCTATCAAGAGACACTAATATACCAACTCGAATCTACACAGAACCGTGCGGCCCGTTTCATTCTCGAATTATCACCGTAACTCTAGTGTCAGTGCCATGAAATCAAGCTTATCACTCCCACTACTGTTGCAACTTAGAAATATATCCCGCCTTTGTCTATTCCATAAGATTTACTACGATAACCACATCCTTAAGAGAAAATTTATAACGCCACCTTGCTACGTTTCAGCTCTGATCGATCATCGTCATAAAGTTGGTATTCTTTCATGCCAAACAAACCACTTTTACAACTCATTCATCCCCAGCACATCGGCACAATGTAATCACCTTCCGTGATCGGTCGTCGAAATAAGTGACCATTCTGCGTTTAAATCGGCTTTAACTAAATTGATGGTAACATAGCACATGTTTTCTTGCGCCCTGCCGTTTATTCTTTTCAGCTTATGTGGTTGTTAAAACAGACCTGGTCTGGTGGTATGCTTGTTTGCGTGGTATGCTTACTTTTATGCTTACTTTTATTCTTTGTTCATAATTTCGTGTTAAACGACTGTTAATTCGTTTGATTGTATTTGCTGTAACCTACTGATTTGCGCGAGCCATGTTCTTGTTCGCATTTTTGTGTTACTAGCGACTGCAGTTCCTTTGTTATTTTGTCTATTGTACCCCACTCCCCTCTGTAATGCCCTCGGGCCCTGAGGGTACTGAAATAAATACATAAATAAATAAAACTGCAGAATCCTTGCCTGCAGTTTTCCCACCGGCCTTCGACTCGCGGGCCTGCGGACACGGTACTCCGCGCCCCAGCGGAGACCTTCACACCACGTTCGGAACACCGCGGAAGACTGCGTGGACGCTGTCGGCGTGACCACCGCTGCAAGACGTGCCTCAAGGACATGAAAACCAGGAGACTCCTCCATAACATGTACTTTCAGGCGCGTGGGTCTATTTAAGGTTTGGGGATGTGGGGACCTGCCCTGCAGCCCCCTGTGTTTGCTTTCCCGCTAGGTACCGTGCCGCAGCAGTCTCACTTCGAGGATGGACGCATTCCGTTGTCAGTTACATTAACTGGCAAGAGGGGGCGTCAGCGTCGCTACGTGGGAGACTGCCAAAGCGCGCGCGCGGGAGAGGGGGCATGGGGGCTTCGGCTGGGATCGTCGGCGCGAGCGGACGTTTCGCTCGCGTCTCCGCTCTTCGCCGGCGGGACAAGGAAGCGACGGGGAGACCCGCTCCCGTATTCTCGTTCCGTCCAGGCTGTGGAATATTTCTTGCCCTAGCGTGGGCGAACTTTCGCTCGCAAGATTTCTGGTGAGTCGGATGACCTCAATTCATTAGCGTACTTTGTTGCTAGTTGGCGTTATTGTTGCTGTAGCAATAAATGCCTGTTTGTGTCAGCCAATGTATCGTTCCTTTGTTCTCTCAGAGCAAGGCCCGCCGTGGTTGGCGTGCGCTCGGTAGCGTACGCGATCAAGGTGTGGGGTCCGGGCGGCTTTGAACCATGTCAGCCGCGATTGAGTGTGGAGAACGTACTTATCTCACGATGTCAACGCCACAAGTCCCACATTTGTAATATCTGAGCAGGGCTTTTGAACCCATTTTGTTTAATATGGATCACGCGTGGGTGCAAAAAGTTCAATGCGTTCAAAAGTGGTCACGTGACGGGAATAACTAGTTAGTTAATCGTGCGAGCTCATCACGCTGAGAGCCGAAGAGGGCTTTAATACCTCAGTTGTTTGATATGTGACACGTCTCGGTATAAAAATAATGCACTGTGCTCGAACATGCATGGTCACGCGGTTACATTCAGTTGTGGCTTGCACACGTGGCCTTGTTATAGGGCAGCCGAGCAGGCCTTCGAAAAACATTTCGTTTGACATGCATCGTGCCTAGGTACAAAAAGAGTTCACCATGTTCGAACACAATCACGTGACCGGAATCGCAAGTGATTTTACCATGTGAGCTCGTCATGGTGATAGCCGAACAAAGCTTTAAGACCTGAGTCGTTTGATATGAAACATGCCAGGGTAAAAAAATGTTGCTCAGTGCTCGAACGTGGTCGCGTGACTATAGTCACTAATGACTTGTTTATGTGGCCGTCTTATAGTGACAGCCAAACAAGGCTTCGAAAAACCATTCGTTTGGCATGCGTCACGCCTGGGTACAAAAAGAGTTCTCTATGCTCGAATATTGTCACGTGGCCGAAATCACTATTGATTTGATCATGCGAGCTCGACACACTGATACCCGAAGAGAGCTTTAAGACCTCAGTCGTTTATTATGCAACATGCCAGGGTAAAAAATAATGCTCAGTGCTCGAACGTGGTCACTTGACTATAGTCAATATTTACTTGCTTATGTGGCCGTCTTATACTGACAGGCAAACAAGGCTTCGAAAATCCTTTCGTTTGGTACGCATTACGCATGGTTAAAAAAAGACTTCACTAAGCTCGAACACTGCCACGTGATCGAAATCACTAGTGATTTGATCATGCGTGCTCGATATGCTGGTACCCGAAAAGAGCTTTAAGACCTGAGTCGATTGATATGCAACTAGCCTGGATATTAAACTCATGCACTGTGCTCGAACGTTGTCACGTGACTAGTCCCTAATGATTTGCTTATATGGCCGTCTTATAGTGACAACCGAGAATGGCTTCCAAAAACCTTTCGTTTGATATGCATCACACCTGGGCACAAAAAGAGTTCACTATGATCGAACATTGTCACGTGACTGTAATCACAAGTGATTTGATCATGCGAGGCCGTCATGGTGATAGCCGAATAGAGCTTTAAAACCTGAGTCGTTTGATATGCAACATGCCTGGAGGTAAAACTAATGCACAGTGCTCGAACATGGTCACGGGAATATAGTCAGTAGCGACTTGATCATGCGGTCTTCTCATAATGACAGCCGAGAAGGGCAATGCACCGTGCTCGAACATGGTCACGGGATTATAGTCTGTAGCGACTTGATCATGCGGTCTTCTCATAATGACAGCCGAGAAGGGCTTAGAAAAACCTTTCGTTTGTTGTGCATTACATCTGGGTACAAAAAGAGTTCTTTAAGTTCGAACATTGTTACGTAACTAAAATCGCTAGTGAATAATAATTCAAGCTTGTCATGCTGAAAGCCAAACCGAGCTTTAACATCTCAGTCATATTATATCCAACATTCCAGGGAAGCAAAAATATGCTCAGTGCTCGAACGTGGTCATTTCACTACAGTCACTAGTGACTTGGTCATGCGGCCTTCTTACGGTGACAGCCGAGATGGGCTTCGAAAAACCTTTCGTTTGACATCTATCAGGCCTGGCGAAAAAATTGTTCGCTACTCTCGAGCATTGTCACGTGACCGCAATGACTAGTGATTTGATCATGCGATCTCGTCATGCTGATACCCAAACACAGATTTAACACCTGCGTCGTTTGATATGCAACATGCCCGGATGTAGAACTAATGCACCGCGCTCGAACGTAGTCACGTGACTATAGTCACTAGTGACTTGGTCATGCGGTCGTCTCATAGTGACAGCCGAGAAGGGCTTATAAAAGCCTTTTGTTTGATATGCATCATGCCTGGGTACAAAAAGAGTTCACCATGCTCGAACTTTGTCACGTGACCGCAATAACTAGTCATTTGGTCATGCGAGCTCGTCATGCTGATAGCCGAAGAGAGCTTTAAGACCTGTGTCGTTTGCTATGCAACATGTCTGGATGTAAAAATAATGCACCGCCCCCGAAGGTGCTCAGTGGCTATATTCACTACTGACGTGGTCATGTGGCTTTGTTCAAGTGATAGTCGAGCAAGCCTGCGAAAAACATTTTGTATGATATGTATCATGCCTTGTTAAAAACAGTTCACTACACTACTCTTGAAAACGAAGCGAACCAACGAAATGATCTAACATAGGATCTACTGGGTACCGGGACACGCCGGAGTCGAAGGCAATCTGAAGGCGGACAAGCTAGCTCGCGAGCTTACTATCTCAGCTGGTGCGTCAAACGCCTCCGATGGCCCGGAGATAACGGTAGAGCTCACGTACGCAGCTATCCTCAACCTCATCAAAGTCAGAAGACGCAAATATTCCCAGCCATATCCTCTGTTAACACAATATGAAGCGACATGTTTGAGAAGACTCCAAACAGGAGCCTTCCACAACCTTCACATTCTACATAAGATGTATGCGGAGCAGTATAGGGATACATGTCCGTGGTGCGGGGCAACCCCCACGCTGTATCATATCACATGGGAATGCATACACAATGTAGCTTTCCGAGGTAACAAAGAGCCAAATGTGGAGCAGTGGGAGGACTAGCTAACCAGCAGCAAGCTTACGGTCCAAAAAGACCGAGTGAGCCACGTATGCCGGATGGCCAGTGACACTGGTGCCTTGGACTCGGGGCGCCAACCACTATCAGCCTGGAAGACATCAGTAATCTTCGGGCGAGCAGCAAGACTCCTTTATTAGAGCAATAAAGTTTACTCACTCACTCACTACACTCGAACTCGGTCACGTGACCCGGATCACTAGTGAGTTCATGTGCGAGATTGTCATCCAGATAGCCAAACATGGCTTTAAGGCTCATTAACTTTGATATGCAACATGCTTGGGTAGAAAAAATAATTCGCTGGTGCTAGAACGTGGTCACGTGACTACGGTCACTAATGACTAAGCCTTGGGCCTAACTATTGTGATTGCAGAGCAGGGCTACGTAAACCATTTTGTTAGATTTGCGTCATTCCCAGGTAGAAAAATAATTTGCCATGCATGAGCATGGTCGCGTGACGAGAATCATTAGTCACGACTTCATGCAAGCTCATGACAACCTTAGCGGCAGACGGCTATAAAAATCATCTAGTTTGATATGCATCACGACTCGATTGAAGAAACTTTTCGCTATAGTAAAACGTGTTCACGGATTCCGCTTGCATGAAATTGAATTCAGTGTCAATTATTTCATCTTGAATTCTTAATTGAGCCAATAAAAGGAAATATATAATGAACTTGTCGATGGTAGTGGGGATGCAGTAGAATATCACAGTCAAAGAGAATTCATTTCAATTATAGCAAGCTGTTTCCTGAGAGGGAGTGTGGTCGTTTCCAGGAATGGCAGTTCTTCCCAGAATTCCGAGCGATTGTTCCGAGGATGCACACCAGGGAGCCAGCTGCGGTCGATGACGGCGCGTTGCAACTCATATTGAGCGCGATAGTACATACAATGGCTAGACGGCGTCTTCTTAGGCGCCACGCAGTGACATATCGACATCTGCGTGCGTTTGGTTGTGGTATTGTATTTTAGGGGAAGAGTGCATGTGGAGGAAAAGCAATGCTGGTATTATGAGGAAGTCCCCAGGGAAAAGCAGTCAGGATAAGGACCACTTTATGCTTGACAGCCCTCCACCGCTCCCTGTTCACTTAGGCCGTCTCTTAGCTACTTCCCCGGGGTCTATAGCGTTACCACTCTCGCATCCGTTGCTTTCGTCCTGACAAGTGAAAGCGCTGATGCCGCTAAAGACTGTTTAGCCAGGGTCATAAATCATTCGGGGACCACAAATTAGCGGCGCGTACTTTGCAGTCTAAACCTTCCGCTGGTTTTATAGGAGGCAAAGCGCAAAATTGTCTCACTTTCTAGGCAGACACCACCGCCTATTCACAGCGTCATTGAGGTGTCCTCTGACACAGTGACCCAGTTACACTAGCTACTCAGAGGCTTCACATAAAAAGGCACCGCTGAAACGCAGGGAGTGCGGCTAAGTGGCTTCGCACTAAAATGAGCGCCGGAACACGAACGCCCTCCCCAGCGCACGCACCATATACGCACATATTACATGCCCAGTGGCAGCGTCGCTGTAAAATATAGTCGGGCAGTTGAGAAGACTGCCTAAGGTGTTCCTGTCGTGTCGCATAAAATTAATCTCCGCTGTTGAGCGAACCACATAAGAAGCGCGGTGCTGCATTGCAAAGGGCGTATTTTAACAACTCGGCAACGTCGCGCAAGAGGTTCAGAGGTTCGGATTTCACCTCGGCCGAGATGAACAGAGTCTTTGCAATCCTTCTCTGTTTGCAGCGATCAGGACTAGAGCTAGCAGTATCTACGCTTCCGACATTCTATGCCTAGTGAAGGGAAGGTTGAACACGAGACGTTACAAAAGATTACTGGCGGCTTAGCATTGCTCATAACTAAATAGTGTGCGAAACCACCGGAGTTAACTCAATGAACGCTGAAGGCCTATTGGAAAAAATGAAAATTGGTTTTTGGGGAAAGAAAATGGCGCAGTACCTTTCTCACATATCGGTGGATACCTGAACCGCGCTGTAAGGAAATAAATAAAGGAGGCAGTGAAAGAAGAAAGGAAGAAAGAGGTGCCGTAGCGGAGGGCTCCGGAATAATTTCGACCACCTGGGCATCTTTACGGTGCAATGACATCGCGCAGCACACGGGCCCCTTACCGTTCCGCCTCCATCGAAGCGCAGCCGCCGCGGTTGGGGTTAGTGCCGCGTTTCTGTCAAAACGTTGTCAACACAAACGCAATCAGCGCACCTCTCTCTGTCACTACCATCACGTAGCTCAAAGCGCGATTGACGCGTTCATTTACCCAGGAGAGCCAGTTATGTGTTTTTCCTTTCCTTTCGTGACTTTTTTGCCCAGATGGAAATTGATAGAGACGACGACGTGCTATGCACAGCGCAAGAGTGCGTTGCAGTTCAACGGGTGGTGTGATCGGCTGCGGCGAATGTTTAGTGCTGTCGTGCAGTGATAATAATAATAATATTAATTGGTTTTGGGGGGAAAGGAAATGGCGCAGTGTCTGTCTCATATATCGTTCGACACCTGAACCGCGCCGTAAGGGAGGGGATAAAGGAGGGAGTGAAAGAAGAAAGGAAGAAATAGGTGCCGTAGTGGAGGGCTCAGGAATAATTTCGACCACCTGGGGATCTTTAACGTGCACTGACATCGCACAGCACACGGGCGCCTAAGCGTTTTTCCTCCATAAAACACAGCCGCCGCGGTCGGGTTCGAAACCGGGAACTCCGGATCAGTAGTCGAGCGCCCTACCCACTGAGCCACCGCGGCGGGTAATCTCGTGCAGTGGCCAGCCAAGTTTATCTGTTCCCGCGCCGCGCGTTATAAATAAATTTGTTTTTGGGGAAAGGAAATGGCGCAGTATTAGTCACATATAGGCGGACACCTGAATCGTGCTGTAAGGGAAGAGATAAAGGAGGGAGTGAAAAAAGGAAGAAAGCGGTGCTGTAGTGGATGGCTCCGGAATAATTTCGGCCATCTGTGGACCTTTAACGTGCACTGACATCAAACAGCACACGGGCGCCTTAGCGTTTCGCCTCCATCTAATACCAGCCGCCGCGGTCGGGATCGAACCCGGGAACTGCGGATCAGTAGTCGAGCGCCCTAAGAAGTGAGCCACACAGGCGGGTTGCGCCGCCTGTTCAAAGCCAACTTCACCGGTAGCCGCTTGGGGCCACGGCATACGAGAGACCACATTCTGAACGATGGGAGACGCGCGCCTGGCTCATATAGCGTTCCTTGTCTCTGAATGCTTGGCATGGACCATGCTGTTACACAGGCCCGAGCCACGTAAGGATTCGGCAGAGTGAAGACACTTGTGACTCGATATATGCTCGACTAGGTGGCGCCGTGAAAGCTGCCTCCGACTGTCGCTAGGCGCCGTGCGTTACGGTGTTGCGAGCAGCGCGGGAAAATTCGCTGTTGGCTGGCGAGTCATTCTTAGTCAATGATGTAGGCTGTGCTTGCCCAAGCCACCGATGGTTGAACTACGCGGAGACCGCCACCACTTCACCTCTTTCTTCCTTTCTTCTTTCACTCCCTCCTTTATCCCTTCCCTTACGGCGCGGTTTGGGTATTCACCTAGATAAGACAGTTACTTTCAATTGAATAGCGTGCGCTAGCAGGACGAACACAGGAAACTTGGAGAAGACGAAAGAAGCGCAGACAGAAGAAGCGTCTTCTCCAAGTTTCCTGTGTTTGTCCTGTTGGCACACGCAATGAATTTAAATGTACCATATAGCCCGCCAGAAAGCTCAACTAAGACAGTTACTGCGCCATTTTCTTCCCTCAGAAATCAATTTTCATTTTGAACGACGTGAGCAAATGTAATCAGCAATAAATTTTAAATAAACGTCTTGTGAGAGACTGCGTAGCAATTCAGCTCGGTTGAGTAAATTCATGCTCAGTGCCTTTATGGCAACGCGTCGCTGTGGCTCGTATGGGTGTCCAAAAATTTTTGGGACCACGAGAATTGCTACAAAGCTTAATAGTTTTGCAACCTAGGCACCCAGCCAGAAGCTGAAGATGTGCTTTGAACTTCCGTGCGTGATTTGCACAATGCGCCACTCAATGCCTGGCTGTGTGTCTGGTCAGCGATTTAAAAAAAAAGAGATATCAGTGTTCTGAAAACTTTTATGGGCACCTGTATAGCTGCCGCTCCAACGCACACAGGGCTGGGATCTGAAACTTAGCCGCAGAAGTTTCTTTTAATTGTAACCGGAAACACGCACACCTTATGAGCATTTTTGGACCACAAAGAGCAAAGAAGGAAAGTCCAAAAAAGAAAATATGAAGTCAAAGTCCTGCTGCCTTTGCCGCCGAAAGCGCGGAACAGAAAGTTCATACCCAAGTTCTCCAGTAAACACAGCAAAAAAAAGTGAACCCGTGATGCCGGAGCCAAGAAAAAAGAGTGGCAGCCCACCCTCTGACTCATCCACTCACTTCAACATAAGACAAATATGCATACCAAAGAAAGGAAGGAAGCTGCCTCTCCCCGCAATATAAAAAAAAATAAAGTCACATCAAGAGAGCAGGAGCAGGCGAAGAAAACCTCTCTCCCGGGTTTCGAACCCAACCACGGCGGCTGCGTTTTTATGGAAGAAAAACTCTAAGGCGCTCGTGTGCAGTGCGATGCCAGTGCTCGTCAAAGATCCCAAGTGGTCGAAATTATTCCCGAGCCCTCCACTATGGCACCTCCTTCTTCCTTTCCCAAAACCAATTATTATTATTATTATTAAACCTCTCTTGCTGCTGCCAAAAAGCGAAGAAAAAAATAATTCTCTCGTTCACTCTTACACACGCAAAGCATAAGTGAGCCCAAACAGCTACATGGGCACTAAAAAAGGGTAAAGCAGTAGGCAGTGCAATGAAAACGCAAACCAATGGCGAGAGAAATAAAGCCCAGCAGGCTAAGTGCTTCAAAAATAGGAGCGAAGTTGTGACTGCAGTGGCTCATGGAAAAAAATGCATAGAAGCACAAGCAGAAAAAAAGGAAAAAACAGGATCTCCAGCAAAAATAAAAAAGGTCGAGCAGTTACCGGAACATGCCCGCGAAAATGCCCGCACCGAAGCATGAGCAAAATAAAGTGCCACGGAAGAAAAAAAACTTCAAGCACAAGCAAACAGAGAAGTGCGAGATAAATCGGGAGACAAAAAAGAAAACCGAGCAGGTAGCCGGAACTAAGGAGAAAAACTCGATCTGGAGCACAAGAGAAAACCAACGCTCTAGCTGAAGAACGAGCGGAAAAAAAGCCGAGCTCTAGCACGAGCGGAAAACAAAGCCTGAGCTGTAGCGCAAGCAAAAAAAGCCCCAGCTGTAGCGCAAGGTAAAAAAGCCAGAGCTGTAGCACGAGCGAAAAAGCGGAGCTGTAGCAGCAGCAATAGTTACGAACATCAGCTTTCCTCCTACTACCGATAGGGAAAAAACACGGACAAAAACGTGAAAATCATCGGGAAAGCAAAAATAAAGTCAGAAGGATTTCAAAGAAAAGGCCTATCAAATTGTTTCGTCCCACCAACGTGTTGCGCTCCTAGGTTGTATTGACGCCGAACTCGCCCACTTGGCACCCTGAGCACTGCAGTCGTATTCGTTCCAGCCGTGTCTACACACACGTCTCATCGCGATGAGTTATAAATCAAAGATGGCATATCTTCCTCAATGATGCCCAGAGTAAAAAAAAAGAAAAAAACTAGGTCCCTGTGGAGGTCATCTATAGTAGGTGCACTAGGCGCAGTTGCTCCAGAAATAGTCTCTACCAAGAACAACTTAGCTGCAATATCTTAGAAGTCCGGGCATGTGTTCCGGCGATTAAAAGTGGCGTCCTCATTCAGGCAGCCTTGCCGACGCCCTGCTGCGTGCGTTCGAACTCTGAACGGAGCAGACCACCACCGCACCCGTGGCAGAAGCTGCGGCCGCTGCTACTGCTCCATCGCAGTGGCCGCCTTGAACCGCCTTCGAGTGCGTACCCAACATAGAAAACGCTTCGTTTTTAGTCTGGAGAGCGGAGACGCTGCCCCTGTTCGACACTCCCACCTCCGTTTTTGCCTCATCCTCCGCGGCCGGGGACACAAGTACCGAGGACTTCATCGTGGATATCCGGACGTCAGCTTGCGCCTCCTTCCACCCAAGCGCCGTCGCCGCTCTGCTGGTCCCCAACACTGGCCCGGAGAAGCGATGAATTTCCGTACATTCACAGCGCTGTTCAGCTCGTTGTTGCTGGTGTGTGAGCGTCCAACACGAACGTGCAAGCTGCACTGGAACAGTTGGAGACTGCGTTGATCGCGGCCGGGCCCCGGCAATTGATGAGCTCCACCGGCAGGTTCACATGCGCCTCCCACTCAGTCTCTATGGCGACCCTCCAACGTTGGCGCTGGCGGGCAGGCAAACAGCGCCGCCACGGCGTCGATTCGAGCGCCAGAGGTGGCAGGAGCTCGTACCGAAGCCAATGAACAGGAGTCGGCCTGTGGTCCTCCTAGCACTCCCTCCGCTCTGCTTGGCCTCGGCCCGGTATATGAAGTTGCCAACGTTCTCAGGAGTGCTCTTCAGCTCGCCTTGGGTGGCATTCGAGTGGCTGAAGACGAATGCGCATGCTGCAAAGGAACCGTCAAGCACTGAAATGATGGCTTCCGGGTCCCGGAGGGTGATGAGCTACACCGCTAGGCTTAGCCTACGTCACCCGCTAGGGCTGCATGGCGCCCTTGGTGCAGATAGAGGATCGCCTAGGCGCACAGCGACGCCACGAAGTAGGATGGAACATTTGCTGCAGCAGGAGCTGCAGCCAGAGCGGCGGCCTCCTTCGCTGCTCCGGCTTCGTATGCCGCGCCAGCGTTCCGTTAATAGAGAGGAAGAGGGGGGAAGGAAGAAAGGAAGGCCTCAGACGTTGCTGGCACATACCCACTACGGGGGAGCGGCCAAGACACAGGCGGTTAATTGCTCTATATAGGAAAATTTGACGGGAAAAGGAGTGGTAATAGGATGTAGCCTGATAGATTGGAAGACGGAAGGACAGGGGTCCTGTTAACTTGGAGATCGAAGACGGGACAATGGCTTAATGTGCACAACAGTATACAATGCCTGTAATGTTCCAATGTCGTACTTACTGAGAGCGGGAAGAAGAAATTAGAATGGGAGGCGCTGCGTTTCTTGAAGAAAATTTTGCACAGCAGAGCGCACACTCCTGTCGCTTCGTCAAAGCGAAGAAGCGCCAATTGAAAGAAAAAACGTGGAAGACACAGGCAAGCCCAGTTGATGAAATGGAATTTGCACGCTTCCCCAAATGAGAGAAGCGGCGGCAGAACAGCAGGAAATGATCTATCGTCTCAGGTTCGGCACAAAACGGGCACAGTGGGGAAGCCGCCAGGCCAGATCTGTGAAGGTAGAAATTTAGAAGTCGAACCCGGCAACACAAGCGCGTGAAAGAGACCTCTAGTCTTCGTGAGCGCAAGTCTTTGCTACTCCAAGGATGCAGACGATGCTGACATTCGGGAGATGATGTAAGAGTCGAGGCAGCAAATTCCTGAAATATTGTGTAGCTGCGAAAATTCACCGCAGCTGTATGTGCACACGTTGGTAGGACAGCAACAATTGGGCCGCAGAGAAAGGCTCTAGCTAAGGAATATGCAACCTCATTTAAGTGAAAACCCATGTGACCTGGTACCCAAAGCAACCTTACCGAATTTAGATGGAACGGAAGCAGGAACTTAAAGAGGCGTAATGCCCGAGACTCAGTGGGTGAGGATAAGGAAGGGCAAATGGACAGAGTCTGTCATAACAACAACCTGGGAAACGGTAGTTTCTAATTTTTGTAAGGCTAAGATTACTGCTAATAATTCAGCCAGAAAAATGGGAGTGAAGTCAGGAAGACGGAGAGAAAAAGACCAATCCAGTGAAGGCGAAGAAATGTCCACACCTGCCTTCTCACGATCGTGCGAGGCATCGGTTGCAATAAGAACGTGAGAGTGAAAGGACCTTAGGTGGTCCCCCAACAGACCCTGAAGTAGCGGGAAGGGCTGCAGCTTTGCATTCGATGGGAAAATGTCATCGAATTACATCTGAACAGATCATGAGTTGTTACACAATTGGCGGACATCTGTGAAATGAATATTTATGGGATCAAGGAGGGACTGCACGGAACATATCGGCGGGGTATGAAAACGAGACCAGGCAGCATTAAAAAAAGGCGGAAGGTTGACTAAGATATGTTATTCTGGAAGCGTGAAGAGGTGAGTCGCACAATTTTAAAAATGTTTGAACTGTTAAAAGGCGAAACCTAGCTGATAACGATGGCATTCGCGCCTCAAGGTGCAGAACAGCATTGGCGACATATTTTAGAAGCCCAAGACAAATGCGCGACGCCTTACGCCCCAACAGCACAGGAGGGCGAAGTTTATAGGCAGGAGTTCCCGAGAATAAAACACACCCGAACACCAAAATTGGGCGGACGTACATTTTATACATCATCAGAAGTGTATGCCGTCTCATGCCTGAGCTAGCACTATAAAGCCTACGCAGGATACCAATGGCCCGAACTCCTTTTGCAGAAAGTTGCTCAATGTATGGCCGCCAGGAAAGAGTAGAGTCGTATATTACTCCGAGATACTTCACCGTCTGAACCTGAGGTAATATGTTATTTATATAGGCCAGGCAGATATATACAGGAACAGAAACTGGAAATACTAACAATGCGCATTTCATCCCATTAAGGGACAGATGAATTCTTCCTAACCAGTTGTCAAGAACATTGAGGTAATTTTGCAGGGTTCGATAAAGAGTGTGAATGTCACCTGCTGTTGCAAAAAATGCAATATCGTCGGCGTACACATAAGTGCTCATATTTTGAATGCATGGAATTGAGTTTAGAAAAATGTTAAAAAGAACAGGTGAGAGAACTAATCCTTGCGGTACACCTCTTGTCTGTGGAGGTCTCTTTGAGGAAACACCATTTTGGCAGCAGTAAAATTCTCTATTTTCCAAAAAAGCAGAAATCCAGGCTACAAAAAAGCATGGGAAGTTCAATTCCTGTAATCTTAGTAATAGAGTCGAGTGCTCAACGCTGTCGTATGCTTTACTGACATCCATGGTGACAAGCGCCGCAAACTGTTTTATATTGCGAGCTAATTTATTACGAATCTCTAGGTCAGTATGAGCACACCAAATTGAGCAACCCGGCCTGAAATCAATTTGACATGGATTCAATATAGCATTTTTTGAAATGAATGACATGACACGGCTGAGAAGGACCCTTTCCAACAATTTCACTAGGTTCGAGGTTAAGGAAATAGGGCGTATATTGTCTAAAGTTAAGCCCTCGCCTTGCTTTTTAAGCAGTGGAACTATTTCAGCAAGACGCCACTCATGCGGTGTCCAAGGACCTTTAATAGAATGGTTAACTAGAGCCAACAGGTCTGCAGGAGATTCATTGAACAAAATTTTGATCATAGATGAAGTGACCTTATCGGGGCCAGGAGCCGCTGGGGATAAGCGCACAACAATTTGCGACAGCTCGCTCATAGACACCTCATTGAAATTACTTGAGGTGCATGTAAATATAGTAGGAGAAGGTAAGGCAGATGTAAAGCGAAGCTCTAAGCCACACGCAATATTCTCTAAGGCTTTTGCGATGTCAGCAGGGGACTGAACGAGGGATTCAATGTTGGCAGCCGGTGGAATCACCTTGTTGCGCCTCATTAAATTAAACAAAGCTCGTTTATTTCCTGATTGTGAAAGAAAATCGTAATGATTTGTATTATACTCCTCCTTTGTACGGGCGACGGTGCGCTTAAATGTTGCTGCAACATACTTATAATCCAACCAATTTTTTGGGCATTGATTGATGAGAAGTTTATTCCAAGCTGCTTTCCGTCGTCTATATGCACGCGTGCACTCAGCATTCCACCAATTGTTCGCGATTGCACCCTTGGTTCTCTTAACCAAAAATTCAGACTTTTGCCTTGCATGGTCCAGCACTGAACATAGATGTGCAGCCTTGCTTTCGGCACTTGTCGAAACGCAAGTGTCTGAAGCGATTTGGAGGGCTGATTTTAGCGTGTCTTTAAAGCAACTGTAATTTATTACCGTGCGCTGATGTCGCTCAGGAAGAGTTAATTTACGCGCAAACTTGAAACTAATCGGTAGATGATCACTGTTTGTTGCATTGTCAACAGTCACCCAAGACATAACAGAGACTCCTGGGGAGGAAAAATCCGAAATTGTTGCAAATCAAGTTGTTGTCAGAAGCCCAATCAAATAGTCTAGAACCAAAGCTGTCTATACTAAACCCCCACGCCACATGGTGCGAATTGAAGTCTCCAAGTAATAGAACCTGAGATCGGCTACTAGACATGAGTGAGTCAAGGGGCCGAGTGTCACGCACACAAGACATGAAATATGCATTACCTACCGTAAAGGGCTGGTGTCTTGGGACGCTGAGGTCCACCGCAAGGATTTCACATTAATTGTCCGCATATTGGAAAGAAATGCATGCCCTGTAGCAAAACTTTGTAGAGATGAGCACTAACTACTCTCCCCCTCGGGATGACCGGTCAAGCCGGAAAGGACGGTAATTCTTGAGATTATAATTGAAATTTGAAGTTAGCCATGTTTCCCGTAAAACAACTAAGTCTGGTAGAAGCTGATTGCATAGGCAATTTAAATCTGTTGAAGCTGAGAATATAGATCGACAATTCCACTGTAGTACGCTTAAGAACCCTATCTTGGCGGGAGTGCCGCAGCCGCGACTGCCTTTTCTAGAATCCTTGTCTTAGCATTTTGACTTGCGTTACTTTTCTTTGTCTTCGATTGGGGACAAGATGGGCCTGCAATATTCAGAGGAGACCCACTTCGTTTCTGGGCGCGGAGATCAGACTCCATATCCATACAGTCTATAGAGGATGAGTCCATAACGCTGGTCGAAGGAGAGGCCTGAGAGGTCTTTTGTTGCTCACATTGTTTTTGGCCCTGTGGAGCGGAATCGATTACTACAGAAGGAGGGGTAGCATCCGAAAGCAAAGAAGACAAGAGCGGAGCGGTGGACGCCTGCAGAAGATTGGTCATCTCTGCAGCCATGACCTGCGAAATGCACGCGGACACGGTTTACATAATGCGATCCATTGCATTTTCCACAGCTTTCTCAACTGCCGCTGTAATATCCTGGGACTAACTAGAATCCATTATGGGTGGGCATTTGGCGGCCACACTAGAGTAGCCTGAGGCTCTCTCCTTGACTGCGGCAAAAGCCTCTCTCCGCGTGCATCTGCGCTTGTCTATAACCTCGAGCACCTGAACTTCTTGTGCTCGTGCAGGACAGTCAGGTGAATCAGCAGGGTGAGCACCGTTACACAAACAACATTTTTTTTGCTGTTCAGGACATTCCTCTCTGCAATGACGTTCCCCACAGGCACAGCATCGTAAGGCCGATTTGCAGGCTTTGCCGCTGTGGCCAAATCGCCAGCAGTTTGGACACTGAAGGGGCCGAGAGTTAAAGGCATCTACTCGAAAAACCAATGGTCACACCTTAATCTCTGACGGGCAAAATATTCCTGAAAATGTGGCAATGACGGACTCCGTAGGAATTTTTACTCCATCACCCATCCTGCTGCATCGATGGACAGCAATCATTCCTGCAGGCGAGAGGTTCTCAAGCGTTTCTGCAGGGCTCAATCGAGAGTCGACCCCTCGGACCAAGCCCTTGGAACATGCTAGATGAGGCGGAATGAATGCGCTCACCGGGTGGTTGGCGAAGGTCGTACACTTTAGAAGGTCTTCAATACAGTTTTTATCCGGCGACCTGCACAAAATACCACCCCTGCCGAACTGCCGGACATCGGTAATGTACATAAAGTGCTTCGATGTGGACTGAAGGGCCGCCTGCACTGCCTCCGGGTTGTTCAGTCGGATAGCGCCTCCATCGGAAGGCACTAAAGTGACCGGAATGCTTGAAACACCACTGCGAAAAAAGAGATCAATTGTTAGCTGGTCTTGAGGAAGAGATGCCGACAAAGGGGAAAACCCCTGGCCGGGAGAAGTAGTAGACATTAAGCTCTCGTCCCCCGCCCGATCACCCCAGAGCAGGAGCAAGCAGGCACAGACAAAAAGAAGGAGAATTCATGAAGCTAGCGCAACACCGCCAGGTACTTAGCCACTGCCCCGAAGCCTGGTTTGCTGGGCCACGTCAACAAGAGCAGCAGCAGCTGCTGCAGCAGCTGCAGCTGCTGCGCTTCAGCGACACCGGCCGAGATCGACCCTGCCTTGGGTGAAATTGGGTGCCTTGGGTGAAATTGGGAAGGGGTGCACGCACCCACCCGCCGTCTGTGGCAACTTCTTCGTCATCGTAACCTTTGTAGCTGGAGATGAAGATCTGCAAGCGGATCGCACATGCCTTCAAGAATTTCTTGTTGTTCCTCATCGCTTTAGCCCGGTTTAGCCATCTGTAAGCCTTCAGGTTGATCCAAGGCCACAGTTTATCAGGCCAGCCACAGAGGTTGTTGTTGTTGCCTTAGTGACATGGCACATAACCACGACGGCGATTGTCCAGGGTTCAGTGGGGAGACCCCATAGAATAGGAAAAACTGGTGTCAAGCTAATGATTGGGCCTTGGGTGAAATTTCAGAGTAATTTAATAGAAAAGGAAGAAACAAAATATCGGGAGAGAACATCTGAGAATTAAATAATTAAATATATAAAAATATCTAAACGCTTTCTTGAATGCGGAAATTTTGGAAACAATTAGGAAGGGAATCTGGCGGTAACTGTTATATAATTTTGGAGGTATTCGCAAACTTGATTCAATGAAAAACCCCCGGCGCCCACGCAGAAACAGAGGACAAGGGGAACCGACAAAGTGAGACCCATCTTCGTAGCAGAAATTTCTAGGTGTGATCTCCTCTGATGTGCAAACCTTCGGCAAGAGAGTAAGAAATGCTCCAGTGTCTCGACTTCCCCACAAACCGCACAAAGGTTTGTGGGACTGAACCCGTATCTACATAAGTAAAGATTTAAACACAGAGCCACAGAGACTTAGCCATAGACGTTCTGCTTGCAAGTAAGTGTTCTTTCCTTCTTTTTTGATCATCTCCATGTAGCGGACAAACATTCAGAAAAATCTTACCTGTATGTGAGCGATAGAATACAACTCTTTCCTTGTCGTCGTCGTCGTCTAGTGCTCCCTGTACAGCACATTGATTAGTAAAGTATCTAGATGGGTATACGTTTCAGACTTTATTTATTAGTTTCATAATTCACTGAGAGGACTTGAGCTCTGCGTAGCGAAGAACCATTCAGAAAAATGACACTTGTACGTCAATGGTTGGCTACAACTCTTTCCTTGTCGTGTTAGCTTGTCGCTTTAGACTTAGCTGAGCCCAACTGCAAAAAAGACGTTTCAGAGCTCGTGTTTGTTCCAGGTTGTACATGACGCTTAACTGTGAAGGGAGGCAAGAAGAAAAGCTAGGTACCCCCTGCGCAATACGTAGGACATCTTACTGTGAGAACTTTGGGAAGTCCTGTGGGAGCCAAGTCAGGAATCTCCAGCCTGGTGGCTGGGATATACTTTAACCTAGCCGCTTCGTCGCGGCGCGCTGCGCCTGTCCTCATTCTTATCAGTGTACATAGCTGCACCGCCGTCTGGCCTGTAAGCATTTAACGCACCACTCGCCGCGTCCCGTTAAGTCAGTGCTGCAAGCACATGATGGCCATAATAACAACACCACTTCAGGCCCAGATCCCAACTCGGTTGCGCTTAGCGCAGATAGTATATAAGCTTACGATAAAAGGAAAAGCGAGGTATCCATGTAACACGCAGCAAAAACTACACGCTCGAGCGCGGTTGTTATAAGCACTAATTCCGAGAATTAGCAGGTTTCTAGAAGAGGTACGTAAGATGCTGTTGTTGTTGCCTGAAAGGTGATGGCACATACCCACGGTGGGGGATTGGTCAGGGTTTGGTGCAGTAAGTGTCGAGTTAAGTGTTGTGCTCCTCTTCCTTCGCTCTTCTACTCCGTCTTTCATCATTCTGTGGTTGGCGGAGTGAACGCAAGGTGCATTGCTATTCATGAACTCAACTGGGCTTGAACAACCTTTTCTAGCGAAAGCGCTACTTCACTAGCAAACACGGAAAAACCGACATCTCTCTAAAGCCTCTCAGATACCTTCAGAAATAAATATTGCCGCGACGACAGTTTCCCGTGGCAAAGCGGAACAGATGCCGCGCAGCCACCCGCCGCGGCGGTTCAGTGGTTAGAGCGCTCGGCCACTGATCAGGAGTTCCCGGGTTCGAACGCAACCGCGGCGGCTGCGTTTCGATGGAGGCGAAACGCTAAGGCGCCCGTGTTCTGTGCGATGTCAGTGCAAGTTAAAGATGCCCAGGTGGCCGAAATTATTCCGGAGCCTCCACTACGGCACCTCTTTCTTCCTTCCCTCCCTCCTATTCCTTCCCGTATGGCGCACTTCAGGTGTCCGCCGATAAGTGAGACAGATACTGCGCCATTTCATTTCCCCAAAAACAATTTTCATTTTTTTCAGCGCAGCCTGAACACTACAAGTTGCCCTCTTCTACCTTCTATTTCTTCGTCTTCGAGGGCCATCGTGCTGCGGTTGCGCACGTCCGCATTCTGACTGGTTTTAAGGGCTCGCTTTCCCTTCTACTTGCTCAGCATCCGTGTCGAGGTTTTAAGGATGCAATACCTGGTACATGTATACGAACCGTCTTCGAGACGAATATGCCTAACTTGGGCGGCCATGTCTGAACAAATGAAAACAGCGCAACACTTCTTCCTTGGCAATAATAATAATAATGATAATTGGTTTTGGGGGAAAGGAAATGGCGCAGTATCTGTCTTGTATATCGTTGGGCACCTGAATCGCGCCGTAAGGGAAGGGATAAAGGAGGGAGTGAAGGAAGAAAGCAAAAAGTCGTGCCGTAGTGGAGGGCTCCGGAATAATTTCCTCCACATGGGGATCTTCAATTTGCACTGACATTGCACAGGACACGGGCGCCTTAGCGTTTTGTCATCATAAAAACACAGCTGCAGCGGTTGGGTTTAATAATAATTGGTTTCTTGGACGGGAAAGGAAATGACGCAGTATCTGTCTCATATATCGTTGGACACCTGAACCGCACCGTAAGGGAAGTGATAAAGGAGGGAATGAAAGAAGAAAGGAAGAAGTGGTGCCGTAGTGGAGGGCTCCGGAATAATTTCCACCACAAGGGGATCTTAAATTTGCACTGACATTGCACAGGACACGGGCGCCTTAGCGTTTTGTCTTCATAAAAACACAGCTGCAGCGGTTGGGTTCGAACTCGAGAAATCCGGATCAGCAGCCGGGCGCTTTAACCACTAAGCCACAGCGACGGGTCCTCATCCTCGTCCTCGGCAAGCGATGAAGCGATTTCCACGAAATTTTTTGAATCTGAAAGAGAGGCTCAAACTCACCTTCGCGGTTGGTGCATTGACTTGAGGATTGAGAAATCACATCACTCTGTGCTATATGCAGTGGAATACATTTAGCACAAATAACACAACGTAGCACATAAAATGTAGTATAGACGATAACTAACATGTCCCCTGTTTCTGTGCGTTTTATGTTCCGCTATATCCTTGAACCTATTTGGACGAAGTCAGACAGGCCGTGTAAAGTTCTGGATATGAAAGGCTTCGCACCACTACGAGTGTTTTGGAATGGGCCGCCTCGAACACAAAAAAATTCTTTTTGATGGAAGATTTTGGAATCTTACATGCAAACCTTCCGCGTAGCTATTTTCTGCCGCAAGTCTCGTGGAAGAAATAATAATACTTGTTTGAATCAAAGAAGCTGGGACGAATCTTGCAAGACCACGTGTCATTGTTCTTTTTTATCGCGACAGTAGTACCCCGCGCTGCGATAACTTCTGCCAGTACGCGGCGCTGGCATCTGTGAAAGAAAAAATAAGCAAACAATTGAAAAGTAGTGCCTGCTCGTACCGCATGCGGAGACCGCATTATGCTCTCCACAGCTTCGCAAGATTCGCAAGATAAAATTATAAGGCCACTCAGCGTGGCAGAGCGTCCTTCGCGATGTGCAAGTGCCATTGTTTAGATTTCGTTGCCAGCAGCGGAGAAGTCGACGAAGCGGAAGCAGATGGAGGGCACGCGCCCCGTAGACCACCACACGCTCGGATCGCTGACGCCTCATTCAAATCCTGGGTGGTGGTGGTGACGGTCGCATCTCCTGCTGCTGCTGCTGTCCGGCCCGGCGCCATGGCGCCCCGGCGCGCCTCGGCTCGCCGCCATCGGCGAGAAAGGCACGCTGAAGACCGAGGCGCAGGCCAACCACATCGAGAGCCGGCAGGCGACCCTCGCGCTCTTCCTGGATGGCCCATGCCCGTCTTCGCCTCCTCGAGCGACAACACCAGGGGGCTCAAGCGTGACGACGAGGAAGAACGCAGCAACCTCGCAACCCGAGGACAAGGTTGGTGGACCGGCAGAGGTGCGGCGGCGCTCTCCCCCAAGCGCCGGCCGACGCCCGCTCGTCGCCACCACGGCGGTCCTGGTGCTATCGTCCTCGGGCATGAGTAGACGGGTGTGCAGGAGGACAAGGCAGAGGCGACTTCTTTGTCAGCCTGGGTGCCAGCGACGCGTTCTCTGCGGTGGCTATGCAGGAGTTACCAGAAGCGAAGCAGGCAGCCACGGACCGGGTGCCCGAAGGTGATTCACGGTTACCCGAGTTACGAGAAGCGAAGCAGGTAGCCACGGACGGGGTGCCAAATGTGATTCCTGGTGTCCCGAGTTATGAGAGGCGGAGCAGCCAGCAACAGACCAGGTGCCAAATGTGATTCACGCTGGCGGCGAGTGGGGAGCCGCAGAGGCCGCAGCTGCCAGTGAAAGTGCTGCGACTGTGCACTCAACGCAGAGGAATGATGCTACGCAGAGCGGCTTCAGCGAATCTGCCAGAACCTGAATGGATCTCTCATCATCATCATCGATGGAAGGCGGTGCAGGTTTACATTCTAGCGGAGTGTAACTTTTTTGAGAGAGGGTGTGGAGCGAGGACAGCGCCTAGTGCGCCTGGCAAAGAGAGAGCACTTTCCTTTTTTTTTCTATGACCTTGGACACCACTGAGTGCCAGGATTATGTGATCGTGTGAAACCGCAATCAGGGATGTGCAGAGACACTTATGGCAAGAGAGAGAAACTTTGATTTTTTATTTTTCAGCTGCTCCAGTACTCAGGCGGCCAATAGGCTGGTGTCGATATTGCGGCTGTCGGGACCAAGCCCATAAAAAGGACAATGCGGCAAGGCTCTTCACAGCGCAATAATCTTCCTATTTTTTTCTTTTCCTTTCGATCTTTTTGCCTTTATATCTTCTCGCATTTAGCAGCACACTTTGATTTCTTGAGTGAACAGTAACGCTTTTGTGTGCGCTTTTCTGTAATTTCAGTGTGCTGTCAATAAAGGTAAAAAAAGACAAATGCACTGTATCTCGTCCTACACCAGGTGCGAGTATGAAATGTTTTACAAGAAGGCGTGGTACATTTCTGGGACGACTAATAGGCACTACTAGCAGTACTCCATTGATCTGTGTCTGTCAGGCCATGTAAATTTGTTTCCGCCCGGGTTTCTTTCGCTTCAGCGACGCGTGGCTCACTTTCTTGCTTTGGCATGTAGCCCTGTAAAACCACGTTTGTTTGACGTCAACTGCGCCGCCAATTTGAATTCAAATTCGATAATTGCGTAGCGCAACCTAAAGACTGCGCATACATGCTGGGAGACGTACTCGAGTCTTGAGGAGCCTCCGTGATTAGTGGCCGCCCCCACCTTCTTGTTTTAGCTGCACAACGCCTTCCACTTGGTTCGCCACTTTTGATATGTAGCGACCACGGGACCACCACCAGGAACGTGCCGAAGAAGAGGTGGCACTAGCAGGCGCTATGTTTCAGGCAGTCTACTGCCCCGCGATCTGATGTTTCTGTGGGCATGTTAAATATTTTAGCGCAAGACTTTACAACTCACCTTCTGGATATCGTAAATGCGTCATTATAAAACTCTTGGACTAATAACAATTGGAAAATTGCAAAAATAATTTTACTCTGGAAATGCAGAGAATGGATTTGATTTACACTATATTTGGCTGATTGCTTTAACCTCAAATTTAGTTAAGCTAGTAGAAAGAGTAGTACACAGTCGCCTCACAGAGCATGTTCATCACGTTAATGGCCTCAGTTTCGCACAGATTGGCTTTCGTCGCGGTTGTTCCATATGGTCCGCGTATGTGGAGCTCGAGATCCGATTACGACTCTCAAAGCGCGAGAAGTTGCGGCCTTGGTGGCGCTTGATGTTGCTAAGGCCTATGACAGCGTTGAGCACACGGTCCTTATCAACAGCCTTGCTCAGCTACATCCACCGCACTAAATCTATGCTTGGATTTGTGAATTTTTAAAAGATAGATTTTTCTTCTGCACAGACGGATTTTTCTGTCTAATACCTACGTTCAACCAAGAGGTGTGCTGCAAGGATCTGTTTTGTCTCCGCTGATTTTCAACATATTGGTTCGGGACATACCCATTCATCCAAACATTACAGTTTATGTATACGCAGATGATATAGCTTTTTTCGCATCAGCAAAGGATATTCATGATCTCTACGGCTATTTGCAGGCGTACCTGAATGCTATTTAAGTCTGGTTGAGCCAAATTAATTTATCACCTAATGTCAGCAAATGTGGCGCGCTGGTATTTCTGCCCGACACTCCTTTGTACATCTCGCTAGTCTACCGCTCCACTCCAATTCCGCAGGTGAAGTCGGTTAAATACCTAGGCATTACTTATGATCAAAGTTTGGAACGGCCTTACGGCGTGGTTCAGGTGTCCAACGATATATGAGACAGATACTGCGTCATTTCCTTTTCCGCCCAAAAAACCAATTATTATTAAACCCAACCGCTTCAGCTGTGTTTTTATGAAGACAAATCGCTAAGGCGCCCGTGTCCTGTGCAATGTCAGTGCAAATTGAAGATCCTCATGTGGTGGAAATTATTCCGGAGCCCTCCACTACGGCACGACTTTTTTCCTTTCTTCCTTCACTCCCTCCTTTATCCCTTCCCTTACGGCGCGATCCAGGTGCCCAACGATATACAAGACAGATACTGCGCCATTTCCTTTCCTCCAAAACCAATTATCATTATTTTTATCATTGACAAGGAAGAAGTGTTGCGCTGTTTTCAATTGTTCAAACATGGCCGCCCAAGTTAGGCATATTCGTCTCGAAGACAGTTCGTATACATGTACCAGGTATTGCATCCTTCATACCTCGACACGGATGCTGAGCAAGTAGAATGGAAAGCGAGCCCTTAAAACAGCAGTCAGAATGCGGACGTGCGCAACCGCAGCACGATGGCCCTCGAAGACGAAGAAAGAGAAGGTAGAAGAGGGCAACTTGTAGTGTTCAGGCTGCGCTGAAAAAATGAAAATTGTTTTTGGGGAAATGAAATGGCGCAGTATCTGTCTTACTTATCGGCGGACACCTGAAGCGCACCATACGGGAAGGAATAGGAGGGAGGGAAGGAAGAAAGAGGTGCCGTAGGGGAGGCTCCGGAATAATTTTGGCCACCTGTTGATCTTTAACTTGCACTTACATCGCACAGAACACGGGCGCCTTAGCGTTTCGCCTCCATCGAAACGCAGCCGCCGCGGTTGCGTTCGAACCCGGGAACTCCTGATCAGTTGGTTGGGAACACTGAGACAACCAGTACGCCAGTGGTCATGGTGCTAGCTGACGTGAATGTGTCGCGTTTTCACGAAAGAGCTCAAGAACTGTGGAAGCTTTTTCATCTGCAGAGGCTTCGTTTGCGTGTTTGAACCTGCGTAGCCTCAGTTCTGAAATGCCTGGCTGCTGCTGCGCCCCAGGCTGCAGATCAAATTATGATGGTGGTCCGAGTGTCCGCGTCTACAAGTTTCCTGCCGACGAGACGCAAAGGGCAGCATGGACAAAGGCTATTTCTCGCGAAGATTTTCTGCCAACCAAGCACACTGTGGTAAGCGTCGCTTTTGGTGCTGTTTTTCAGGATGCTTGCCTTAAACCTTTCGCTTCAGTAAAACTTCTTTTTAGCCTAGTTAGTGCATTTTGAACCAAGGAAAAGGAGCAGCGCAAAAGCATGCAACCACGCAAGAAAGGACAAGGCATGAGTGCTGTTTTCGCGTTTTGTGCCGTGTCTTGTCCTTTCTTTTCTTGTGGTTGCATGCTTTTGCGCTGCTCCTTTTCCTTGGTTTTGTGCTTCACACGACATTTTTTTTATGGCCTGCTTCGGAGAGGGGACTTTTTCTTCACTTTCTTATTACTTCGCTTGCGGAGTTTTATTTCCCAGTTATTTCGCTTGCCGAATTTTGTAAGCCTGTCACCCAAACCTAATGGACTTGTGGTTTTACTTTGTTTTTATGTGTGTGAAAAACACTTTCAAACGAGTGACTTCGTCAGGTTTGCAACGTACACGGACGAGAACACTGGAAACGTTATCGAAGTTCCGCTGGAGCGTGTCCGCCTGAAGCCAGCTGCTGTCCCGAGTGTGTTTCCCGGCTGCCCGAAATATCTCTCTCAGCCACCATCTTCGCGAGAAGCTCCTGCAGAAAAGAAGGCCCGACTCGAGGCAGCGTCACTGCGAAAAGCAATAGAGCTTTCTGTTGCTGCTCAAGAGGAAGAAGATCGCAGGAACAAAATTTGCAGTTTGGGGAGCCGTGTTCTGCCCTTCAGAAGTTTAAGACTTCTGACTTCAGGACTGTGGTTAGTACGCAGGCAAAGGTTTTGTTCCTGGAGCTCTCCCTCGACCAAGCTCCCGCAGTGCGTTCATCAATGGTGGTTTTAGACGACCTGTCTGTTCAGGTGTTTCTCGGAGGGTCCCGTCTCCACAATCTTGGAGACGAATGTGTGCCGTCACAAATGAAGGATTTAAGGGAGCTTGATAAAGTGCTGCAGTCTGTTGAAAAGCTGCAGAGCTGTGCTAGTGGCAGCGAAAAGGAACACCAGCTTCTCGCAACTGTGCTAATGCTCCTGGATGAGGTGAACAAGGAATATGAGCTCCAAGAACATCAGGGATGGAACTTACAGGTACTGAAATTTGTGCGAAGCCAAGTCGAGCTTGTTTTGAAAAATGTGCCTCGATATCCACCAGATGTACTCGTGTTTTCAGGTCTGCTGTATACCATTTCTCCACATGCATACAGGTTCATCAGAAACTCGCTTAAAATTAAGCTGCCGCACCCAGACACTATTCCACGTCTGTGTTCGTCATATCACATGAATCCAGCACTTGAACAGCAAGATCCTTGTTTCTTGAACTATGCTAAAACGTATTGCAAGCAATGACCGAGCATGAGCGCACTGTGACATTAATGATGGATGAGATCCATCTTCAAACCTATTTTGAGTACAAAGCAGGCTTCGTTACAGGTGCCGCAGCCAATAGTTCCGATCCGGCTAAAACAGCATATGTGTTCATGCTACAAAGCCTTTTGTCAAGCAACAAGGATGTTGTTCACATTTTGCCAGTCGCACAGATAGATGCAAAAGCAGTGCATCTATTTTTGCACAAGCTCATTACTGACCTTGAGTCACTTGGATTTAAGGTACTAGCTGTTGTTTCAGACAACAATGCTATCAATCGGAAAGCCATGACATTTTTGCTAGCCCCCCCAAAGCCAGTATAGTTTACACACACCCAGCTGATTCCTCTCGTTCACTGTTTTTCATTTTGGACCCTGTGCACCTTTTGAAGTCAATTAGGAACAATTGGCTAAACCAGAGAAACAGTGGAAAGTGTATATATTACCCTTATCCAAGCAGCAATGACCCAAAGCCACCTATTCTTACGGCATCATTTAAATCTTTGTGTGATCTGCATGAGGCTTAGCAAAATAACCTTTTAAAGCTGGCACCAACATTCTCACTGAAAGCACTGAACCCATCAACTATGGAGCGCCAGAACGTTAAGCTTGCTCTCAGGATTTTTAATGAATCGACAGCAGCTGCACTGCAATGTTCCACTGTACAACATGCTAAAGGAACAGCAGATTTCATAAACACCATTTTGACATGGTGGCGAATAGTGAATGTAAAGACGCCAAGAAAAGGTGAACGCCTGCGTGATGAAATGCAGTCTCCGATTGCGTCAACAACATGTCCACAGCTTGAATTTTTGAGGAAAATACCACAGTGGCTAGACTACTGGTCTAGCCTCAGACACGATGCTGGCCACCTGACGAAAGAAACTCACATGGGTTTTAACCACACGAGCCACGCTCTGCATGAGATCGCTTTATACTGCCAGAAAGAGCTGGGATTTCGGTATGTGCTCCTTGGAAAATTTCAAACAGATTCCCTTGAGGATAGACTCGGGAAGTATCGCCAGCTATCCGGAGCCCAATACCATGTCTCGATCAGGCAGATTTATGAATCTGAGAACAAGCTAAGGCTTCAAAAAGTACTGGACATGCCTGATCTTGACATTATTGCAGAACCGATCTCCGTCATAAGTGTTGAATGACTTTGTGCACAGTTCAGTATAGCAGTGACCAATGCTGATGTAGCAAAAAAATCGTCGATGATTCCCGCTGTTACGTATGTTGCGGGATACTGTGTCCGTGCAACACTGAAAAAGCTCATGTGTATGTCGTGCAAGGACAGCCTCGTCCTGAATAACACCAGTTTGGACCATGATGACACACTGCTCATTTCAGGCATGACAAGAGGAGGATTAAAGTTTCCACGAGATGTCGTAGTGAACGCTGTACTTTATACAGAAATAGTCCTTGACAAATTGAGGAGTGAGCAGTACGCATCCAAATTTCTGGCTCTTTCAAATCAGAAGGAGGCCCTTGTTTCTCTTGTGTCAACCATTCTCCACGATTCTGGAGACCTTGATACGTGTAATTCTGGTCATTCGCCAGAAAACGTCATGCACCATATTTTGAGTGCTGCTGCCAACACGCTGTTAAATAATCTCTGCAAAACGAAAAATAACACAACAGTGTCGAAGGGGCAGCGAAAAATGCAAACTCTAAAGAGTTGAGGATTAATGACTGTATCGTTTAATGGCAAGTGTTTCTGAAATAGCAGACCTTTCTTGCACACCTGATTACATTATAAAGATAGCTTTGTATTAGGGCATTTTATAATCTGTACATGTTCTTTTCATACTTAGCAACTGCAGCTATAGAACGTTTGATAGAACTGTAGTGAGTGGTAACTTGTGTACCAAAATTTTTTTCCCTTCTGTATGATAGACATGTAAATGCAAATGGGTATGTTTGTTCCTGTTTCATACAGTATGGCACTGAACAAATTGTACTGGATTCTTGTGTGCGCATCTCACCAAATCACACAACTTGGTGACAGCTATATTCTTTGTGTATGTGTGTGTGAGTGTGAAGTGCTTAAATAAACTCTTTATTCACTGTATTCTTTGCAACTTTTTTTAGAAATCTTGCTGGTTTGTTGTGAAACATCCGTGCAACGCGAAGTAGTATAGAATAACATATGAAGGAAGCTGACAGTCAATGCAACCAAGGAAAGCATAGGGGAATGTTCGATTTTTACGGAAGTGGTTATGAGTGGGAAGTGAATAGTGTAATATTTTATGGATGCAAGACAACTGACTAGGAATAATTAAAAAAAAGTCAAAGGAGCTACAACTGGGGCTAGTTGGAAACGCATTCTTGACGGGGATGATAAGCGCTGTCAAAATACGAGAAGGGACGAACAAACAGGACAAAGCGCTTTCTAGCAACTGTTTATTCTATGAAGAAACATGAATATATATGCACATGTTAACATCAAATCATGCGCAGAAGAGGGAAGACCGCACCGCACTGACAAGAGCGATATGAAGAAAGAAATAAAATAGAATAGAAACGAACAACACGTGCCTTTACGACAGCCTAAAATTACTTATCTTGAGGTAGTTTAATTCAGTTCTACCTAACAGCACCGAAGCGGAGCTGACGCATTGCTTATCTGAAGCAACATGCATAGCGAAGGTGTCGATTATTTCGCGTTTCCGCCTGTTCCTGAAGAATACATGTTCTAATCAGAAACCGTTAAATACTAATATTACGCTGGCACAAAACACGCAGTATTTTGAGAAATGGGTGCCCGACGGGCAACCGGAAAAACCGCGTGGGGGTGAAGCTGACTTCCAGGCACATCTGCTGTGTGTGACGTCACGGACGCGTGCGGAGGCCTCGAGCTAGTCTAGGTGGTATTGGCTCGAGCGTGTAGTTTTTGCTGCGTGTCACATGGATACCTCGCTTTTCCTTTTATCGTAAGCTTCCATACTATCTGCGCTAAGCGCAACCGATTTGGGATCTGGGCCCGAAATGGTGCTGTTATTGTGGCCATCCTGTGCTTGCAGCATTGACTTAGCGGGACGCGGCGAGTGGCGCGATAAATGCTTACAGGCCAGACGGCGGTGCAGCTATGTAGACTCATTAGAGTGAGGACAGGCGCAGCGCGCCGCGACGAAGCGGCTAGGTTAAAGTAAAACCTGGCTACCAGGCTGGAGATTCCTGACTTGGCTCCCACAGGACTTCCCACAGTTCCCACAGTAGGATATCCTACGTATTGCGCAGGGGGTACCTAGCTTTTCTTCTTGCCTCCCTTCACAGTTAAGCGTCATGTACAACCTGGAACAAACACGAGCTCTGAAACGTCTTTTTTGCAGTTGGGCTCAGCTAAGTCTAAAACGACAAGCTAAGATGACAAGGAAAGAGTTGTAGCCAACCATTGATGTACAAGTGTCATTTTTCTGAATGTTTCTTCGCTACGCAGAGCTCACATCCTCTCAGTGAATTAAGAAACTAATAAATAAAGTCTGAAACGTATACCCATCTAGATACTTTACTAATCAATGTGCTGTAAAGGGAGCACTAGACGACGACGACGACAAGGAAAGAGTTGTATTCGATCGCTCACATGCAGGTAAGATTTTTCTGAATGTTTCTCCGCTACATGGAGATGATCGAAACAGAAGGAACGAACACTTACTTGCAAGCAGAACGTCTATGGCTAAATCTCTGTGGCTCTGTGTTTAAATCTTTACTTATGTAGATACGGGTTCATTCCCACAAACCTTAGTGCGGTTTGTGGTGAAGTCGAGGCAATGGATCATTTCTCACTCTCTTGCCGGAGGTTTGCACATCAGAGGAGAGCACACCTAGAAATTTCTACTGCGAAGATGGGTCTCACTTTGTCGGTTCCCCTTCTCCTCTGTTTCTGCGCGGGCGCCGGGGGTTTTTCATTGCATCAAGTTTGCGAATACCTCCAAAATTATATAACAGTTACCGGCAGATTCCCTTCCTAATTGTTTCCTAAATTTTCGCATTCAAGAAAGCATTTAGATATATTTATATATTAAATTATTTAATTCGCAGATGTTCTCTCCCGATATTTTGTTTCTTCCTTTTCTTTTAAATTACTCTGAAATTTCACCCAAGGCACAATCATTAGCTTGACACCAGTTTGTCCTATTCTATGGGATCTCCCCACTGAACCCTGGACAATCGCCATCGTGGTTATGTGCCATGTCACCAAGGCAACAACAACAACCTCTGTGGCTGGCCTAATAAACTGTGGCCTTGGAGCAACCTGAAGGCCTAAAGATGGCTAAACCGGGCTAAAGCGATGAGGAACAACAAGAAATTCTTGAAGGCATGCGCGATCCACTTTCAGATCTTCATCTCCAGCTACAAAGGTTGCGATGACGAAGAAGTTGCCACAGACGGCGGGTGGGTGCGTTCACCCCTTCCCAATTTCACCCAAGGCACCCAATTTCACCCAAGGCAGGGTCGATCTCGGCCAGTGTCGCTGAAGCGCAGCTGCTGCAGCTGCTGCAGCTGCTGCTGCTGCTGCTCTTGGTGACGTGGCCCAGCAACCCAGGCTTCAGGGCAGTGGCTAAGTACCTGGCGGTGTTGCGCTAGCTTCATGAATTCTCCTTCTTTTTGTCTGTGCCTGCTTGCTCCTGCTCTGGGGTGATCGGGCGGGGGACGAGAGCTTAATGTCTACTACTTCTCCCGGCCAGGGGTTTTCCCCTTTGTCGGCATCTCTTCCTCAAGACCAGCTAACAATTGATCTCTTTTTTCGCAGTGGTGTTTCAAGCATTCCGGTCACTTTAGTGCCTTCCGATGGAGGCGCTATCCGACTGAACAACCCTGAGGCAGTGCAGGCGGCCCTTCAGTCCACATCGAAGCACTTTATGCACATTACCGATGTCCGGCAGTTCGGCAGGGGTGGTATTTTGTGCAGGTCGCCGGATAAAGACTGTATTGAAGACCTTCTAAAGTGTACGACCTTCGCCAACCACCCGGTGAGCGCATTCATTCTGCCTCATCTAGCATTTTCCAAGGGCTTGGTCCGAGGGGTCGACTCTCGATTGAGCCCTGCGGAAACGCTTGAGAACCTCTCGCCTGCAGGAGTGATTGCTGTCCATCGATGCAGCAGGATGGCTGACGGCGTAAAAATTCCTACGGAGTCCGTCATTTCCAAATTTGGAGGAATTTTTTGCCCGTCAGAGATTAAGGTGTGGCCATTGGTTTTTCGAGTAGATGCCTTTAACTCTCGGCCCCTTCAGTGTCCAACTTGCTGGCAAATTGGCCACAGCGGCAAAGCCTGCAACTCGGCCTTACGCTGCTATGCCTGTGGGGAACGTCATTGCAGAGAGGAATGTCCTGAACAGCAAGAGAAATGTTGTTTGTGTAGCGGTGCTCAACCTGCTGATTCACCTGACTGTCCTGCACGAGCACAATAAGTTCAGGTGCTCGAGGTTATAGACAAGCGCAGATGCACGCGGAGAGAGGCTTTTGCCGCAGTCAAGGAGAGCGCCTCAGGCTACTCTAGTGTGGCCGCCAAATGCCCACCCATAATGGATTCTAGTTGGTCCCAGGCTATTACAGCGGCAGTTGAGAAAGCTGTGGATAATGCAATGGATCGCATTATGGAAACCGTGTCCGCGTGCATTTCGCATGTCATAGCTGCACAGATGACCAATCTTCTGCTGGCGTCCACCACTCCGCTCTTGTCTTCTTTGCCTTCGGAAGCTACCCCTCCTTTTCTAGTAATCTATTCCGCTCCACAGGGCCAAAAACAATGTGAGCAACAAAAGACCTCTCAGGCCTCTCCTTCGACCAGCGTCATGGACTCATCCTCTATAGACTGTATGGATATGGAGTCTGATCTCCGCGTCCAGAAACGAAGTGGGTCTCCTCTGAATATTGCAGGCCCATCTTGCCCCCAATCGAAGACAAAGAAAAGTTACGCAAGTCAAAATGCTAAGACCAGGATTCTAGAAAAGGCAGTCGCGGCTGCGGCACTCCCGCCAATATAGGGTTCTTAAGTTTACTACAGTGGAATTCTCCATCTATATTCTCAGCTTCAACAGATTTAAATTGCCTATGCAATCAGCTTCTACCAGATTTAGTTGCTTTACGGGAAACATGGCTAACTTCAAATTTCAATTATAATCTCAAGAATTACCGTCCTTTCCGGCTTGACCGGTCATCCCGAGGGGGAGGGTTGTTAGTGCTCATCTCTACAAAGTTTTGCCACAGGGCATGCATTTCTTTCCATTATGCGGACAATGAATGGGAAATCCCTGCGGTTGACCTCAGCGTCCCAGGTCACCAGCCCTTTACGGTAGCTAATGCATATTTCCCGTCTGGTGTGCGTGACACTCGGCCCCTTGACTCACTCATGTCTAGTAGCCGATCTCAGGTTCTATTACTTGGAGACTTCAATTCGCACCATGTGGCGTGGGGGTTTAAAACAGACAGCTTCGGTTCTAGACTATTTGATTGGGCTTCCGACAACTTGATTTGCAACAATTTCGGATTGCCTACGTTTGTTCGGAGCCAATGCCGCTCTGCCTTGGATTTAACTTTTTCCTCCCCAGGAGTCTCTGTTATGTCTTGGGCGACTGTTGACAATATAACAAACAGTGATCTTCTACCGATTAGTTTCAAGTTTGCACGTAAATTAACTCTTCCTGAGCGACATCAGCGGACGTTAATAAATTACAGTTGCTTTAAAGACACACTAAAATCAGCCCTCCAAATCACTTCAGACACTTGCGTTCCGACAAGTGCCGAAAGCAAGGCTGCACATCTGTGTTCAGTACTGGACCATGCAAAGCAAAAGTCTGAATTTTTGGGTAAGAGAACCAAGGGTGCAATCGCGAACAATTGGTGGAATGCTGAGGTCACCCGTGCATATAGACGACGGAAAGCAGCTTGGAATAAGCTTCTCATCAATCAATGCCCAAAAAATTGGTTGGATTATAAGTATGTTGCAGCAACATTTAAGCGCACCGTCGCCCGTGCAAAGGAGGAGTATAATACAAATCATTACGATTTTCTTTCACAATCAGGAAATAAACGAGCTTTGTTTAATTTAATGAGGCGCAACAAGGTGATTCCACCGGCTGCCAACATTGAATCCCTCGTTCAATCACCTGCTGTCATCGCAAAATCCTTAGAGAAAATTGCGTGTGGCTTAGAGCTTCGCTTTACATCTGCCTTACCTTCTTCTACCATATTTACATGCACCTCAAGTGATTTCACTGAGGTGTCTATGCCTGAGCTGTCGCAAATTGTTCTGCGCTTATCCCCAGCGGCTCCTGGCCCCGATAAGGTCACTTCAACTCTGATCAAAATTTTGTTCAATGAATCTCCTGCAGACCCGTTTTCTCTAGTTAACCATTCTATTAAAGGTCCTTCGATACCGCATGAGTGGCGTCTTGCTGAAATAGTTCCACTGCTTAAAAAGCAAGGGGAGGGCTTAACTTTAGACAATATACGCCCTATTTCCTTAACATCGAACCTAGTGAAATTGGTGGAAAGGGTCCTTCTCAGCCGAGTCATGTCATTCATTTCAGAAAATGCTATATTGAATCAATGTCAAATTGGTTTCAGGCCGGGTTGTTCAATTTGCTGTGTTCATATTGACCTAGAGAGTCGTATTAAATTAGCTCGCAATAGAAAAGAGTTTGCGGCGCTTGTCACCTTGGATGTCAGTAAAGCATACGACAGCGTTGAGCACTCGACTCTTTTACTAAGATTACAGGAACTGAACTTGCCATTCTATTTTGTAGCCGGGATTTCTGCTTTTTTGGAAAATAGAGAATTTTAATGCTGCCAAAATGGTGTTTCTTTAAAGAGATATTGCATTTTTTGCAACAGCAGGTGACATTCACACTCTTTATTGAACCCTGCAAAATTACATCAATGTTCTTGACAACTGGTTAGAAAGAATTCATCTGTCCCTTAATGTGAAGAAATGCGCATTGTTAGTATTTCCAGTTTCTGTTCCTGTAAATATCTGCCTGGTCTATAGAAATAACATATTACCTCAAGTTCAGACGGTGAAGCAACTTTCTGCAAAAGAGTTCGGGCCATTGGTATCCTGCGTAGGCTTTGTAGTGCTAGCTCAGGCATGAGACGGCATACACTTCTGATGATTTATAAAATGTACGTCCGCCTAATTTTGGAGTTCGGGTGTGTTTTATTCTCGGGAGCTCCTGCCTATAAACTTCGCCCTCCTGTGCTGTTAGAGCGTGAGGCGTTGCGCCTTTGTCTTGGGCTTCCAAAATATGTCGCCAATGCTGTTCTGCACCTTGAGGCGCGACTGCCATCGTTATCAGCTAGGTTTCGCCTTTTAACAGTTCAAACATTTTTAAAATTGTACGACTCACCTCTTCACGCTTCCAGTATAACATTTCTTAGTCAACCTTCCGCCTTTTTTTTAATGCTGCTTGGTCTCGTTTTCATACCCCGCAGATATGTTCCGTGCAGTGCCTCCTTGATCCCATAAATATTCATTTCACAGATGTCTGCCAATTGTATAACAACTCATCATCTGTTCAGATTGAATTCAATGACATTTTTCCATCGAATGCAAAGCTGCAGCCCTTCCCGCTTCTTCAGGGTCTGTTGCAGGACCACCTAAGGTCCTTTCCCTCTCACGTTCTTATTGCTACCGATGCCTCGCAGGATCGTGTGAAGGCAGGTGTGGGAATTTTTTCGCCTTCACTGGATTGGTCTTTTTCTCTCCGTGTTCCTGACTTCACTCCCATTTTTCTGGCTGAATTATTAGCAGTAATCTTAGCCTTACGAAAATTAGAAACTACCATTTCCCAGGTTGTGGTTATGACAGACTCTCTGTCCATTTGCTCTTCCTTATCCTCACCAACTAAGTCTCGGGCATTACGCCTCTTTAAGTTCCTGATTCCGCTCCATCTAAGTTCGGTAAGGTTGCTTTGGGTACCAGGTCACATGGGTTTTCACTTAAATGAGGTTGCATATTCCTTAGCAAGAGCCTTTCTCTGCGGCCCAATTGTTGCTGTCCTACCAACGTGTGCATATAAAGCTGCGGTGAGGTTTCGCAGCTACACAATATTTCAGGAATTTGCTGCCTCGACTCTTACATCATCTCCCGAATATCAGCATCGTCTGCATCCTTGGAGTAGCAAAGACTGGCGCTCACGCAGACTAGAGGTCTCTTTCACGCGCTTGCGTTGCCGGGTTCCACTTCTAAATTTCTACCTTCACAGATCTGGCCTGGCGGCTTCCCCACTGCGCCCTTTTTGTGCCGAACCTGAGACAATAGAACATTTCCTGCTGTTCTTCCGCCGCTTCTCTCATTTGAGGAAGCGTTTTTTGCAAATTCCATTTCATCAACTGGGCTTGCCTGTGTCTTCCGCGGTTGTTCTTTCAATTGGCGCTTCTTTGCTTGGACGAAGCGACAGGAGTGTGCGCTCTGCTGTCCAAAATTTTCTTCAAGAAACGCAGCGCCTCCCATTCTAATTTCTTCTTCCCGCTCTCAGTCAGTACGACATTGAACATTACAGGCATTGTATACTATTGTGCACATTAGGCCATTGTCCCGTCTTCGATCTCCAAGTTAACAGGACCCCTCTCCTTCCGTCTTCCAATCTATCAGGCTACATCCTATTACCACTCCTTTTCCCGTCAAAACTTTCCTATACCCAGCAATTAACCGCCTGTGTCTTGGCCGCTCCCCCGTAGTGGGTATGTGCCAGCAACGTCTGAGGCCTTCCTTCCTACCATCCCCCTTTTCCTCTCTGTTAACGGAACGCTGACGCCGCATACGAAGCCGGAGCAGCGAAGGAGGTCGCCGCTGTGGCTGCAGCTCCTGCTGCAGCAAGTGTTCCATCCTACTTCGTGGCGTCGCTGTGCGCCTAGGCGGTCCTCTATCTGCATCAAGGGCGCCATGCAGCCCTAGCGGGTGACGTTGGCTAAGCCTAGCGGTGTAGCTCATCACCCTACGGGACCCGGAAGCCATCATTTCAGTGCTTGACGGCTCCTTTGCAGCATGCGCATTCGTCTTAGGCCACTCGCATGCCACCCAAGGCGAGCTGAAGCGCAGTCCTGAGAACGTGGGCAATTTCGTGTACCGGGCCGAGGCCAAGCAGAGCGGAGGCAGCGCTAGGAGTTCCACAGGCCAACTCCAGTTCATTGGCTTCGGTACGACCTCCTGCCACCTTCGGCGTTCGAATCGACGCCGTGGCGCCGCTGTTTTCCTGCCCGCCAGCGCCAACGTTGGAGGGTCGCCATGGAGACTGAGTGGGAGGCGAATGTGAACCTGCCGGTGGAGCTCATCAATTGCCGGGGCCCGGCCGCGATCAATGCAGTCTCCAACTGTTCCAGTGCAGATTGCACGTTCGTGTTGGACGCTCACACACCAGCAACAACGAGTTGAACAGCACTGTGGATGTACGGAACTTCATCGATTCGCGGGCCAGTGTTGGGGACCAGCAGAGCGGTGACGGCGCTTGGGTGGAAGGAGGCGCAAGCTGACGTCCGGATATCCACGATGAAGTCCTCGGTACTTGTGTCACCGGCCGCGGAGGATGAGGCAAAAACGGAGATGAGAGTGCCGAACAGGGGCAGCGACTCCGCTCTCCAGACTAAAAACGAAGCGTTCTCAATGTTGGCTACGCACTCGAAGGCGGTTCAAGGCGGCCACTGCGAGGGAGCAGTAGCAGCGGCCGCAGCTGCTGCCACGGGTGCGGTGGTGGTCTGCTCCGTTCAGAGTTCGAACGCACGCAGCAGGGCGTCGGAAAGGCTGCCTGAATGAGGACGGCACTTTTAATTGCCGGAACACATGCCAGGACTTCTAAGATATTGCAGCTAAGTTGTTCTGGTAGAGACTATTTCTGGAGCAACTGCGCCTAGTGCACCTACTATAGATGACCTCCGCAGGGACCTAGTTTTTATATTTTTTTACTCTGTGCATCATTGATGAAGATATGCCATCTTTGATTTATAACTCATCGCGATCAGACGTGTGTGTAGACACGGCTGGAACGAATCCGACTGCAGTGCTCAGGGTGGCAAGTGGGCGAGATCGGTGTCAATACAACCTAGGGGCGCAACACGTTGGTGGAACGAAACAATTTGATAGGCCTTTTCTTTGAAATTCTTCTGAGTTTATTTTTGCTTTCCCGATGATTTTCACGTTTTTGTCCGTGTTTTTCCCCTGCCGGTAGTAAAAGGAAAGCTGATGTTCGTAACTTTTGCTGCTGCTACAGCTCCGGCTGTTTCGCTCGTGCTACAGGTCTGGCTTTTTACCTTGCTCTACAGCTGGGGCTTGTTTTGCTTGCGCTACAGCTCAGGCTTTGTTTTCCGCTCGTGCTAGAGCTCGGGCATTCTTCCGCTCGTTCTTCAGCTAGAGCATTGGTTTTCGCTTGTGCTCCAGATCGAGTTTTTCTCCTTAGTTCCGGCTACCTGCTTGGTTTTCTTTTTTGTCCTCCCGATTTATCTAGCACTTCTCTGTTTGCTTGTGCTTGAACTTTTTTTCTTCCGTGACACTTTATTTTGCTCATGCTTTGGTGCGGGCTTTTTCGCGGGCATGTTGTGGTAACTGCTCGGCCCTTTTTTATTTTTGCTGGAGATCCTGTTTTGCCCTTTTTCTGCATGTACTTTTATGCACATTTTTTCATGAGCACTGCAGTCACAACTTCGCTCCTATTTTTTGAAGCACTTAGCCTGCTGGGCTTTATTTTTTGTTCTTTAATGGTCACTACGAAGAGTCAGCGCCTGCTTTTTGTGAGGGTTTCGTAGCACTACTTCGAGATTTTTTTTGCTCTCATCCTTGGTTTTTTTCGCGGTTTCGGTAGCAGCAGCAAACTCTCGCCATTGGTTTGCGTTCTCATTGCACTGCCTACTGCTTTACCCTTTCGTAGTGCCCATGTAGCTGTTTGGGCTCACTTATGCTTTGCGTGTGTAAGAGTGAACGAGAGAAATATTTTTTCTTCGCTTTTGGCAGCAGCAAGAGAGGTTTAATAATAATAATAATAATTGGTTTTGGGGGAAAGGAAAATGGCCAAGTATCTGTCTCATATATCGTTGGATACCTGAACCGCGCCGTAAGGGAAGGTATAAGGGAGGGAGTGAAAAAAGAAAGGAAGAAGGAGGTGCCGTAGTGGAGGGCTCCGGAATAATTTCGACCACTTGGGGATCATTAATGTGCACTGGCATCGCACAGCACACGAGCGCCATAGCGTTTTTCCTCCATAAAAACGCAGCCGCCGTGGTTGTGTTCGAACCCGGGAGAGGCAGCTTCCTTCCTTTCTTTGGTATGCATTTTTGTCTTACGTTGAAGTGATTGGATGAGTCAGAGGGTGGGCTGCCACTCTTTTTTCTTGGCTCCGGCATCACGGGTTCACATTTTTTTGCTGTGTTTACTGGAGAACTTGGGTATGAACTTTCTGTTCCGCGCTTTCGGCGGCAAAGGCAGCAGAACTTAGACTTCACATTTTCTCTATTGGACTTTCCTTCTTTGCTCTGTGTGGTCCAAAAATGCTCATAATGTGTGCGTGTTTCCGGTTACAATTAAAAGAAACTTCTGCGACTAAGTTTCAGATCCCAGCCCTGTGTGCGTTGGAGCGGCAGCTGTACAGGTGCCCATAAAAGTTTTCAGAACACTGATATCTCTTTTTTTTTAAATCACTGACCTGACACACAGCCAGGCATTGAGTGGCGCATTGTGCAAATCGCGCAAGGAAGTTCAAAGCACATCTTCAGCTTCTGGCTGGGTGCCTAGGTTGCCGAACTATTAAGCTTTGTAGCAATTCTCGTGGTCCCAAAAATTTTTGGGCACCCATACGAGCCACAGCGACGCGTTCCCATAAAGGCAATGACACTGAGCATGAATTTACTCAACCGAGCTGAATTGCTACGCAGTCTCTCACAAGACGTTTATTTAAAATTTATTGCTCATTACATTTGCACACGTCGTTCAAAATGAATATTGATTTTTGAGGGAAGAAAATGGCGCAGTAACTGTCTTAGTAGAACTATCTGGCGGGCTGGATGGTACATTTAAATTCATTAGCGTGTGCTAACAGGACGAACACAGGAAACTTGAGGAAGACGCTTCTTCTGGCTGCTCTTCTTTCGTCTTCTCCAAGTTTCCTGTGTTCTTCCTGCTAGCGCACGCTATTCAATTGAAAGTAACTGTCTTATCTCGGTGAATACCCAAACCGCGCCGTAAGGGAAGGGATAAAGGAGGGAGTGAAAGAAGAAAGGAAGAAAGAGGTGCAGTGGTGGCGGTCACCACGTAGTTCAACCATCGGTGGCTTGGGCAAGCACAGTCTGCATCATTGACTAAGAATAACTCGCCAGCCATCAGCGAATTTTCCCGCGCTGCTCGCAGCACCGTAACGCACGGCGCCTAGCGACATTCGGAGGCAGCTTTCACGGCGCCACCTAGTCGAGCATATATCGAGTCACAAGTTTCTTCACTCTGCCGAATCCTTAAGTGGCTCGGGCCTGTGTAACAGCATGGTCCATGCCAAGCATTCCGAGACAAGGAACGCTATATGAGCCAGGCGCGCGTCTCCAATCGTTCAGAATGTGGCCTCTCGTATGCCGTGGCCCCAAGCGGCTACCGGTGAAGTTGGCTTTGAACAGGCGGCGCGACCCGCCTGTGTGGCTCAGTTCTTAGGGCGCTCGACTACTGATCCGCAGTTCCTGGGTTCGAACCCGACCGCGGCGGCTGCTATTAGGTGGAGGCGAAACGCTAAGGCGCCTGTGTGCTGTTCGGTGTCAGTGCACGTTAAAGATCCACAGATGGTCGAAATTATTCCGGAGCCATCCACTACATCACCGCTTTCTTTCTTTTTTCACTCCCTCCTTTATCTCTTCCCTTACAGCACGGTTCAGGTGTCCGCCGATATGTCACTAATACTGCGCCATTTCCTTTCCCCAAAAACCAATTTATTTATAACGCGCGGCGCGGGAACAGATAAACTTGGCTGGCCACTGCACGCGAGCACTAATCATTCGCCGCAGCCGATCACACCGCCCGTTAAACTGCAACGCACTCTCGCGCTGAGCATAGCACGTCGTCTCTATCAACTTCCATCTGGGCAAAAAGTCACGAAAGGAAAGGAAAAGCGCATAACTGGCTCTCCTGGGTAAATGAACGCGTCAATCGCGCTTTGAGCTACGTGATGGTGATGACAGAGAGAGGTGCGCTGATTGCGTTTGCGTTGACAACGTTTTGACATAAACGCGGCACTGACCCCAACCGCGGCGGCTGCGCTTCGATGGAGGCGGAACGGTAAGGGGCCCGTGTGCGGCGCGATGTCAGTGCACCGTAAAGATGCCCAGGTGGTCGAAATTATTCCGGAGCCCTCCGCTACGGCACCTCTTTCTTCCTTTCTTCTTTCACTGCCTCCTTTATTTATTTCCTTGCAGCGCGGTTCAGGTATCCACCGATATGTGAGAAAGGTACTGCGCCATTTCGTTTCCCCCAAAACCAATTTTCATTTTTCCAATAGGCCTTCAGCGTTCATTGAGATGACTCCGGTGGTTTCGCACAATATTTCGTTATGAGCAATGCTAAGCCGCCAGTAATCTTTTGTAACGTCTCGTGTTCAACCTTCCCTTCACTAGGCATAGAATGTCGGAAGCGTAGATACTGCTAGCTCTAGTCCTGATCGCTGCAAACACAGAAGGATTGCAAAGACTCTGTTCATCTCGACCGAGGTGAAATCCGAACCTCTGAACCTTTACTTAATTTACTGGAACAGCAGCACATACCGATTGCGCGATGTTGCCGAGTGGTTAAAATACGCCCTTTGCCATGCAGCACCGCGCTTCTTATGTGGTTCGCTCAACAGCGGAGACTACTTTTATGCGACATGACAGGGACACCTTATACCCCTGTCACACGGGCACTTTCGATCCTCATTGAGCTCGATCTGCATCGAGATTTTCGAGCACGCTCGAAACTTCCGGTGCAACACGGGCATTTTCAATGCTCATTGAGAAGTTTCTCTCATGTGTGTAAGGTGGCGCCAAATGTTCCGCCGACAGCCATAACATGGCGATGTCCGGCAACACTGTGCAGTCGGGGGAAGCGGCAGCCAAATCCGTAGCCAAATCGGTACATTGCGTATCTGCGCCAGGTTTTTGTGGCGCACCTCTGCTGCTGTGCGATGCAACCCGAGGGCCCGCAACGCCTCCGCGATTTCTGGATAGACTGCGGCGTTTCTCTTCTGGCGCCGCAAATCATTTAGGCGGTCCTGCCAGCAGTCTATGAGAGCGGCTGTCTCGCGCTCGCTCCACAGTTTCCGCGCCGACGAGCAGGAGGAAGCCATCTTTGTTTACACTGACGGCGAAGCTTGGAGCGTGGTGTAGAGATTATTTTCAAATGTTTGCATATAAGCAGGCATAGTACCTGAAAAATGCTCTGTATTACATTTTAATCAATTACAACGACAACAATTGTGCTTTGGTTTTGTTAACTTGTGTTTATTTTTATAGCTTCATGAGAGCGAGAGTGTTTTCGATTGTGCTTGGAACCTCAAGCACTCTTGAGGAATTGGCATCGAGTCAAGCAGGATCGAGCTCGATTGCGCTTGAAAGTGGCCGTGCAACAACCGTCGATCTGCATTGAGTTCGATGAGCATTGACTCGATGAGGATCGAAAGTGCCCGTGTGACAGGGGTATTAGGCAGTCTTCTCAACTGCCCGACTATATTTTACAGCAACGCTGCCACTGGGCATGTTATATGTGTATACTGGTGCGTGCGCTGCGGAGGGCGTTCGTGTTCCGGCACTCATTTTAGTGCGAAGCCACTTAGCCGCACTCCCTGCGTTTCAGCGGTGCCTTTTTATGTGAAGCCTCTGAGTAGCTAGTGTAACTGTGTCACTGTGCCAGAGGACACCTCAATGACGCTGTGAATAGGCGGTGGTGTCTGCCTAGGAAGTGAGACAATTATGCGCTTTTCCTCCTATAAAACCAGCGGAAGGTTTAGACTGTGCAAAGTACGCGCCGCTAATTTGTGGCCACCAAATGATTTATGACCCTGGCTAAACAGTCTTCAGCGGCATCAGCGCTTTCAGTTGTCAAGACGGAAGCAACGGATGCGAGAGGGGTAACGCTATAGACTCCGGGGAAGTAGCTAAGAGACGGCCTTAGTGAACAGGGAGCGGTGGAGGGCTGTCAAGCATAAAGTGGTCCTTATCCTGACTGCTTTTCCCTGGGGACTTCCTCATAGTACCAGCATTGCTTTTCCGCCACATCCACTCTTCCCCTAAAGTACAATACCACAACCAAACGCACGCACATGTCGATATGTCACAGCGTGGCGCCTAAGAAGACGCCGTCTAGCCATTGTATGTACTATCGCGCTCAATATGAGTTGCAACGCGCCGTCATCGACCGCAGCTGGCTCCCTGGTGTGCATCCTCCAACAATCGCTCGGAATTCTGGGAAGAACTGCCATTCCAGGAAACGACCACACTCCCTCTCAGGAAACAGCTTGCTATAATTGAAATGAATTCTATTTGACTGTGATATTCTACTGCATCCCAACTACCATCGACAAGTTCATTATATATTATTGGCTCAATTAGGAATTCAAGATGAAAATATTTACACTGAATTCAATTTCATGCAAGCGGAATCCGTGAACACGTTTTACTATAGTGAAAAGTTTCTTCAATCGAGTCGTGACGCATATCAAACTAGATGATTTTTATAGCCCTCTGCCGCTAAGGTTGTCATGAGCTTGCATGAAGTAGTCACTAATGATTCTCGTCACGTGACCATGCTCATGCATAGCAAATTATTTTACGCAAATCTAACAAAATGGTTTACGTAGCCCTGCTCTGCAATCACAATAGTTAGGCCCAAAGTGTCAGTCATTAGTGACCGTAGTCACGTGACCACGTTCTAGCACCAGCGAATTATTTTTTCTACCCAAGCATGTTGCATATCAAAGTTAATGGGACTTAAAGCCATGTTTGGCTATCTGGATGACAATCTCGCACATGAACTCACTAGTGATTCGGGTCACGTGACCGAGTTCGTGTGTAGTGAGTGAGTGAGTAAACTTTATTGCTCTAATAAAGGAGTCTTGCTGCTCGCCCGAAGATTACTGATGTCTTCCAGGCTGATAGTGGTTGGCGCCCCGAGTCCAAGGCACCACTGTCCCTGGCCATCCGGCATGCGTGGCTCACTCGGTCTTTTTGGACCTTAAGCTTGCTGCTGGTTAGCCGGTCCTCCCGCTGCTCCGCATTTGGCTCTTTGTTAGCTCGGAAAGCTACATTGTGTATGCATTCCCATGTGATATGATACAGCGTGGGGGTTGCCCCGCACCACAGACATGTATCCCTATACTGCTCCGCCTACATCTTATGTAGAATGTGGAGGTTGTGGAAGGCTCCTGTTTGGAGTCTTCTCCAACATGTCGCTTCATATTGTGTTAACAGAGGATGTGGCTGGGAATATTTCCGTCTTCTGCCTTTGATGAGGTTGAGGATAGTTGCGTACGTGAGTTCTACCGTTATCTCGGGGCCATCCGAGGCCTTTGACGCACCAGCTCAGAAAGTAAGCTCGCGAGCTAGCTTGTCCGCCTTCAGATTGCCTTCGACTCCGGCGTGTCCCGGTACTCAGTAGATCCTATGTTGGATCTTTTCGTTGGTTCACTGCGTTTTCAAGAGTAGTGTAGTGAACTGTTTTCAACAAGGCATGATACATATCATACAAAATGTTTTTCGCAGGCTTGCTCGACTATCACTAGAACAAAGCCACATGACACGTCACTAGCGACTATAGCCACTGAGCACCTTCATGGGCCGGTGCATTATTTTTATATCCAGACATGTTGCATAGCAAACGACACAGGTCTTAAAGCTCTCTTCGGCTATCAGCATGACGAGCTCGCATGATCAAATGACTATTTATTGCGGTCACGTGACAAAGTTCGAGCGTAGTGAACTCTTTTTGTACCCAGGTATGATGCATATCAAACAAAAGGCTTTTATAAGCCCTTCTCGGCTGTCACTATCAGACGACCGCATGACCAAGTCACCAGTGACTATAGTCACGTGACTACGTTCGAGCGCGGTGCATTAGTTTTACATCCGGGCATGATGCATATCAAACGACTCAGGTGTTAAATCTGTGTTTGGGTATCAGCTTGACGAGATCGCATGATGAAATCACTAGTCATTGCGGTCACGTGACAATGCTCGAGAGTAGCGAACTCTTTTTTACCCAGGCCTGATACATGTCAAACGAAATTTTTTCGAAGCCCTTCTCGGCTGTCACCGTGAGAAGGCCGCATGACCAAGTCACTACTGACTGTAGTGAAGTGACCACGTTCGAGCACTGAGCATATTTTTGCTACCCTGGAATGTTGGATATCAAATGACTGAGATGTTAAAGCTCGATTTGGCTATCAGCATCACGAGCTTGAATGATTATTCACTTATGATTTTAGTTACGTAACAATGTTCGAGCTTAAAGAACTCTTTTTGTATCCAGGTGTAATGCACACCAAACGAAAGGTTTTTCTAAGCCCTTCTCGACTGTCATTATGAGAAGACCGCATGATCAAGTCGCTACTGACTATATTCCCGTGACCATGTTCGAGCACGGTGCATTGCCCTTCTCGGCTGTTATTATGAGAAGACCGCATGATCAAGTCGCTACTGACTATATTCCCGTGACCATGTTCAAGCACGGTGCATTAGTTTTACATCCAGGCATGTTGCATATCAAACGCCTCAGGTCTTAAAGCTCTGTTCGGCTATCACCATGACGGCCTCGCATGATAAATCACTTGTGATTACAGTCACGTGACAATGTTCGATCATAGTGAACTCTTTTTGTGCCCAGGTGGGATGCATATCAAACGAAAGATTTTTGGAAGCCATTCTCGGTTGTCACTATAAGACGGCCATATAAGCAAATCATTAGTGACTAGTCACGTGACCACGATCGAGCACAGTGCATTAGTTTTACATCCAGGCAAGTTGCATATCAAACGACTCGGGTCCTAAAGCTCTTTTCGGGTACCAGCATATCGAGCACGCATGATCAAATCACTAGTGATTTCGATCACGTGACAGTGTTCGAGCTTAGTGAAGTCTTTTTTTAACAAGGCGTAATGCGTACCAAACGAAAGGTTTTTCGAAACCTTGTTAGGCTGTCAGTATAAGACGGCCACATAAGCAAGTAATTATTGACTATAGTCAAGTGACCACGTTCGAGCACTTAGCATTATTTTTTACCCTGGCATGTTGCATAAGAAACGACTGAGGTCTTAAAGCTCTCTTCGGGTATCAGTGTGTCGAGCTCGCATGATCAAATCAATAGTGATTTCGGTCACGTGACAATATTCGAGCATAGAGAATTCTTTTTGTACCCAGGCGTGCCGCATGCCAAACGAAAGGTTTTTCGAAGCCTTGTTTGGCTGTCACTATAAAACGGCCACATAAACAAGTCATTAGTGACTATAGTCACGCGACCACGTTCGAGCACTGAGCAACATTTTTTTACCCTGGCATGGTTCATATCAAACGACTCAGGTCTTAAAGCTTTGTTCGGCTATCACCATGACGAGCTCGCATGGTCAAATCACTTGCGATTGCGGTCACGTGATTGTGTTCGAGCACGGTGAACTCTTTTTGTACCTAGGCACGATGCATGTCAAACGAAATGTTTTTCGAAGGCCTGCTCGGCTGCCCTATAACAAGGCCACGTCTGCAAGCCACTACTGAATGTAACCGCGTGACCATGCACGTTCGAGCACAGTGCATTATTTTTATAGCGAGACGTGTTACATATCAAACAACTGAGGTATTAAAGCCCTCTTCGGCTCTCAGCGTGATGAGCTCGCCCGATTAACTAACTAGTGATTCCCGTAACGTGACCACTTTTGAGCGCATTGAACCTTTTGCACCCACGCGTGACCCATATTAAACAAAATGGGTTCAAAAGCCCTGCTCAGATATTAGAAATGTGGGACTTGTAGGGTTTACATGGGGAGATAAGTACGTTCTCCCCACTCAATCGCGGCTGACATGTTTCAAAGCCGCCCGGACCCCACCCCGTGATCGCGTACGCTACCGAGAGCACGTCAACCACGGCGGGCCTTGCTGTGAGAGAACAAAGGAACGACACATTGGCTGACACAAACAGGCATTTATTGCTGCAGCAACAATAACGCCAACTAGCAACAAAGTACGCTAATGAATCGAGGTCATCCGACTCACCAGCAAGGTTCCGAGCGATTGTTCGCCCGCGCTAGGGCAATGAGTATTCCGCAGCCTGGACGGAACGAGAATACGGGAGCGGGTCTCCCCGTCGCTTCCTTGTCCCGCCGGCGAAGAGCGGAGCCGCGAGCGAAACGTCCGCTCGCGCCGACGATCCCAGCCGAAGCCCCCCATGCCCCCTCTCCCGCGCGCGCGCTTTGGCAGTCTCCCGCGCAGCGACGCTGGCGCCCTCTCTTGCCAGTTAATGTAACTGACAAGGAACTGCGTCCATCCTCGAAGTGAGACTGCTGCGGCACGGTGCCTAGCGGGAAAGGAAATACAGGGGGCTGCACGGCAGGTCCCCACATCCCCAAACCTTAAATAGACCCACGCGCCTGAAAGTACATGTTATGGAGGAGTCTCCTGGTCTTCATGTCCTTGAGGCACATCTTGCAGCGGAGGTCACGCAGACAGCGTCCACGCAGTCTTCCGCGGTGTTCCGAAGGTGGCGTGAAGGTCTCCGCTTGGACGCGAACTACCGTGTCCGCAGGCCCGCGTGTCGAAGGCCGGTGGGAAAACTGCAGGCCAGGATTCTGCTGTTTTATTTATTTATTTATTTATTTCAGTACAATCAGGGCCCGGGGGCATTACAGAGGGGAGTGGGGTACAATAGACAAAATAACAAAGGAACAGCAGTCACAAGTAACACAAAAATGTGAACAAGAATATGGCTCGCGCAAATCAGTAGGTTACAGCAAATACAATCAAACGAATTAACAGTCATTTAACACGAAATTATGAGCAAAGAATAAAAGTAAGCATAAAAGTAAGTATACCAGGCAAACAAGCATACCACGCAGACCAGGTCTGTTTTAACTACCACATAAGCTGAAAAGAATAAACGGCAGGGCGCAAGAATTACATGTACTATGTTACCATCAAGTTAGTTAAAGCCGATTTAAACACAGAATGGTCACTTATTTCGACGACCGATCGGGGAAGGTGATTCCATTGTGCCGATGTGCTGGGGATGAATGAGTTGTAAAAGTGGTTTGTTTGGCATGAAAGAATACTAACTTTATGACGATGATCGATCCGAGCTGAAATGTAGCAAGGTGGCGTTATAAATTTTCTCTTTAGGATGGGGTTATCGTTGTAAATCTTATGGAATAGACAAAGGCGGGATATATTTCTACGTTGCGACAGTAGTGGGAGTGATAAGCTTGATTTCATGGCACTGACACTAGAGTTACGGTGATAATTCGAGAGAATGAAACGGGCCGCACGGTTCTGTGTAGATTCGAGTTGGTATATTAGTGTCTCTTGATAGGGGTCCAAGATATATGCAGCATATTCTAGTTTACAACGAACCAACTACTAGTAGAGAAGCAGTTTTACGGAGCTAGAAGAAAGATTAAAGTTACGGCGTATACAGCCCAGCATGCGGTTAGTGTTATTGCTTACATAGTCTATGTGTACATTCCAAGAAAGATTATTGGAAATGAAGACACCTAAATATTTGTAAAAAGGCACAGACTCAAGGCTGCAATTATTAAGACGATATGAAGGCAATGTGGTGTTACGACGAGAAACCCGCATATACTTGCACTTTTTTATGTTTAGTTCCATGTTCCATTTGTTAGTCCATTCAAGAGCATGATCAATATCCGATTGAAGAAGAGCTATATCAGAGTCACTGTTAATTTCGCGGTATTTGTCGCCAGTTCAGCAGCAGCCGCAGGTGACTGCTGACTGGTCTCGCCACAGCTGCCCCGGATGGATGCGGCGATCAGGATACAGGCCGCTCCGTCGCAGCAGGTGGCTGCGAGACGATGTGCACCGGACAGCAAGCCTGGGTGGCTCCACCGGATCTGCAAAATTGCCGAAACGCTCTCGGCGTGCCTTTAACGTAGGTCACGGGAGGGGAAACGGCATCCGGAAGGACCTCGTGGCACAACGCCTAACTCGCTAGCAAAACGTGCCGGCGGCTGTGCAAACGCAAAGTTCGAGTGAACAAAGCCCTTTCTTGAGATGAACGAGACTGCTCCGTTCGTGCGAGGTTACAAAAAAAACGGGCGGGCAGCAAAGTGCGCCCCCTTTGAACACCACGGTCCGGTGGTCGTGCCTCTTCTGACGTGGTGCAGGTACCTCCGAAAAGCATTGGCCGAACTACCACTCCGACAACGACCGCGAACACTACAAAGACCCGAAACGGGTTACGTGCGCGGAGACATCAGCTTTGTGGGGTGGTCCTACTCCGCTCACTGCACAAAGCAGCTTCTGAGCGGTCGGCGCCCACCGTATCGGACGGTGTCGGAGCGCCCGGTGCCCAGCTGCAATAAAAGCGAGCTCGTAGCGGCACCCGTGGCCTCAGGCCACGCGGCTCCCGGTGCCGCGGCTCCCAGAGTCGAAAATAAGACAGTAGAGAAAATATATACAGAAACTCGGACCACCTACGCGGCTTCTGTACTCACTCGCTTCGGGCTCGGCAACTCCGCGGGCACTAGGAAACTCCAGAAAACAAATGTGTTGAGTATGTCGAAAAGTCCAAACACGCTGCAGCGCAATACACCTCGCACTCAAGAAAGCATGCCGCAGGTCCTAGCGATCAATATTCACTCTAGGCCTAGCACTTGTCAAGTCCGGACAAAGAGCGTTCCTCGAACCGAACCGACAGTCGTCTAATGTTTCAAGAGCGGCCCCACGTTGGGCTGCTGGGCTGCCAGATGTGGGGTTGATTAGGGGAGATATAAATAAGTTCTCCCCACTCAATCGCGGCTGACACGGTTCAAAGCCGCCCGGACCCTACCCACTGATCGCGTACGCTACCGAGCGCACGCCAACCACGGCGGGCCTTGCTCTCAGAGAACAAAGGAACGACCCATTGGCTGACACAAACAGGCATTTATTGCTACAGCAACAATAGCGCCAGCTAGCAACAAGGTACGCAATGAATCAAGGTCGTCCGACTCACCAGCAAGGTTCCGAGCGAATGTTCGCCCGCGCTAAGGCAAGGGATATATACTCCGAAGGCCGGACGGGACGAGTGCGGGAGCCTGTCTCCCCGTCGCTTTCTCGCCCCGCCAGGGAAGAGCGGAGCGCGCGAGCGACACGTCCGCCCGCGCCGACAATCCCAGCCGAAGCCCCCCATGCCCCCTCTCCCGCGCGCTGGTTTCGGCAGTCTCCCGCGCAGCGATGCTGGCGCCCTCTCTTGCCAGGTAATGTAACTGACAAGTAAATGCGTTCATCCTCGAGGTGAGACTGCTTCGACATCGACAGTTCGGTTGTTAGACTCCCTAAACATAATGCTCCATCGGGTCGCCGATCGGAATACACTACACGGCATCAAGGCAACCTTTCGTGCTGCTGCGTGCTCTAACTGGTAGCTTCTTGCGCTATGCATCAGAAGTGGTCGTCTTCATCATATTGCATTCATTCGTTCTGCGCCGCGAATGTTTGCCAAGGCCGCTGGAGAACGGACGAATGCTATTTGCCTCTTCAAACAGCGAAAAGGACGTTACGAACGCAACGAGAGGAGTTCAACACGCCACCCAAGTACGAAAAAGAGCAGGAATGAACGCTCCGGCATTTAAAGCACATGTAGCGACCCGTGTCACCAGTGCCGGCCACGTGCAGTAGAAGAGGAAGTGCTGCCAAGATGTGCAACAGGTCATGGTCGACGAAACGGAGTGGCGGCGTCGTCGAAGGTTGTTGTTGCTGTTGCCTATGGTCACATGGCACATACCCACGACAGGGGATTGGCCAGGGTTCAGTGGGGAGACCCCATTGAACTAGGTTAAACTGGTGTCAAGCTAATGATTGTGCCTTGGGTGAAATTTCGGGGTAATTTAAAAGAAAAAGAAAGAAACAAAATTTCGTTAGAGAATATCTGAGAAATAAATATATCAAGATACCCAAACGCTTTATTTTAATGCGTAAATTTTGGAAACAATTAGCAAGATAATCTGCCGGAAGCTGTTATATAATTGTGGAGGTATTCGTAAACTTGACGCAAAGCAAAACCTCTGGCGCTTGCGCCGAAAAAGAGGAGAAGCGGAGCCGACAAAGTGAGACTCAACTTCGTAATACAAATTTCTAGGTGTGCTCTCCTCTGATGTGCAAACCTCCGGCAAGAGAGTAGGAAATTTTCCAATGTCTCGACTTCACCACAAGCCGCACAAAGGTTTGTGGGACGGAACCTGAATCTACATAAGTAAAGATTTAAACGGGGAATCCTGCACTGCATGAGTGTCATCGCTACCTCACACTGCCGGGTTTTACACGCACGAACCTTCCATTGGTGCATGAGTTATTGGTAGTCAACAGAAGAGAGTAAGGGATCGTTGCACCTGGCGGTTATAAACTGAAAACGCCGAAATCGGGTCATACCGAAAAGAACAGGATTAGGGACGCTAGAGGCAAAGGTGCATTTAGAGCTGGTTTTGCCAAAATGTCGGCTGCTTCATTTTGTAAAATACCGCAGTGGCCTGGTATTCAAACGATACCCATCCATTCATACCCATCCAGGAATAAAAAACTTAAGTGAGCGCCTCATAAAAACGTCTCGTGTGGACTCCAGCGCCAGCAAAACACAGAGACAGCCTAAGAGGAATATCACCTGAGAAACAGTTTGGGAATGTGCAAAGCGGGCAGCCCAAGAGCCATGAACTCTACTACAAATATGGTTGTGTATGCCGGGACTCTAACCGAAAAGCTTCAGAAGAGAGACTTTGGAAAATACCAACCCCTGCCTTCCGGTCGGCGCCAGACGCACCTGTAGCAATTACAGTCTGTTGCGGGTACTGGGCAAGGTGGGCTGCTGCTGCATGCTGCTGCTGCTGCTGCTGCTGAAGCTGCTGCTGCTGAAGCTGCCGCTGCTGCTCCTGCCGCCGCTGCCGCTGCCGCTGCCGCCGCTGCTGCTGCCGCTGCCGCTGCCGCCACCGCCACTCCTGAGCCGTGCCTTTGCTGGAGAATTTAAAAAAGGTTCTGACACCGTGGACGGTGACCCAGATTCGCACCGCAGGTGGCCACCTAATTTTGCCCGTTGGCAAGTGCACGGCTAAGGTTGGCATTCAAGGTTTCACGTACGTTTGTCAATTTGTCGTGCTCCCCGAGTGTTCCAGAGACTTGATTCTGGAGATAGACTTCCTGCAGCCAAACGGCTTTGTGACTGACTTTTAGGACGCACCTGTCACGTTCTCGACCAAGCAGGCCGTGGCCCGATTTGACTCCCGAAATCCCTGCAGCAACACTCTGCGCGTTGTCGAAAATTACGTCACGTGCAGCCGCGGTGGAGCGTCCTGGTGCTCGTGCGGAACAACCTGTTTCACGACTACAAGGGCCTGGCGGACGGCCATATTCCACTGCTTCTTGAGTGGGGACTTGCCGTTGCAAGCCCTCTCGTCCAGCTACATGACGGCCGTACCCATGACCTCCCGACCAACTTTGGCAACGAATATCAGCCCCTCGTCAAAGGCACGGCTATTGCGTTGCTCCACATTTTGAGGTCCCAGGTTTGTGCACTGTGGGAGGACACACTCCAGACAATGCTGGCCCACACCACGTTCTTCAGTCAGTCAAAATAAATGCAGTCCTGCCATCGGTTCAGAACGATCTTCTGCCGGACCTCTTAGCAGATTTTGCGGACTGTTTCGCTACGTGCTCGAAGGTTGGCCGATTTCCACTCGCCAAGCACCGTATCATCACTGTAGAGACTACGCGACCTCTCTGCCAGCGACCATACCGTGTTGCCCCGATGGAGCGAGAAGCCATTCAGAATCAGGTCGCCGATATGCTAGCAGACGATCTCATTCAGCCGTCCACCAGCCCATGGGCATCGCCTGTGGTTCTTGTAAAAAAAGGACAATACTCTGCGTTTCTGTGTTGACTACAGGAAACTTCATACCGTGACAAAAAAGGACGTTTACACGCGGCCTAGGATAGATGACGCACTCCACCGATTACGGGATGCCCGATATACTTCTCGTCAATAGATCTTAAAAGCGGCTACTGGCAAATCGAAGTGGACGAGATAGACCGGGAGAAGACGGCCTTCGTGACGCCCGACGGCCTCTATGAGTTTAAGGTGTTCCCATTTGTTCCGTACAAAGCACAATCACCAAACTGTAACCTGCAACGCGAAGGAGCGGTTTCTAATCCGGAGATCCCAGGTTTAACCCGACCGCGGTGATTTCGTTCTAATGAAGGCAAAACGCTAAGGCGCCCGTTTGCTGTGCGATGGCAGTGCACAGTAAAGATCCCCAGTTGGTCGAATTTATTCCGGAGTCCTCCACTACGGCACCTTTTTCTTCTTTCACTCCCTCTTTTATCCCTTCCCTTACTGCATGGTTCAGGTGTCCACCGATATAAGAGACAGATACTGCGCCATTTCCTTTCCCCGAAACCAAATTATTATTATTATTATTATTATTACTCTGGAGCAGAGACATAAAACTGCGGCGGTCCCCGAGTGTCACAGCGCGCGAGCGAGAGAGAACCAGCTCCTTCCTCTACGAATGCAGGCGCTTCTACTTTTTCTGCAGGGACTCGTATCTATATTGACTTTTTAATGATATAGTGAATTTGTCTTTAAATTGATTTTGTTGCTTGAAATTATTCACTTGTGGTCAATTAACTTTATATTGGGTCATATCAGTCAAGAACATAACGGCTTTTAATAGACCAAACTCATTTGGATTTGAGTAATGATAGACTTTTGTGGACTCCATAAATACTCTCTAAACAGTTAATTGCACCTGAGTGTACATTTTTGTAGTATTTTGTGTAATATTTCTGTGGACACCACAAGGCAGACACACCACACACCACACCAAACCACACTTGAAGCACATGTACACGAACAGATCTCAACGAAGGGTATTTCGAGAAATGTGAAATAAGCAGTCACAATTTGCAGCTTTGCAAGAAAAGAAAAGCCTTTATTTGATGCGCCCTTGAAAAGCCTATAACATAAAATTGCAAAATACAAGTGACAGAATCAGGTAGTAGCCAATAGAGATATACTGATACCGGTACTGACTCAACTTAAAACCAGCCAGAAGCCACAACGCTGGAGAAGACATGAGCTAAAGAAGAGGCTGGACTAACAACTGAAATTTTAGTGGAGCAGCACAACAATGCGGCCTCTATAACTTACCTCCACGGCATTTCGCACCGTCTCAAGAAAGTCGCACCAAAGTATGATGTTGCTGTTCTCTTGACAACCAAAAGCGAGGTAGGAGCCCTTTGCACCACCGTTCAAACTAGGCTTGATAAAACTACCGGTAATCATCCGCTATGCACAGTGGGAGATGAAAAGATTCATCACTTGCAAAAGTAAAAGGGTTCCTTGCATTCCACTGCCTTGTAGCTGAAACTAATACGGGGCAGACAGGCAGATGTCTGAATGTGCGCCTGACTGAGAACACTTTCACTGTATAGGGGGAAGGCGGATTTTTACCTGGTACTGCATGTTCAATCACGTGAATGCAATCAGAGGACGACCTGTCTCTTTGCACTTCCGATTTTCGCGGCACATCAGTGGTTTATGTAAGTGATAAATCTTTCCAGACATAGCTGAGGCTTACTATCACGGTAAGGCTAAGGACATGTGCGCGGCTGAACCGTCGGTGAACCTTGAGGAATAAGTTTTTTTAGATGGTTTACTAGTATGGCAGTGCCTTTCGATTGTTTATCGCTCTGTCACTGCTTTGGGGATTGGCGTGCGTGCATTTCTTTGGTCTTTTTTTGCGCTTTCCTTCAATAAAATTTCAGTTGTTAGACCAGCCTCGTCTTCTGGTCATCTCTTCTCCTGTGTTGTGCCTTCCGGCTGGTTTTAAGATGTAATACTGAATGCCTGAAGACAGCCATTTTAGAGTCAAGCGCACTTATAATGGCTGCAGTTATATTGAATGTTAATTTAATAGAAAAAGTTCTTACTTCATTAATTTATGCATGAAGTAAATGACACTGCATCACAATAAAAAAGGACCAAGCCCCATGGCCAAACTGCAGTTACAGCGAACAAGGGGGCACCGTAAACCAACTCCCACATCTAAATGCTTGAACTTCAGGCCAACGCAGAAATCAGATCAGATTACTTCCCAAACCGCATGACACTGCAACACAAATAATATGACAACCAATAAAAAAGCAACAAAAAGCAAACTGGAGGTAGCAGCCAATCTCATGCAATCTCATGCAGACAAGCTAACAGGTCAGGCCAACAAAGACGTGGAAGGAGAAATTTGACTTAAGGCCACAACAAGCACATAATTATAAACGTTTTTGACAGCACACTGAGCCCTTTAAATGGCAAATACTTTCCTGAAAAACATACCAGAAGCGGCAACTTTTTTTCACCAATCAATTTTTTTCATGTACTTCACTGTTCTTGAAGCATGGGTACAGTAGGTGCAGAGTAGTCAGTTTAATGCATGCATCCTTAAGCAATGCCATGCCAAAACTGTGCTTACAGAAAAAGCTTGCTTTAATGAGTGAATATCACTGGCCATTCACAAATTTCCCAGCCTGCTCCAGGTAACTGGCACAAATCGCACGAAACTCGGTGGCTTGCACAACTTCCATGCAACTCTTGGTCTTTAGCTGGAAAAAAATTGAGGGGTCAGCAAGATATCAAATTTTATATGCATTGCTTTGTTTCAATGACCGACTAAGAAAAAAAACAGCGTTTTCCGTGAGCGCAACTATTTTTTACACTAGCTCTCTAAAGTAATTCACGTTTATTGCGACCTCGTTAACGCTGACTCGTTGCACGGTCCAAGCACTACGGTGTATAGTTCTATGGTTTCAAATGCTTGTTAGCTCTGAGCGCTTGGCCTTGCACTGGTTAATGCAGAAAACCTTAGAAAGGGCAATCGGAGCTTCGTGCTTTGAGCTATAGGTATTCAGAAGCACGGTGGTCCTATGAGAGAACGTTAGGCTGGGTGACACAGTAACAAACGCTGCAACAGTTACTTTCACTCCATTGCAGAAAACTCGCACAGCAGAGATCTGTCCTTCATTTTGCAGTGCAGAAACCATCACTGAAATTCAAAGCATGCATACTAAATGCACACCTATCTCCTTCGAACACAGCTTCATAATTATGGGTATAATTATTGCAATGAAATACCAGTCAGTAGATGTAGTTTTCTATTTATCCTAAACTTATAAGCAACTCGACAAACAGTAAACATTAAAAGGAAATAAAATAACCAGAATTGTTAAAAAATCTGTCAGAAGAAATCTATGTGACATCCACTACACTCCAGCAGTTTTTGAGTTTTGTGCACCATCAAACCACACTTCCTTACAGGCACATTTGCACAGAAATTGGGTTGAACCTGGTCTTTAAGAATCTTTTTGGGGTACAACAGAAGCGAGAAACCAGGTTTTACCCAGAAACGAAGGGCCCTACACATTCCTTTACCAGCCCAGATGTTGCACTCGAGTCTACAGACTCTTCCATAAGTCTCCAATTTTCCTGCCCTCAACAAGCTGCATGATCCCTGTCTCCTACTAGCCAAATTTCACTATTCTACCTGGCTCAGGGCCTCCTACTGCTTTTCTCAATCTTGGAATCCTGTAGCCCTAGCAGATAATCAGCTGTTTATTTATTTAGTTACATTTCTGCAGTACCATGAAGCCATAACTGCAGGGGGAATACATACATACACAATCAATCCTACAGCATTTGCCAACCTTTTGTACAGGTTGGGAAAGAATCTATGGCAGGTGATAAAAAAGAGTATCAACAGCGCATTCACATCAGTCAATTCTTCCGGGAAGGACAAGAGGAAAAGCAGAAAAACAGCAGCTGAGCATGCGTGCACATCCCAATTCCGACAACAGTGCTCGGAACTTTGCTTCGGACTGGCGTTCAACAATACATTGAGGCAGCTTACAACATTCTTGCGGAAAGAAAAACAGTTTGAACACATTAGTACCGCATTTTATCTCATGCATTTTCCAGTCATAGTTGTGCTTTCCGGATGCAAAATGAGGTGGCAGAAAAGTTTCGGGGCTAATAGTAGTTTCCTTGAAATAAATGTGGTAAAGGAATTTTAACCTTATTCATAAACGGCACTCCTCCGGAGAGTCCCAGTTCAGGTCCTGCTTGATACTGTTACTTCGATAATTAAAAGTATATCTGTTGGTGACAAACCACGCCGCACAATTCTGAATGCGTTCCAGCATATCAATAGAGGGCCCCACACTGCATAGGTATCCTCCATAATTGGTCAGATGGCAATGAAGTATAAAAGTTCCTTAACCTTCTGAGGAGCGTCCCAAAAATTCCTTTCCAAAACATTTAGCAATCTTGATGCCTCTGCCAAACTATATTGTCTGCTTTCTCCATCATTATTCTGGTTTTAGCACGGCACTCTCCACAGCAAAACTGCTGGATATTGTATTATCAACACGTTTGTGTGGCGTGCAAGTGGTTTGTATCATGACGAATATGCGTAAATATAGCCTAGCCAATTTTCCATACCACAATTACAGCTGCAGCTAGATATCATTTTGGGGGGCAGCACAATGACTTTCAATTTTGCCGTGGTGAAGTGTGCAGCATTTTTTTTAAAAATGAGTGCGAAGGGAAGACTGTTTATGTTGCATGAAAAGAAAGGAATGACACACACACACTGGAGTTTGCAAGAACGCCCTGTGGACATTACAAAACACTGCCATCCTTGCTTTATCTTTGCCAGCTAACAAACTCATTTGACCACAGTGTACTAAGTCGAAAACGAGTACATGAATGTCACACTATATTAGGCATATCTAATTGCAGTGAAGATTTGCAGTGTATTCCAGTGAGTCAGTGCATCACAGCAAAGGTTATGAAAACAAATGCAAGTTTATGAGCTTCACAAGCGCATGAGCTTGCACAATCTATTTATGCATGTAACTGAGAAATTTGCCTTGAAAAGATGTTTACTGCTGTAGCGACTACTGATCCGGAGTTCCAGGGTTCGAATCCGACCGCGGCGGCTGCGTTTTTATGGAGGAAAAACGCTAAGGCGCCCGTGTGCTGTGCGATGTCAGTGCACGTTAAAGATCCCCAGGTGGTCGAAATTATTCCTTCGCCCTCCACTACGGCACCTCTTCTTCCTTTATCCTTTCACTCCCTCCCTTATCCCTTCCCTTATGGCGCGGTTCAGGTGTCCAACGATATATGAGACAGATACTGCGCCATTTCCTTTCCCCCAAAAACCAATTATTATTATTATTATTATTATTATTATTATTATTATTATTATTATTATTATTATTATTATTATTATTATTATTATTATTATTATTATTGTAGGTCACAGCACTTCTATGCAAGGTAGCCCAATGCAGAAGAAGTCTGCATAGATAGCGTAATAAGTAATGTAAGTATGGTTGAATATAAAACTGACTCTCCTTGAATATAGAACTTACTATCCAGGCCATAGCTCTTGGATTTAAGCTTCACATATTTCTGCATAATACAACTAACAAAGCAATAGAGCGAGGGAGTTTTTCGAATGAGATGAAAAACAGAATATTTATCTGGCATTCAAAACCGCTGACCTGCTACTCAGCAAGGAGGGAATTAGAGAGGCAAAGATGAAGGAAAAGAGATGCAGAAAATTGTTAATGTTTAGAAAATAATAAATTTAAAGAAATTTTATGAAATGATGTAGCCACTAATTTTGCTTGGTTTTATGAGGTTTAAAACCACAAAGCGGCGTAGGCTATGTTAGACATTAGAAAAATGGATAAATTTATAAGCGTTCTAACATCACAGAATTCCTGCACCTCTAGCATTTCATCTCCATTAAAATGCGACCACTGCAGCTGGAATTGAACCTGCATCTTTCGGGTCAGCAGCTGAGTACCATAACCGCGGCTCCCATTTGGGGTGACATGCTTAGTTTGGTTTATTTGGGTTTAACATCCCAAAGTGACTCACGCTATGAGGGACGTAGTGAAGGGGTGACATGCAACAAAGTGGTGACTAACAGGCTTTACAAAGTTCACTACAGAGAGAGTGAGCATTGATGAGGTTTTAGTTTGTCTAGTCTACGAATGCCATATATTTGCGCATATAATTCATTACAAGTACATGCGGGCTATGACAGGCTCTGGGACCTAAAGCACAAAGCAATATGTCCATAAAATGAAGGCAAGAGGAGAGTTTCTTGCTGCCAGCAACCACTGCACTACCCAAAAGGAGAGTCAGCTTTTAAAAATGCATGTCCTGCCTATAATAATAATAATAATAATATTAATAATTGGCTTTGGGGCTTTGTTTTGGCTTTGTTTGGCTTTGTTTATTATTCGCCGTGCGACGTGATCGTGCGCTGCCTGCACGCGTGTTTTTTGGCGCCACTATCGGCCCGTTGCGGACTGCCGATAGCGTACGCCGCTCGGTCTGTTTCGCGCTGTGTTATTCGCTACGCGTATGTGCGTCTTTATGATGTGGCGTCTTAAGATTAGAACACACCTCGACGAGCTGATTACATAATAATTATTAATTGTTTTTTTGGGGAAAGGAAATGGCGCAGTATCTGACTCATATATCGTTGGACACCTGATCCGCGCCGTAAGGGAAGGGACAAGGGATGGAGCAAAAGAAGAAGGGAAGATGGAGGTGCCGTAGTGGAGGGCTCCGGAATAATTTTGACCACCTCGGGATCTTTAACGTGCACTGCCATCGCACAGCACACGGGCGCCTTAGCGCTTTTCCTCCATAAATACGCAGCCGCCGCGGTCGGGTTCGAGCCCGATGTCTATTCAAGATTTCAGCTCAGATTTTGATTTGCATTTATTGCCAACTCACGCAGCTCTCTCCTGCATATCTTAGCATTAACCCTGTGATTTTTCTTTCAGTTGCTGACTGCACTCTTCGCAATTTTAAACTTCTTAGTGGGGCACTTTTTGCCCGAGATTTGTAGCAGCAATGCAGTTTAAAATTCTTTTTGAGCATACTTCAACGCGCTGTTCGTAACTACTTCGTGCATGCCAAAGGCCTTAAACCCCAATCTACTCGCAACTATTTCTCTCAAATGCTCTGCATTTGCGCACGACTTGGCTTAGATGTGCGGATGACCTGGCCTAGATGTACTCTGTTAACACTTCCACTTCCTCACTACCTATCGTAAAATGTTCTCTCTCCAGATTGTTTAGTATTTTAGCCCTCTTCGTTTGCGCACTGAGTATTTATATCCTCAAGCATGAACTACAATTCCTCATCACTGATACTACACCAATAACATCACGAAATCAGATGTATCTTTAACATCAGTGGACGTTAAACATCCTCTGTTAGTAGAAATTATTCAGGAGCCCCAACTACGGCACCTCTTTCTCTCTTTCTTCTTTCACCCCTTCTTTATTTCTTCGCTACGGCACAGTTCTGGTGTCCGCCGATATGAGAGGGAGATACTGGGCCATTTGCTTTCTCCAAAAACGAATTTTCAATTTTCAATGAGCGTTCAATGTCCCACAGCGGCTCAGGCTATGAGGGACGCCGTCGCGAAGGCCTCCGGAAATTTCGACCTGGAGCTTTTTAGCTTGTACTGACATCGCACAGAACAGTTAAATGAATTCGACTATGCTGCCACCTTCTCGGCTAACGCAACTTTACTAGTTTCACCGTGGCGATAGTGCTGGCAGCTATTCACTACGATGCCACGCACATAATTTCTGGTTCTAATCACGCCTGTCGAAATTATAAAAGGTGAAGAATAGCGCTGCTTGCCAGCAAAATTTTTGCAAACGCGCAATATTGCAGAATGCAGACAACAAAACAATTGGTATGGGCGGCCGGACACCAGGCAATTGAAGGGAACTAGGCGGCTCACGCAGCCGCGCGAGCGTCTCTCCACACTGACTTCAGAGACTCTGTCGGTACTCCAGTACCGAATCCGCTTACCACACATGTGGACACTACAGCATATCGGCGCCTTAGTAGGCAGATGTTCCCAGAGTACGCCAAGGGCCTGGATAGAACCGAGGAACGACCTCCTCAAAAGGCTGTAAATGGTGTAGTTTCTAAGCCCCGCGATACGAAAACACATATAACCAACTTTTTCTGGGAACTGTAGATTTTGTGCCACGTCGGCAGACGCATATCATATGGTAGGGGCCTACCAGACAAATCCGCAAATAAAGAGAGTAAATCAGCCAACGACAGAGGGCTGACAGGCAACCATGTCCAGCTGCTTAGACTTCGAGTCAGAGTGCTCAGGTTCAAAGAGCGCCGGCAGCGGCTACCACTAATGGTGCCCCGGTATGAGGACTACCACCCAGGGAAGGGAGTGGTGAAACTCTCCATTCTCCTCTAAATCCCGCCCCAGTGCATCCAATAATGTTTTACCACCACCACCAACAACAACATTATGCTGCCGGCTGTGAGACTCCTATGGCGTCTGTGTCTTTTACCGAGGAAACCACACGTGCATCTGCACTCATTAACTGTTTATACTGAGATACAGCTTTCTATGGATATGCAGTGGAAGCTCGGAGCGCGAGACGCCGCCTTCCTCAAGAGCGCTTTGTGCACGCCATCGCGAGCCATAGACGCCGGTCTGTTACCTGGCGGCACACGTTCCCAACTTCCATCACACAGCCGCAGAAAGCTGTCCCCGAGTTTCAGTACCTGTACAACCCCCCCTCAGTGGATGTATTGTCTTAGTAACATCTATGCCTCTCGCAAGCCAATGCCCACATGAGGACGCTCCCTATTCGAACTCGTTCTCGCGGGCGACGCGTTTCGGTGTTAAGCAGTTGGACGAGCGTTCACCTGTAAACCCGACATCCCCCCCTCGGAGAATCGTCTTGGTAGCGTCCAAGCCTCGCAAGCCGATGCCCACGTGTAGACGCGTCCTCTTCAAACTGTTTCTCTTGGGCGACGCATTTAGGTGCTATGCAGTTCGACGAGCGTTCGCCGCATGCGCTGCAACAGTTCACAACTGGCGTGACAAAGGAGGCGGTGCTCTCAGTGCATAGTGACACCGAGAAGTCAGCGTGAGGTCTAAGCGTGTGCTATAAGTATTATATTGTGGACTACGAGGTGGTGTAGTGTGTAGTGAAGTTTCGCTTCGTCTGCGGATTTCCTGCATTTTTGCTGTTTGACATGAGTTCAGACGAAACATTACGGCGCAAGTCTCCGGGATTAACACAAGAAACATGGTGCGCACCCACGGAGCACTTCAGTAACGGCCTCTTGAACTTCGAAGAGCACTGCGCTCCAACGGTGACAGATGGTAAGTCTGCACCAGTTCCAGTATTTCTTTCTAAGCGTTAGTTGTTCAGTAGTACTGCTCATGGCTACAGGAAGGCATGATTGTATAACTACTTTGCAGGACGCTATTTATATACTTGCCCGCTGGCTGCGCCGGGAACCTCATTTTTTTGGAACGTAGGTGAACAGCTCCGCCAGAGTCGTTTTCCAAACAAAGCTTATAGCGGGTTGTTGCAGATCAGCGGCACCGAAATGCGATACCTAAGCTTTCTGAAGATAACGAAAAAAGCGCGTTTCTGTTAAAAGCGCGTTTCATTTTCGGGATATATAAGGGCTTCACGATAAAACTTTGGAAGCTGTGTGTTGGACTTTATTTCTTTACGGTCAATGTTTTGTGACATGCTATATATGCCGAGGAAAAACCACGCCGAAGCAGTAAACACTTGAAAAAAACATTTGTGTTCACGCCGGGTGCACGTGAACCCAAACAATGATGATTACCACTATGATCGAGCAGATGAGTGCTGGCTTGTCACCATTGCTTTTGAACTTGCTGTATTTGATTTTATTGGTGCGGTCTAACATTATTGGGCGACGGTTGCTTTGTCGCTCTGGCGGAGTTACGAGAGCTTTGTAGTGTGAAAACGTAGTGGAACGGACTTGAGCATATTATCGTGCGGCACCTTTACCTCGAGCGCCCTCGTCGAGATAGGAACAGACATTAAAGAGCTCTATTGAGGCACTGGTGAGGTGTCCGCTTGCGTTTATCGACCCACACGCATAAGCATGAATATATGCCATAATTAAGCATGCTCTACAGTGACTTCCCCTCGAATCATCCATTGCTGCTCCGGCAGTTTATTGTCGGACAGTGCAGCTTTTCAGTGGCGTTTGGCTTTTCTTCGACCCGCCGAGCTTTTCAAGTCCGAACCACAAGGCAGCGTTTCTTCGGCGTGGCGTCAGCGTTTCGGCTACTGGCGTCGCCAGATGACCCGGCGCGGTGGCTCAGTGGTTAGCGTGCTCGGCTGCTGATGCAGAGTTCCCGGGATCGCACCCTAACGCGGCGGCTGCGTTTTTACGGAGGCAAAACGCTAAAGCGCCCGTGTGCTGTGCGATGTCAGTGCACGTTACAGGTCCCCAGGTGTTCTAAATTTTTTCGGAGCCCTCCACAACGCACCTCTCTCTTCTTTTCTTCTTTCACTTCTTTGTTTATCCATTCCCTTACGGCGCGGTTCAGGTGTCCAACGATATATGAGACAGATACTGCACCAATTCCTTTCCCCCAAGAGAAATTATTACTATATTTATTGTTGTTATTATCGTCGGAGGCGAATTTTCGGCGCTTTGAGCACGCTGACGCAGGGAGTCGAAGATATCTGGCAAAGCCAGGCGTCAGCGTCGGCACCGGATATACCTCGCAGGTGAAGACTGGTGAAAACTCATGCCTATCCGCTCGTTGGCAGCGACTTGCAGATCAATCCACATTGCTGTGACGGCACCACGCCCCTGCGGTCCCCGTGCTATTGTCCCCCTTGCCCCTGCAGTAGTTTTGGAAAGAGGATAATTGAGCGGCTTTTTCCATGATCTCCAGACATCCTCCTCTGGAGACGTCCCAATGCCCTCACGTGTTTAGTCTTCCTCTCCTGCGGGCGTGGAGCGAACACGCCGGTAGACGCGACGCTGGCGCGACGCGGAAAATACGGTGCCTCGTGTGCTCGGGCGGACACGTAGCGTCCAGACTTCGACGCTTCGCCTCGGCACATTCTTGGTGCTCTCGTTGCGCAAATCATGTGCCACTTCACTGCTGATGGCTTTATTAATGCGTGCGCTTTGTATGGCTATGTTTGAGGTTTCGGGTCACCACGAGCTTGTCATTACGATAACGTTCGAACGAATTGAGTTGCAACAAAAAGAATGGTTGCATTATATCGAGGATCAAAAAGTCTCGCAGCGGGAATCTTGAGGTGGATGTGGGGTAATAGTTAATTACAACCAAAAATGTCCACAAAGATGGCAGAGTCGGAGCAAAAGTGGCGACAAATTTCAAAACAGGGGAAGCGGGCTGAGCTTAAGCGTGGTGTCATATTTGAAAAACCGGAAGTGTGGACGGAGCAAAGCGTGCCGCCAAATTTGAAAACGTAGCGCGGCGCCAAGTTTGAAAACTCAAAATGGGCAGTGATGGAACTAGATTAATTTATGCAAACAGGGTAAAAAAGGGGAAAAGAGGGGCGAGGAGACGACATTGCTTACGCATTCCTCCAATGCGGGTGCCGCAGTGATCTCATAATAGTTATAGCAGTGGCAGCTGCTGCTGCCCATGCCACGCCATGCAGTCGTTTCAGGATGTAATTTTGAAGGGCGTTTCAAAGTACTTGACGCCGGATTGTTGAGACCGCGCGCCCCGCCTGATAACCACCAAGCGAGAGAGAGGAGGCTGTGGCTATGAGGACGAGGTTAGTCACATGAACAGGGGCGTTTTCGGCGGGAATTTTTGCAGTGTGTTTCACAATGTCTTCTGCTAAACAGATGCGTCTGTAAATTTAAATCGCATCTGGACAGCCTCTGACTGCCACTAATCGGTATATTATGTGCTTATAATAATATACTGATAATAATACATCACTGCGCCAAATATAAACACAATTCACAGATATCCGACCTGCCAAAGCTCCATACGGCTTGAGTGGCAGAGCCCGAGGGGCAGTGGAACCGCGCATATATGTACAGAGGACATCATAAGACACATAAAACATGCAATGTATTCATAAATATACATGCCCGCAGTCGCTGAGGTGTATTCCTTAAAATCAAGGTGTTATTTTTAGCGTTGGATATAAATGCGCACTTTTGGGCTAGCAGCATTAAAGCGCCTTTTAGGGCGTCGTACTCATGTCTTTCAGCATTGATAAAACACCGCGAAGGAGGCGCGTAGGGAGGTGACTCCAAAGACGCACGCACAAAACGCATCTGCGCTTTCCGTAACAACTGGTGATGGCGTTCGCAATGGCTAACGTTGCACTGCCAGCAAAGTGCAAGCTACCACTGTGAGCTCTACTTTACATACGCATTCTATCACTGAGCGTCTAGGCCTAATGAGGCATTAAGCTTTCTTGGAACCGTTCAGGACAGCAAAGAAGTACTGGGTCTTCACGAGAAGATAACTGATTTTCAAAAACAGGCATTTTCAGGTAAAAGTCATGATTCTTTCCCGATCATGGCGTCGGCATTAATGGACGCCGAAGCGGTTGTGATAGAAGTTGTCTGTACAGTAAGTTACTTAGATTTGCTAATTAACGTTTAAATTTTAACTGTTGGGCGCTTGGTAGCAATTAGAAAATTGTAGCGGGCCATGAAGGCAGCCGGTTCCAGTTAGTAGATGTGTAAAGACGTAATTTCTCGTGGCTCTACCACGCTTGAAATTTCGGCCGTGCAGACGCATACAAGGGACGCGGGGAGGCTGCAGAGCCTGCTATATGGTCACTCCCACGAAGTGACGTATGTAAGAGTGGACGCGTCACGCTCCTTTCGTGCTTTCCTTCTGGTTCGAGCGGCGATATGCAAGGCACTGCTCTGGCAGGGGTGGAGAGAGGTAGTCGTTGCTGCGCTCAGCTTACGTCTCCCTTAGATACGTCTGAACAGCTATAATTACTCGAGCCACTGCACTAAGGGCAGTTTTATATTTCTACACACCCGATAAATGATATAATATACCCTGACAGATTGCTCCTATTGACTAAATGAAAAGAACAGCCTAAGAGTTAGCACATAAAAGTTCATTCACATATCTAAGTTTAATAGCCTACCAATGGGCTATGACGTCCGCAAATTCCGTCGCAGTGATCATGAAAGAATCATTTTAGTTCAAACAGCCTATGAGCACACCTTATATTGGTTCTCATCTCCAGAATTTCAAGCCAGTCTCTATTGAACGCTATCCCTTCGGCCTCAGTTAGGCAATTGGAAGGCTTTTACTTGATACGTGAGAAGTACTCAGTTTTTGTCTTCTTTATT